>NW_024498795.1:13835149-14294860 GCF_017590055.1 Onychostruthus taczanowskii
CCCCGGCGCGGCGGCGGCACTGCGGGGCGGGCGGGCGCGCGCCTGCCCCGCCCCCGAGGTCCCGCGGGCCAATAGGAGGCGAGGGAGAAGCGAGCCCGCAGCCGCCGATTGGCTGGTGCGCGCGCACCGTTGGTATCAGCGGATTGCGGGAAGGGGGCGGGGAGCCGTGAGGCGGTGGGGCCGTGAGGCCGGGCCCCGTGTCCCGCCCGCCCGGCGCTCCCGCTGTGTCCGGCCGGCGGGCGTGGATGCCTTCTCTGTGTCCAGTCAGCTCGGCATTGTGCAGAACACGGCGGGGCCGGGCTCCTGCCCTGCCCGTGCCCGCTTTCGAGCGCTGGTGCCCGTCCTTTCCCTCCCATCCCACGGGTGGATGTCGTGGTGCTTCCAACTGTTTTAATGCAGAGCAGTTGGGAACGGGAATCAGGGCTGGCAGCTTCTCTCCTATAAGAGGCTGCGGGAGCTGGGCCTGCTTAGCGTAGAGAAGAGGTCTGGGAGCAGAACTCGTTAACGCATGTGAACATGTCAAGGGTGGCTGCCAAGAGAATGGTGCCAGACTCTTCCCAGTGGTGCCCAGCGACAGACAGGACAAGGAGTAAAGGCCATAAACTAAAACACAAGCATCACCACAACATGAAAAAGAGGAAGAACCTCTTTACATTCCGGATGGCCAAGCACTGGAGCAGGTGCCCAGGGATGTCATGGAGGCTCCCTCTTTGTAGAGTCATTTAAAGCCCACCTGGATGCAGGCCTGTGTAACCTGCTCAAGGTGGCCCTGGCTTGGAAGATGGACCCTCCCAACAGTAACAATTAAGTGGTTCTGTCTTTATGTCACCCAATAGTTCTCCAGAGAGCAGAACAGGAAGCATTGCCTGAAGGTTTGGCTAAACTTGTGCTTTAGGATTTGCTGAATTTAAATGTTATGATCTAGGCACTCCATTACCAGTTCACTCCCAAGGCCATTGCTTTAAAAAGGCATTTTTTAAAAGTTGGCAACAGAAGCGCCATGTAGATTCTCTGCTCTTTCTTGCTTTGGCAATGAACTTGGCTAACACAAGTTGCTGGGTGATAGGGTTAGGTGATAGGGTTAATCACTCTGTTCCTCTGGAGAATGCTGTCATGGATAGATGTGTGCCAAGGGATTGGCAGTAGGCCATGTCATGCCTGGGTACACTTGATGTGGCAGCAGGATCCATTTGCAGAAGAAAGTCTGTGTTGTTAGTGCGTGTGCAGTTTAGTCAGACACAGGGCAAAAAAATGGAGATACGGAATTGCCCCACTCCCCACAATAAAATTTTTTCTCTGTTGCTATACTTGCACTATGGTTTTTATGCAATAGATATTACTAATAGCTTCATCTTGTTTCAGTAATCATCAAAGAATCATAGAATGGTTTGGGTTGGAAGGGACCTTGAAAACCTTCTAGTTTTGACCATCCTGCCATAGGCAGGGACACCTTTCACCAGGTGGCTCAGAGCCTCATTCAGCCTGGCCTTGAACTCTTCCAGGGATAAAGCATTCACAACTTCACAACCTCTTCCAGTGCCTCACCGCTCTCCAATTAAATGTTAGCTATTTCTAATATCCAATCTAAACACGTTCTCTTTCATTTTGAGGCCATTCTCCCTGGTTATTTCAATACATGCTCTTCATCTTGTTTCAGTAGTAATACAAATTATTTTGTTCACCCAGCACAGCTCATGGTCAAGTAAAGTTTATCCTTTAGACTGACAGAGCAACCTTGTAACTTCCTTCAGTCACAGGCAAACTGCTTTGAAACACTCTGCAGGCTAACATATCAGTATTTTTTAACCACAAGTGTAAAACCTCGAATCAGTTGACATGTAAACGTCAGGGCTAGAAATACAAAATGATTGGCTAATCAGTGAAGTAGTGATGCAAATAACCGATAGTGAAAACAAAAGCAAATGCTTACTTAGTCAAATTCTTGCTGGATGTTGAACATTTATTTGCACAGTGAAATACAGTGCACCCAATAACAATCTATAGCCACATCATGGGCTTCCCTGATTATCACTGATGCAGAGCACAGACAAGGGTTTCCCAGTAAGTGTTATCGTAGGAGAGAGAGAAATTCTGTTCCTTCAGCTCTGAAACAGAGACTTGTCAGTTATATGTTGATGGATGGTATTGCAATGGGTGTCTGTGCAGGTTTTAGCTGGGGTGGAGTTAATTTTCTTCACAGTGGAAGAAAATGTGGAATATGTTTTGGATTTGGGCTGAACACAGGGTTGGTAATACAGATACATATTTGTTACTGCTGAGCAGGGCTTGCACAGAGCCAAGGCCTTTTCTATTTTTCTTACTGCCACCAGGGTGAGGGGACTGGGGGTACATGGGAGGTAGGAGGAGTCAGCCAGGACAGGTGGCCCCAAATGACCAAAGGGATATTCCAGACCATATGACATCAGGGTCAGTGTACGAAGTTGAAGCAAGAAGAAGGAAGTGAGGGGTATTTGGGGTGACGGTGTTTGTCTTCCTGAGTAACCTTTACATGATGGAGCCCTGCTGTCCTGGAGATGACTGAACACCTGCCTACTCATGGGAAGCAGTGAATAAATTTTTTTTTATTTATTTTTTTTTTGCTTTGCTGGTGCACACAGAAATTGCTTTCCCTACTAAACTGTCTATTTCAGCCCAGGAACGTTCTGACTTCCACCCTTCTGATTCTCCTCCACTCCTCCAGCTGGATCCCACTGTGGGGAGGATGAGTGAGCAGCTACAGTACCAGATAGAGGGATGGATTGTGTGATGTATTTTGTCACAAAATTGTTTCTGAATTGCCAGTAACAGTTATGTAACTCGATATATGTCATTTATTTTATTGAGCAGAATGCAAAACTAGCCATAGGAATACAACAATGAACAGTTATTTACATATATTATTTAAAATTGAAGCTTAAGCTGACAGTAATGTAGGACATTATCTTGGGTTTATGGAGCAAAAATGTACTGTATTTATGTCTTATTGCTGTCTCACAAAAGTCTCATTAAAGCAAAATTTATTTTATATGTGATAAGGCATTATTGCTACTTTATTTTTATGTATTAAAGCTATTGATTTACACTGCTAACTGGAATAACTGAGTATTAATTGGGTCATGATTCTCCCACATTCCACTTTCATTAGATTTTTTGGTACAGTTTTAGATCTGTTTCTATGCTGTAAGCATAGGGAATGACATTAGAAGATCAATATGATGACAACTCACAGAATCTTGTCAGATACAGGACTGAGATCCATGGTACAAAGAAATCTTGAGACTGACCTTAACTTTTGTGTGGAGGAACATTAAGTGCTGCCCTGCACAGCACTGTCTCTGCATAAATAAAGGCAAATCCCATGTCCCCAGTTCAACATGAATTTTGGTTTGATCACTTGGACTGTTAGGTGCACTTTTGTAAGAGTTTAAGAGACTACTGTGGTGAGCATGAGACAGCCTATAGAGTAATATATTAACTCATATATATATAAATATTTGTGGAAGCATAAAAACTTGAATTTTGGAAGATAGATGTATCAAGTTTAATTGAATCTACAGCAGCAGGACACTGCAGGAGCAGCAGCATAAATCACAGTTGTGTAGGTGTCTTCATGCAGGTGTCTGCTGTGATCATGATACTTGAAACCTCTTCTTTAAATATTACTTTCTTCAGTAAAAAGACTACTGCACAATATGTAGATCCCTTTTTAGAATAATCAACAATATTGCACTTTACTTATTATTGTAAGAAGAAGAAATTCCATTGGATGTGTATTGCTCTGCTCTGTTTCTTCTTGCAATGGAATTTCTTCAGTAGATTCTTAAACAATTACAGGTTATTCTGGAAGAAGATGAGGATTCCTTCCTCATTCCTGTTTTCAATCTAAGCGTCCCAAAGTGAATTTTCTATGGATCAGCAAGCACAAAATTAAACAAGATCTCATCAGAACAACAGCTGCAAAACCATCAATGTCTCCAAAGCTGCTATAAAAAACACATCTGTCAGTCATTTCAAAAGTTCATATATTTCTTGAAGTCCAACAAATGTTGCCATAGAAACTGCATATGCAAAATTAACAGGTTTCCCATACTGCATGGGGCACAGTTGTGCAAGACAATGTTCTGTTAACAAAATCAAGGTACTGATCTTTTGGAGAAAAGTAACAGCACCTTTTTTTTTGTTGTTGTTTTTGTTTTTTGGGTTTTTTTTGGGTTTTTTTGGGTTTTTTTTGTTTTTTTAAATAAGTGAGGAGGGAGAGGTTTAGTGATTTTTTAATCTGGGTCCCTTCTGGAACCCATTTGAAAGAGTGACACCTCATTCTATTGTGGCTTTATAATTGTGGACATAGGGTGCTGTAAGACATCATGCAGGTAGGATGCCAGAAGACCTTGAGGGAAGCAAAAGTATCTTACACAGCTGCTGTCATCAAGTGAAAGAACTGAGCCTGATGCCAGCATCTCTGAAGCTGTGTCAGAGACAATCCTGGGAGGTAGAGAGTGGTGCATTGCTTAGATCATTTGTTAGAGCTGGCTGTTAAAAGAAGACACGTATGAATGTGCTGCTATGTAATATCCACTTTTGCAGTCTGCAGTACTAAATTAAACATCCACATTTTGTTCCCCAGGTCATCTACTGCCACCTGTTCATGTTATTTCTTATTGCTTGTACCTTGTCTTTCAATCAACTGTTGTAAAGTTTTGTTTAACTAGTTGTTTTATCTCTTCCATAATGATGTGTCTCAAGATTCTCTCCTCCAATCCATATTCCTACACGCATTGCCAAATTTCACCTGGCTGCCTCTGTAGTCTGTGTATTTCAGGCAGAAAGGCTGCTTGTTTTTGTCACAATTTTTGTCATTTATCTATGTAAACACTTTTTATCAACAATAAAGTACTAAAGTACCTTATCAGTCTTAAAAATCTTACATTTTTTTCTTTTTTACTGCAAGTTTAATTATTAATACCAGCATCATTCTGTCTTCCTTATGTTCTTTACCCTACCTTTACATTCTGGAACTGTCAAGTCATGTCTATTTGCTCTCTGGTTGCTGACTGTCACTTTGTCTTCACTTTTAGCTAAGCCAGCCCAACTGCCTTATTTAGGCTGTAATTGACAGCCCAAGAAGCAGAATGATTCTTTCACATTTTTTTACAAGTGCTCTTTCCTACTCACACCACCTGTCCCCCAAACAAACCCTGTGAGCTGCAGTCAAGGCACAAACCTCCCTTAGCTCAAGCAACCCCTTTGGAGCCACAGGCAAAATTCTGTGATCAGCTTTCTCATCGCTACAGAGAATTACATGAAATATTCCCTGTGGTTTTCCTTCTTAAATCTTTTGCCATTACTGCTTCAGCTCTCTTCCTTGCCTTTTCTGTTTTCCTTGATTGTAGTAATAAAAATTGATAAATGAGCATAACATGGTTTTGTTATTAATTCTACATGTAGCAATTACTTTGTTGGTATTTTTCTTAAATACCTTTGGTTTCTCATTTATTTGGATTTAACAGCGTGATATTTATTAGTCACACTTTGTTATACAGTGCGGCAGCGTTCCAAGATCCTGCACAATAACTTATAAGTAACCCTTCTTGTAAGGTCAACCAGGAGTTAAAATGCCTGGAGTTAAAAAGCTCAGGATAAGAAGCATGAGAAGAGGCCTGACAATTCCAAGAAAATGCACAATCTGTGAAAGATTTTTAGAGATTAAGATAAAGATTAATTATTATTAAAGATTAAATCAAGTTTTGACAGGGTGGTCTAGACCCTGGGAAAATTAGTGTTCTTCAGCGTGTAGCACACACACATTAAACACTCACCAATAAACAATGAAAAATATAACACCCCGCTTAAGTTTTGGGCCATGTGACCTAACCTCATTACATCCATTATAATCCCACTATTAAATGTCAGATTGGAAGTATTTTGTGAAAGTTTGTTATTTTCTTTTGTACTACAGCTTCAAGCCTTAAACTTACTGCCCTCTCATGCACATGGTCTGATTCTTGGGGCTGTCATGTGCAGGGCCAGAAGTTGGATTTCAGTGATCCCTGTGAGTCCCTTTGACCTCAGGATTATCTATGATTCTATGGCTCTATAATTATCATTTTGAGATTAGGAAATTTGTAATTTTTTCTGCATCATGAATATAACTATTTGCTATACCATACTGTTGTAAGCATCTTATGTGGAAAAGACAATATTTTGCACTAGAACATGTTCATATTCCTTTAAAAGAGTGCATGTGCAGTTGATTGAAATCTACATAGCAAGGACAAGGTACAGGTAAAAATTATTTTTATCACTGTGTAAGTGCAGTACGAAAAAGGATTGACAAAAAAGTAATTTGGGGAACCATGGGATTTATTTCACTGTAACTTGTACAGGTGAAAAATAAATGCAGCAGGAGACATAATCAGCATTAACCAATATCAAATACTTTTATCAGGGAAATCAGAATTTTTATGGCCTGAACTATTCATATCAGAACTAGTCTGAAACCTCTATTTGCTCTATTTGGATTTATAGCTGTTCCTTAGAACATTTTTTGAAGTGGAGAGTGACTGAGAAACACTAAGAGAGGACTGCAGGATAAGTTTACACTCTTGCACTCCTTGCCTAACCTCACTTTTAAAAATGTCATTCAGGTCTTAAAAAGTAGAGCACAAAACTAAATTGTGGAGTTTGGGTGGTAATCACTTCAGTGGGGGAATAAATTGATAGAAGATTTTCTGGAAGGCTTGAAGACTTTTGTTTTGCTTTGTTTTTGTGGCTAAAATCTTAATCTCAGAGATGCAATTCCTTTGCATATATAAATAGAAACAATCTGGTCTCACTCATTCTACTGCAATTAGGAAAAAGCAATCAGAGTTTGTTAAACTAACTTCAGAGAAAGAGGAATCTTATGTCTTAGAAGACAGATGTTTTCTGATTAAGCTTTCTGCCACAGCCTCATTTAAATTGCATAAGTCACAGATAACTTTAGCAAGGGTTACAGTTGTTGGAATTCCACTGTTTTGTTCAGTTCTTAATAACAGCTTTGTTTAGTTAGTGAGATAATGTTTAAATAGTTTGAACTTTCTTAAGAGCTGAAGCAATGCTTCTGTCCTCAGAAAAACTCTTCAGTGTCTTGCAAACCTAAATAATAATCTAAAGTTTTCCAAGAGTCATCTTCCTACTTTTCTGCTTATGCTATGAAAAAAATAAAGGAGGGATAAAAGTTAATAAGTGTATTTTCACACATACAACCTCATTTATGCAGAGTCATGTAGGACAGTTGTGTAGAGATAGTGATGCTGCCATAATTGTAGTTGCTTATATTTCTGGCAACAAAATTTCCATTTATTTGACTATCCTTTAAATAACCATTAATTTCATCTGTTTTAAAAAAAAATTCTGTGTAAAGTGTGTTTTCCTAAGAAGAGCTTTTCCCAAACCTAGGAAAAAATTCTCTGTGTAGGAAAAAAATAAAAAAGACAAAGCAAAACTCCAAATTCTTCGCATCTCTTGGTCCTTAAGAGAAAAACAAAAAGACCATTTGGTCCTAACTGAATTTCCCTACAATTTGAAAGAGAAATAGTGGCCTTGAATATTCTCTGTTTTCTCAGTCATGGGCATGAACACTTTCCCAAATATTGCTAATGAAGCTGATTTCTTAAAACACATGAAATTCTAAAGATTCTGTCCTGACCAAGAATTCGCTGGCCTCCCAGAATTTCAAGAACAGGCAGTAAATATATGTTTAGACAAAAAAAAAAAAAAAAAACACCACCACCAAAAATATAACAGTGTTGCAATTACTCCTTGGGGAAGTAAGACATTCTGGCATGAAAGAAAAACACCCAGATTGAAATTCTAGAAATAGTTACAAATTTCAGTGAATTTTCCAGACTGCATAAAAAGAATACTAATCTTGAAGAATGGTTGGATTTTTTGCTTACTTTTTTGTTTTATTTTGGGGGGGTTTTTGTGTGTTTTTAAAAATCATATTAATTTCTAGATTGAAAGAGCAAATTGAGATTGTTTGTAGTACTATTTGCGGGCCTCCAAAGTCCACCAGGTTGGTTTTTCCTGCCAGTTCACTTCCCATCCCAAAGACAGCAAAGAACAATTATCTTACAAAACTCTAAGGCAGCCTTAAGATAGCCATCTATTCACATTATTTATTGCTGGTATTGGTACCTAAAAGGTCCCAGTCACAGAAGAAAACCCAAGTCCTGTGGTCTGTATAAATGAAAAAATGAAAATAATCCCTGCATCAGGAATTTACATCTGTTTTACATTTAGCACCTGCTGATTCCATTTTAGGGATGTAGACACGTGCTTGTGTGTCTACATCTTGCAAAAATGTGACTATTTTAATTTACTTCTCAATGCTGGTAATTTGTCTTGATCTGAAACACAGTGACAAAAATGAAGTTCATGGAGCTCCATATACTTAATAAGAACAACAGAAAACTGCTGTGGAAATCAGTCTGCCAAAATGTAATTAGGGGCTCTAATTGTGTATTGTTGCTCAGAGAGTTTTTCACAAGTGAAAACTTGTTAAGATTAATTTTTTCAAGTGCCTATGGCAAAACCAGTAATAAATATTGAAGTCTTATGAGCTGTGATTTTGAAATTAGTTTTTGTGTTCTCAATATAACAAAACCACTAAGGTCTTAAATATTTAAATTTACTTTGGAATAAATATTAAAACAAACAAAAAACAAAAAACACAAACAAGCAAAAATTAAATAAATCTACTAAAACATCAATATCATTCTCGATCTGGACATTTTCTGAACAAGTGTCTACTTTTTTACCCCAAGATCTTTTGACAGATTACATGGTAGATATTTAATGCAAACTGAAATGAAGAGACAATGAAAAAAATGCAAGGGAAATAGGCTCTGTATTTCAGAATGCTTTTGGAGAGAATTAAACAGGTTGAAGAATGAGTAAGAAATTATATTTAAATTTAAGATTAGTGACATGGAATCAAAGGCACATAAAGTCAGATACAGGCAATCTGGAAAATAAGTTTTGTGATGAGGAGAGGTTTTTTCATTCATAATACCTTCTATATATGTAAGTAAGTGTTCTTTCTAGCTTAGCACCTATTTTCTAACACATATTAGAAGAGAAATCTGAGTTTTATTGATGGTAGAGAATAGGACTTGACAGCCTAGGAGGGCAAGATTACTTATCAAGTTACTGTGTACTACACTGAAAGACTAACACCCTTCTGTTCTTTTTTATTATACTGGGATAAATTGGTTATTTTATTTACTTCGGATTTAACATTTTGTTTCTCGGTCATGAGGATTTCTACAGCTATACTTTTATATCATTGGAACCTTCCCCAGAGTTTCCAGCTGATTGCCCAAACAAAAATTTCCAAAGTTTGTCACTGAAATAAAGCAAAAATAAAGGTAACAAAGAAAAAAAATTGCAACTCAACTTCTGTGGAAAGCAAACAAAAATTCACATGAAACAGTTTATATTGGAGAAACTGTGCCAACATGACCAACCAATACTGACACAATTACCCGACATTTACATGGCTTGTTAATGACTTAAATGTCTAGTCCTTTCTGTTTTCTTTGTTTCATCTTTCTTTTTCCTATATTGTCTTTTTAGTAAATATGGACAGTTATAAAAATAGCTGAACAAAAAAACACTTGAAAGTATATAGTTCTGTAATGAAAAATAACATTATTAATTTATATTGTTTCTGGTTCAACAGAAAATACTTTCTTGCTTTAATTTCCTGAAAATCATATGATCATTTTAGTTATTCCTGCATTTGGTTTGGCCTAGTTCAAAATTCTTAGCTGATGATTTAGAGATTCTTATGTTCAGCTAAGTCTAGAAAGAGTTTAAATGACCCAAATGCTTTAAGAGTCAACAGTGAACTATCAAATTTCCAGGGCTGTTCTCTTTATCCTAGAGGCATAGAGGATTTGCAGAAGGGGGGAGGAGGAGATGAAAATATCCCGAAAATATATTTGCATTCCCTTTGCAGTTCTGCAGTGAATTTATGGTGTTGGTGTGCACACAGGTTTCCTTGATAGATCAGGAATTAAGTCAGAAATATAATTTTTAAGTGTTTTATTAAAAGACTTCCCTTTTTTAATAGATAAATTCACGGTTGCAGTTCTGATAATTGCACCTTCAAAAAATATAGTTTAAAAAAGTAAGTGAAATAATGATAGGCAGATCTGTGGGTGGCTTTTGTATGAAGGAAACTAAATGGATCAGGGTACTTCATTTGGAAACTAACAGCTAGGAGAAGGCAGTTAGTGTGTGATTTTTCCTTTTCTTTTTTTTCTCCAAATGCAGAAACCAGGAATCCTCCTAACAAATGATCAGATTGCAGGTTTAAAGCACACAAAAATAAGTACATTTTCATGCACTGAAAAATTAAATTTTGAGAAAAATTAATCAGAGCCAGAGGAGATACATTTGATAATTACTGATGGATTTAACAGTTTGGTCTTAATTTCTGGTTTTAGTAACTCCCAGCCTACTGATGGCAGAAATTGAGTCCTGGAGGAGCAAATGTATCCACCCACCTCTTGAAATAACTTCAGTCTCTGGGACAGTGCAGTGAGCTAGGCCACTTAGGGTATTTCAACATTTTGTAGCCTAAACAGTCACAGCAAGATAATCAAGCAAATAAACATTTGGTTAATGGAATAGAGTTTCATGATATTTTAGCTCTGAACCAAAATCTGTGATATATTTACTGACTTGGGCATAACAGAGATCTTTCTACATAGAGAAGCTATGTCATGAGTCTGCCACACAGATCTGGAATATGGAGAGCCCAAATTTCAGTGAAAGTTATCAGACAACCTGCTCCCAAGAGCAGAAAATTAGGGGTGAAGTCCTACATTTTGAGGGAGGACTAAATAACTCACAGAATTTTTACCCAGTGTTATTTATGCTCTTGGAATCCATCAGCCATGCTGTGACTTCTGTGATTAGATCAGTCCTATGCTCATTTTTAATATTTTTATTTGAAAGGATCAGCAACTAATAGTCTGTATTACTCAAGGTCATAATTGTTACAGTTTTACTGAATGTAAATAGAGGTGAAAGACTACAGTTCAGATTGAACAATTATGTTCAGCAGACACAACAAAACAATGCATAAACAATCACTTCAAAATATGGGGTTGTTTGTGAAAGAGCATCTTAGAAAGGGAAGCTGTGGCAAAAGTTCAGGCTTGCAATCCTCATGGTTTTACAACTGAAAAAAATCCAAGCAATGTCAGCACATTTTGTTGTTTAGAAATTGTTTTAGGTACCAAAGCTCAAATTCATGATTACCCACTTACTCCTGGGTTACCTTTGTGTCAAACAACTGCTCCTTCTTCCAGGTCTATGGGTATACCCAAGTCTGCATGGCAGAGTGATAGGCAGAGTGATACCAAGAAAAAAAAAAAGTGATGTCTGTTTTCTCTAAAGAATGGGGAGCAGCAGAAGAAAACCTCCAAATCCCTGTCACAAAATATTTTGTACCTCTCCACTTTCAATTCTCTTCTTTTGTCTATTATGAAAAAAAACCCCTGATGTTTAGACCTGCCACTTCAATTAATACAGTTTCTTGACACTCTGGCAATTCTTTCCTATAGATTTGCATGTCTGCTCAGTCACCTTAGTGAGAGCCATGCACAGTAGAAGGATGCAGGCATTTACAGCATCTAGGCATCAATTCTGCTGCAGATACAATAGTCTTTTGCCTGAGTCTGAGGAAGTACCATGACTTTTCAGACAAAACTGTGGTTAGTTTTCCAAACTTCCATAAAATAACAGAGGAACTTCCTGTACTTGATACAGAAATGCCAATGATGCAATGACATTAAATAGTGACATTATTAAATATTAAAAGTTAAATTTAAAATTAATAGTTTTTCAATGCCTAGTTTTTAATTCAGGAGAATTTTCTGACTCTTTTGATAGTATGTTTTTGTTTGTGCTTAGGATTTCCGATTAGAACAGTGTGCTGTAAGGCGGTTGCTCTACCAATATCACAGCCATAGACAAGAGAAGACCTTTCTCCCCTTTACTCTTTCTGAACCCATCCTGCTTGTTTATTAGTCTTGACCATGTTTCCAAACCTTTATTAAGATATCTATTGCTATGAAAACTTCTATATACTGCTATCTCTCTGTAAAAACAGGACTGCATTACACTAATGGGGAAGTGAAAAGATTGTTACTGAAATAAACTGATAATAAGGGAGGAGATTTTATCATTTTTGAATTATCAACCCTCAAATTTCACTAGTAATGCATTCAGATTTCCTTACAAGGGAACAAAGTGAGCATGTCAGCCTTGCTGGTGATTTAATTCTCATCTATTCTGCTCCAGATGGCCTGTCCAGGCAAGAGAAGGACAGATGGCTTCAGACATTTCAGTGGTGGCAAGTAGAAGAGAGGAGATTTTTTGCTGCATGCTCTTTTGCTTTCTGAATTTTCTTTTGCTTGGAAACAATTTTTGTTGCTGCAGGAACAATTAGGTGATAGTGAGTGTTCATTCTGTCCATTGTCTTTATAGTGGACAGACTTTAGGTCTCAGATAATGGTTGAAATGTCTACAAACATTTCAGCCTCTCAGATTCGGTTTTTATTCTCTAACAAGATTATATTCCAGTCATTAAGAGGCACATGTGAGAGCAGAAGAAACAAACATATTGATCTCAGATTATTATCTTTTTCCTTTTAAATACTACTGCTCCAATCAACTTTTTCCTGCCAGCAATGCAGTCTTATGAATGGCAGTGAACTGAGAGAGGCTACTACTTCTAAAAGTTATCCTTTAATTCTTGTTCATAAAGTTTTCAGAACTAAGAAGGGCTTAAGGATTTCCCTTTAATGATTTCACCAACATCCCACCAAAAAATAAAAAATTAACCAAGATTTTTCTTTTATTTTATTAAAATAAATCTCAGGAATAATTCAACTGTGATTCTTTTCTGTTAAAAAACAATGAAATCTGGACTTGTGTTCCCAATAAGCAAACCTGAAGTGCTGTGGAACTGTGAAAATCGAAGTTTGAATTATAACTGTTATGTTTTCATGATTTGACAAAGCTTTAAATCTGTTCCTCAGATGCTAATTATAGGGCAATTACTTAATTCTTGAATGGGTAATTTAGCCTTCACTGGGTCCTTTTGCAGGCCACCAGATTCTGGCCTGCAAAATGAATATCATGGCATTGCTGTAACACATATGGAGATGGGCACAGCATTAAGTTACATTTCTAAATGCTTTATTAGATGCTGTTTAGCTGTCATTTCCTAAATTATATGCTAATTGTTGAATTATTTTCTGAAAACATTGCATTTTGGGACATTTCCTAGACATATGGCTTTAGATTTCCTGACAGGAAACCAGAAACCACTGTCAAGAATTTCTTGGCTGCTGTGCAATGTCAGAGTTCCAGTAACACAAAGATCAATCAGCCTATTCAGCAGATTATAGAAGACAAACAGAAATGCACTCTCTAGCAAGGGCCAATATTTGCTGTTGCCTCAGTTTGTAAAATAATAAAATGTCATAGGGTCTGAACAGAAGAGAATAACCCTTAAAAATAAAAAGAAGGTAGGAGCAAATTTAATAATCTTTATTACAGAATACTTCCCAGTGAGAAAGAACAAAACCTTTGATAGAGACTACATATTTTAGGAAGAGAAAAGGAAAAAAAAGGTATTGTGGAGCAAAATGAGGGTGGATTCTGAAACAGCATCTTGTTAACATACTGCTGTATTTTCCAGCAGAGATAAAAAGAGCATTTACCCACAAAGATAAACATGATATCCAGCTTTCAATCTCTGGAAAGAGACTGTGTTCTTAGATTGAAATATTGCATGATAACTACACAACCAGCAAAAATATAGAAAATAAAGCCCTCTTTTTACTGGAGAGCTGAAAATATAATAGAAGGAGAGAGAAGTACCTAATTTCTCCAGGATGTTAAAGCTAGAAATTATTTAGTAGTGAATAATCAATGTGAAACCAGCAGTCTGTCTCTATTACCTTACACCATGTAGGTCAACAGGAAAGACAGAGAGAGAAGTATTGAATTTAAAGATTATTTTCATTCAGCTTGCATAAATGCAAATCATATATATGTTATTTGCCTCTTCCATGAACAGGGAAATTAAGTTTCGTATTTCTCCATTTAGAATCTTGAAATATTTTAAATATCTAACTTAGAATGAATAAGTAGTCTTCAAGAAATGTTTTGGAGTTTTTTGTCTCTCTGTCTTTTTGCACACTGCAAAGCCCAGACAACTTATTGAAACATTAGGAATTTAATTGTATCTTCAGAGTTTAAGATTTTTACGTCTGAATTTTTTACTTTTCTAATAAATGGCCAGAGAATTCCAGATCCTTCTGAAAGACCAAGTTAGGATGAAAGGAAACTAAAACTGGCCAAAATAAATTTTTTGTGTAATAGCTGGCAATGGCTGCACAATCACTGAAGTTCATTGTAGAGCCAGTTCTATCAATAGAATGAAGATTTTCTTTCACAGCATCCTCTTCTGATCCCAGCATCTGCATTGTTTGCTTTCAGATGGCATTTGCCACCTATTCCCATATTGTAGAATAATTTCTAAAAGCATGTTTTATTTGCCACATCTATTTGGTTCCATTTCAATTTAATGTCGCAGGGATCCTGTGAAAGAACATTGAGCTGTCTGTCACAGGTCACTCTTCACAGCCTTAACACACTCTTTAATAAACTACAAGGTGAATAAAGCATAAAAAACACACTAGAGCAATCTATGGCAGTTATTTGCAGCAAGCCCCTATTGTTAATGACTCAACAGAAAATGTCATTTTGATTCCACGTAATGATTAATGAACCATTGTAACCTAGGTAACTCATTTTAATTACTCTTGCTAGAACAGAAATTTCAGTCTTTAACTAGAAAGGTGGTATTATGAGTAATAAACCAACCTAAAAATTAACTATTAATTCCAATAACAGATAAGTGACCTAAAAGTTTGGACCATCTACTTTAGTTGTATGTCAAATATCCTTTTGTAGACTGTCCTTATTATAATCCATAGGAAAAAAAATACCCCAAAGGAAAATTATTAAGAGATAATGGATAAATCATCAGTTAAAATTGCAGGACCATATTATTTCTTATTTTATTAAATAAGATATAGGCTGGATGTTTATTCTTTAAAAATCTCAACTACATGGTTTGGATGGTTAGAGTCCTTTGAAATATTGTAATTTATTAAGACAGTAGCAAAGGATGTCATTTGAATTCAATTACAAAAGAATGATGCATGTTGCCTTGTAGGCTGACTGAAAAATTATACCTCATAAATATTTATTAGAATCAGGTTGCTAATCCTAACTCCCATGTATCCTTATGCAACTTTTAGAACCCTTACCTCATTTGCCACTGGGTTGTCATTGCATTAAAATGTACTTCTGCATCCACCCACATGTATATTTGTTTTTAGCAAAAATCAAGAAAGTAACTGGAGATACTGTGTACACTGAGAAGTAAGCAAGTGATAAAATTCCTTAGGTTAGCCCTAAATCTACAAGTCTGTTTTTTTTTTACTTCACAATATTAAGGAAGTAAAAGACCAATTTCTCAGGCTTACCATATTTATTACATTATTATTAAAAGGAAATTGAATTCTCATTGCAATAGTCATTTTCATATGCAATGCAGGAAAGAGAATTTGTCTTGAAGAATATTTTGTGCAATGTGAAAGACCTTACTGATGCCTTTCAGTGTCAAAAGGAAGTTAAATAAGTCCCACATATTGTAACCTTCTTTTTCCTTTCAGAAAAGAATGATACAATACTGTACTGTGTTTTCTCTTGCCTATCTTTCGCTATTAAAAAAACTCCACCTTTTCTTCACCATTCAGGGGTAGGAAAATCTCACAAAAAATTGTTCAGCAAAATTCTATAATGAAGACAGCATCATTAAGCATCATTGTAAACCAAAGCAATGTTATTTTTATTTTAC
Organism: Onychostruthus taczanowskii; assembly: GCF_017590055.1. Classification (NCBI taxonomy): domain Eukaryota; kingdom Metazoa; phylum Chordata; class Aves; order Passeriformes; family Passeridae; genus Onychostruthus; species Onychostruthus taczanowskii. The sequence continues at coordinate 13,851,144 of NW_024498795.1, forward strand.
TAATAGAAAAGACAGAGCAGATCAAAAGTTTATGAAGGATTAAAAAAGCAGCCCACACATAAATTCATTCTTCATTTTTGTTGCTATAAAAAAATGCTACCAACTCACAAAGTATATTGTTCTCAATCCTGTACAATCCCCTTTTCAAGTAAAGGCTTACTCCTTTTTCCTAAAAAATAGATTGGAGGAAATTCCCTAAATACAAATAATTTGGTTATTCAATAATTTATTTCTGGATTTTATTGTTCCAAAACAAAGACGTTCCATGTTGTGTCTAAGCTCTTTAAATGTCAAAGCAATAGTACTAAAAATGAATACCCTACTTTTCAGGTAATTGTTGTATTTTTCTGAAAGGTGAGACTTTTTTTTTTTTTTTTTTAAGTTGCTACATGCTTGAGTTTGACAAGGATTGAGTTTATATCAGCTCCAAAGAAGACACAGGTAAACTTTTAATTTAAAAGTAGGTAAGGTGCATGCCCAAATGTGGAAAATGTGGCAAAAAGCTCCAGACGCTTTCATTGGCAGGTGGATTTCTGTGAAAAAAATTCACATGGCATTGTGGCATGGATGACTACAGATGGAGAAAAGCACTGGCTCAAGTAGGTACAATGTTTTTTTCAGACTTTTGTTGTTAAATGAAGCTGTTGAAAGGTAGTGAGGGTGCAGTGTTTAACCTGAGCCCCAGCACTACTGAAGTGTGTAACACAGTGGGTACAAGAGAGGAGATTTCAAAATGGCACATAAACTTTGATGGCCAAGGTAATGAACAGCAAAAACACTGGTTATTATATGAAAGTGGAATGTGCAATTAATGTTCCGGTAGCAATTCCAGTAATTGAGAAAATCCCTCTGTGATTTTAAGGCACAGTGCCAAATGTACTAATACCTTTCTTGTCTAGGAAGTTAATCTGGGATGTTGCTTGCATGTTGTCCAAAACTTGGCTATTGGGCACTGAAATGGTTCTGTTTTAGACTCCCTGGGTTCCTCAGGTTCAAAGTTTAGAGTGTTGCCTGTTTTGAAGGTGTAGAATTTGTGAGGAGCCAACAGTCCTCCAAAACAATCTATAAACTCCTTCAGGTTCAGGGTCCCCAGTATTGCCCCAGGCAATGGGGTGGGTGAGTCTGTGGATAGTTTAGAAGATCACTGAAGTCATAAACCTGTTTTTACTCGGTTTAACCAGTTATTCAGATTAACCCTGTAACAAAAATGTAACACTAGCATTTCTAGCATTTTCCAGCCGTGAAAGGGATCAGATAACTCTCCTCTAATCACCCATAAAAACTTTGAGAAGAGCAGCAATATCATTTCTCAGTCATGCGTGTTTAATTTGGTTACCTTTTTTGCAAATTCAGGAAGAACAAAAAAATTATTCTACCTGCTTAGAAGATTGAGCATTACTTATAAAGGCACTTGTCAGCCACTAGTTCAAAACATTTTTTTCAAAGGTATTGCACATAGCAAAAGATGACACACTGGTTACACAATTAGAGCATTACGAGAATTAGGGGTTTTTAACATGCGTGCTTGAGGGTTTTTTCAAATTCCTGAAATAGATACAGAATTAGGTTCCATAAAAAGATGCATTCCTACTCTTTTGTAATTTCCAAGCGTAAATCAGCAAAAGGAACTGCAGAGAAGTAATAATAACTCCCTCCTTGTGAAGTGGGTATATTTAACCTCTGAAGCAAAGTCCCTTCCAGCTGGCTTTGGGAAGGGAACCAGGTTCTGTTACCCTGCTTGCACAATCTTCCTCCTCTCTTCAGTGAGTGGCCAGTGAGCAATTTGGCCACACATGGAATGAAGAGGAAGTATTGCACAAGATGATTGGTATATGGACAAACACATCCTCATGTATTAGGGAGAGGAAAATCAATTCACATCAAAGACTGATCAGCTGTAGCCTTGAAATAAAACAGAAAATTTATTTTTTTTAACTGACAAATTTTATAAGATGCATTTTAAGATAGTCACACAGTGCAAGCTCTTAAACATAATTGTATATGCTCATCTCTTTATAGGGAACATAAAACTTCAGTGTGTCCTGAGCTTGAACAGTCACTCAGGAGGAGTATATCCCATAGTAATCAACCTTCAATGTGTATGAGAAAAAAATGAACTTCAGCTACAGATGCCCATTTGGAGCAAGAGCTGTTCCTCAGGATTATCTCTTAGAGGAGAGCAGCAGTTCACTGCAGAGAAAATTTTCTATATAAATCGATTCCAGCTAAACAAAAATTTTTATTTTCTGTGTTTTTCTGGATCTTTCTAGGTAGGTTTATATGACTTCTCTTACCATCTCAACACTACTCCAGCAATTAAATCAGCACACGCTACTTCTTTTACTGCAAGCAAGGCAGGCAGAAAAGAGCCACTTTCTAGAAAAGTGGTGTGTTTTTGCAAAAGCTGCTTTTCTTCATTCAGCTACTTCACCTTGTTCTCAGTCTCACCTTTTCCAAGGTTTTATATTTCTTTTGAGGAGGAAAGGGGTAGCCAGGGCTATTTTTAGAAGCACTGATTCACAGTCTTTTGTGTTTCCCTATTCCCATCAGGCTGAGTGCTGGTTATTAGTGGAATACAATGTCTGGCATACGCCACAGCAATGTTCAGACTTTCAGCATCACCTGAAATTACCCTAGAAATTTTCTAGAACAAAAATACACATGTTTTTAATTAGAATGTTGTAATTTCTTTTTAAAGAATTAGACTTATAATTTGGAGCTTATTTTAAATAAGTATTTAGTATATTCTTTACTTCCACATTACAGATATTATAATTTCTGTATGAAAGGACTCCCCTGATCACTTGCATGGAAAAGGAGATCATATGAGTTAGCTTTCTCAATAACCTCAATCAGTGTGAAAACAGCAGAAGAGGAAAGAAAGAGGCACTGAAGCAGATCTTATTTCTTGGTCTGCAGTATTCATTAATAATTTGATTCATTTTTGTTCTCAGCCAGTCAAGTAGAAAGCATTTTATTTGGCTTCTTATGGCACAAAACTCTCTCTCTGAATTTCACTTACACTTAATTTATAACCACTAGGCCAGGTTCTTTCACATTCATCTTGTGCTGGGAAGCTCCATTAATTTCTGTGGAATTACTTCCAATTCCAAAGAAAAGAACAAATCCTCCCTTCGTTTCCTCTCCGTTAGAGCAGGGAGTGAGCTGGAGATGTGCTCCTGCTCATGGTCTGCAGGGAAACATCTTCCAATTCCATCTGACATAGCAGGGTAGAGATGAGATACCAGCAGTAGTGCAAGGTGTTTCTTGCTTTACTAAAAGTATATTTCTCTTTGCCATGGAAAGTAGGAATATTACACTTAGAACAGCTCACTCCACTTACCAAAACAAGGGAATTTAGACTTACCTCCATTATATTTGCAGTACACAAGAGAATCAATATTTCCCAGATGAAATTTGCTCATTTAGTATCAGTCACCTGTCAAAGGCAGTACAAGAGCTAATTCCATTATCAGATTTAAGGAAAGCTGCCAGCTCCAGTGATTCTCTTTAAGTAGCTGGCTCACAGATCTTGATTATATCTAAATGATACAACCTTGCACAAGGATTGCTCTTAGTCATTGTATGGAAATAAAACACGCTGAATTCCCAGTCACTTTGGATCCCACTATTTTTCAATAAAACTAATCTGACTTAAAAATCACATATGGAGAGATGAACATACTTCATGGAGAGTGACAGGTTCTACATCTGTATTTCAGTTAAGAAATGCCATAATATACCTAGTCAGATTAAAGGAGGAAAAAAGAGGAGATAAATTATACTTCTTCATATTTATTTCTTGCACCTACAGGTATAAACACAGTGAGAAATCCTGAATTACAGTCACAGAAAATCTGTCCAAAACCACGTTGGTGCATGGATCAAGAATGGAAAACAAGAAGGATCTCTGGAAGCAGCTCAATGTGGTTGTGATTAGAGTATACCTGTAGGTAACTGACAAATCTGCATATGCTGGCTGAAATTAATGAAGACAGATGTTTTCTAAGAAGATTCAGTTACAGTATTTTTACTTGACATGGGAACTAGAAAATCACATATTACTTGCTTCAAACTGTTTGAGATGCTGAACATAAAGTACAGCCTAGCATGCGATGCTTATTACCTTATTTCACTTTTTTGTGCAAGTTTTCAAACAGCTCCCACCTGAGTTAAGAAACTGTAAAGTCATGATTTAAGACAGCTGCAGCTAGGCAACTTGCCTGCCTCTAAAGCAGAACAGCTTTGCAGTGCTGTGGTGGTATAGAGCTGATCTCGCTCTCCTGTAAAATATGAAGAATATGCAAATCTTTTTAATATGTATAAGCCCATGATATTAGCAATCCTTTACTTTAGTGCAGTGTTCTTGCAATAAATGTTTTCCATGGTCAGAGAATAAAAATTTTTCAGGTCATTAATTTCCTTCCAGCTTATTAAAAAAAATCTAGCAATGTAAGAAGACCAAAATATACAATGAAACGGTGCTTGACATGAACTGTCAGAAAAAATTCCAATAAAATCCTACACTTACTCCAGAGTTTGGTTAAAGGAAGTAAATACTCATAATGAAATATCTGCAGGCAATTGGGACAAACCCACTCACTCGCTTTGCTTTTCGTGGCAGTAAAAACCCCCTAATTTTAGCTTTCTACACCCACACACAGTCTAGCTGATTTCAGCAAGGCACTGCAGAGAGCAGAGACCCACACAGTATGCCAGCACTAGACTGTCAGCTTAGGATTTATTAACATCAACCTCCTGGATTATATTCTACTCTCTTCAGACCTCAGTAATTTGTATCTGTCTGAGGAAAACAAACAAACATAAAATCAAAACAGATAAATATAGAATCTCTTCTACTATAAGTCACATTTGCATGTTTTTTTAGTAACTACTCTCAGAATCTTTTTTTATAAAGTGCATTATCACTCTATAAGTAGCTGAAGGGAGTCTGTAGTGAGGTGGGGGTCAGCCCCTTGTCTCAAGTAGCAAGCAATAGAGTGAGAGGGAATGGCCTCATGTTGCACCAAGAAAGGTTTAGAACTGGGTATTTCTTCACTGAATGGGTGGTCAAGCACTGGAACAGGCTGTCCAGGGAAGTGTTGGAGTCACCATTCCTGTAGGTATTTAAAAGATGTGGATATAGCACTTTGAGACTGCATGGTTTAGTGGTGCACTTGGCAGTGCTGGGTTAGTGGTTGGACTCAATCATTTTAGAGGTCTTTTCCAACCTAAATAATCCTATAATTCTGTGATTAACTCCAGCATTCTTTCTAAAGAAGGGATCATGGCTGAAATAAAGAATCAGTTCTCTCTGGCTGCTGAAGACTCGTCAGGCTTCACAATTTTAAAGAAAGCTTCAGCAATGTTTGCATTCCTGGATTCCCCCCTGCCCACACCTGCACCTCACCCCGTGTTTCTGCAACACCGTGCAGGGTTGCAGCCCCCTCTCTTGCTGCTCTCACCTGGCAAGGTGCAGCAGATGGGTGATGTCCTGAGCAGTCCCGTCTGTCAGGGCAGCAGGTCAGTGCTGTGAGTTAAGGGGGGCAATGCACACAGCTGATGTACTGCAGGAAAGGTTTGCACTTGAAGGGCTCTTGGCACTTCCCCAAGTGGTGCAGGTGTTTCCTCATCTCATTTTGACACCATCATCACGTGATTGAAATTGGCTAAAAGTCAAGCTTCTTCATATGCTCATGCTTGTACTGCAGAAAAGGATTAGCTGAGGAACCAGAAAACTGTGCAGAATTCTTCCAGACACAGTAACAACACAGCACATTTTATGCCAGTGCAGTTTCCAGACATGGTGATTAGCCAGGGATTAATTCCTCAAAAGACATTTTACCAATTGCACATATATCCAAAAGTAATTTTTGTTTAAAATATTTCTTACTGTAAATGGAGTGTGATACGCTGTTGGGTTGTTATCAGCCCAATGCTGAGTGCTGCAGGGAGCTGAAAGATCAGCCTGTCATGCAATTAGGTGGGTAGATGAGCAAAATGTTGGGCTGTTCTTTTGCCTCTGTGTTTTCATATTGTTTACTAATTTCTTTGTGTTTGTTATTCAAATGAAACCCCTACAGGAGCCACCCAGTGCATGCAAATACCAGCTGAAAATGCATTTCAGAATTTGTGTAGATGTATTGGGCTGTTGTAGGACAAACTGGTAAGCAGTGTGTAGTAAATATGTTAAAAAGCTTTACAAAGACTCTTGATTTCATCAGTATCCGTACCATGAAGGTTTAATATCCCATAGGAACATTTTCCAATAAGTACAACTTTAGGTTTGCAGAACAGAAACTTATCTAGGATGTTTACACTGAAGTTTTAAGGGGTTTTCTGCCCATGCCTTTAACACAGAACACTATTTTTTCCCTGAAAGCCTGTCAGATCAGACCCTTACTATCTGACACTGACATTTTCTGACCTTTTCTGTGACTGGTTCCCTTGCAAGAAATGCTCACACAAAGTGAATCAAACCAAACATTAAAATACGCACAATAACAATATATTCTTTCCGGGCTTCCAGTTCAAATCTCATTTTCTCTGTTCCTGCCTAATCATTTGTAAATTCTTTGTCTCTCATACATTGTAGGGTTCAATGCTGTCAATTAGGAAATTAATAAGGGTGAAAAAATTTTTGTGTGCACTGACTGTGCAGAATGCCCTCTATCTGAAGCACATATTGTCTCTCCAGTCTTGCTGTACATAATGCATCCTATAATTCAATATATTTATCCTTGGTAGCTCTATATTTTACAACTCCCCCTCCTCCACAGCTGGGAATTTGAGGTATAGAAGTAATAGAGGTTGGATCTGCGAAAGGAACTTAATATCATACTGTTCCAGCAGCCCTGCCAGGGTCTAAACATGATGAGAATTTAGAATCTCAATTCACCCACTGCCTAACCCTAAATCACATAAAGTCTCTAAATAACTAATTTTGCACTATGAAGGTCAGTAGACTTAGAACTAAATTTTCCTGAGAATGCCCTAAATAATCCAACCCTTTCCAGTGCCAAGTAGCTAGGATCTTGACGTAAAATGGGCTTCAGAAACAGAATGTTTCTCCAAGGTTTTTATATGGTTGTGTTCCACAAATTCCTCCCAGATACATCTGACCAGAAAGTGCTGGGAACAGTGAGGATAGTCTTGATTGCTGAGCCACATCAGATGCAAAGCTGCAGGAATTCCAGTACCAAAACCACTGTAGCAACTGGTAATATTTCCACATCTTAAACAAATAATGAGAGGTTGAAATTTATCATAGGACAAGAGCAATGATGCATTATCCAAAGATTTTAAGGATCCAGAGCAGAACACATATTTCATTCACTAAGAAAGATCCCAGGTAAAATCTAGATGCTATGGAGTTACCAATTTCAGGGCAAAGTACTAAACTTGAGTTATTTTAGCAACATCAGGTGTAGCTGTATAGTTGAGCCCTTCCAAGTCTGAAGTTAGTACAACATTACCTGAAATTATGATAAACTGTCTGGGGAACACAAAACCAGTCCTCATGATCTTCTATAACTTCAGCATATTTTCCTATGCATTATCAATTTATCCCCAAGACGTTTTCATTATGAATCAGTACTATAGGAATCAGAAAACAGCACCTCTCTTGCATATTCTTTCCCTTGTACTGTCATGAGCACTAAAATATGTAACAGTGACCTTTAGATTCTCATGACTGACATTTGTTCCTCACTTGTTTCAGTTCTTTATTGATTGAGACAGATATATGTGCAATGATTCTATGTCCATTGTATTCTCACAGATTGCTTTGAAACACTGCAATTAGAGACTTAACTTTCCTTTTGAAAGGAAGCTTATTGTGAGAGGAAAGCTCTGGCTCTGGCAAGTGTCCTATCCTGTAAAGGAAGCATTCTCCTTATTTAGGAACATTGGTCCAATGTGTATTCAGAGGAAGAAAATAATCTTAATCTAATGAATGTTCTCTCAGTTTTCAGTGAAAAGAGCACAGTTCAATCTTTTCAGGTAATTATATACTTAATAAAATTATATACTTTATTTATGAAATGTCATTTATTTTCATTTATTAATAATAAAATAAATTTCATTTATTTTATTAATGAAAATAAGAAAAATCAAAAACAATTAAAAATTACTTTTAGTCTCTGCTTGTAGCCATAGAAATTATTTTTTATCTCACTACCATTCTATTCGTCTCTAAAATTTCCATTCTTAAGAGGTTGTAGTGGTAGTATTAGACATGGAATAAAAATGTTTGCATTTTGTTAGGATTGATTAAATATTGAATGAGTATAAGGTACCTTTTGAACTCTTTCCCTGTTGTGCTGTGCTCTGTGAGTCAGCAGCTGGACTATGATGAGTGGAAGAAAGCTGCTGATTATCGTTCCAAAGGGATGTTTTGAGCTTCTGTCAAACCTTTTTTACAATGCAGGTGAATTTAAATTTCTGATCAGGCACCTATTTTAAAGGGCTTTTAACAAAATTTTCACTGGATTTTTTCCATACAAAATAAAAATTATTATTTCCTGAAGAATAAATTCAGACTGAAGAGACAGATGCAATCATAATTTTAAATTCCTAGGATCTCAGAAACATGAAGTCTCTTTATTGCTTTTCCCCCTTACATTAATGCATTGTTTGCATTTAACCCTAATTTAACATGATTTTCTTTCAAGGTTTACTGTCTCTGGATAGATTTACTGTTCATTATATTTATGCCTTTCATTGGGGGGCAGCAAATAAAGAATCAGAGTATTAAATTAATTTTTGTTTTTATTTTTATAATTCAGCATTAGATCCTGAACTAGTCACTAGATGTCATTCTAACACACCAAATATTTTCTTTGAAATTAGGCAGTGTTCTACTACAAATATTACCTGTCTCTTGAATTTCCTTTTAAAGGTGAATGCTTACTTTATTGCAATCCCTATTCATTGCAGCTTCAACTCATCAATTGTTTCAATGTTATGACCACAAAAAAATCCTGCTGGATTGTTGGAGTTAAATGATTAATATCAGCAATTCTTGCATTACAATTATTTATCTTCTGAGTGTCATTAAATAATCAGCCACTGCTGCGTTCAAAAGATTTCAAATATTTCATTAATTCTAGTATTTTTAAATGTTGTCTAAAATTCATATTGAAAATGTATTATTCATTTTCATTTCATTATATCAGCTGACCCAGGAAGGAGCAATTTTATGCAGCTGTGGTGACCATTCTGGTGTTTGAGTGAGTAGTCAAGGAAACAGTGCTCTTACACAATATTTTTCAGTGAAAGTTATAATCAGGCTCTTTTCAAAAAATGCCTATCAGGAGAATTAAACATCTTTATGTCATGATATCATTCTGTAGTAGAGGAAGAGTGGCCTCTGCCACGGGGATAATACCAAGGCATTCTGGAGCTTTAACTCACTGTCTTCCACCACATCCTTTTGTGCTTTGATCCCTCTGATTGTTGGTATTTCTGTGTGAGTGTCGTGGCTAAAACATGAACCTTACTGAAGGAGCTCAGTGTGTACCCAGATCCAAGACTGAAGAGAATGAAGACAGGGACAAGGTCAGCCTGTTGTTCTAATCTTTTGCTTTTATTTTCTTATGTTCTTGCTCTTCCTTTACTCTTCCTTTCACTTGAAGCCCCAGTGGTATAAGATGGTTTTTCCAGCTAGATCAATTCTGAATGTTGATTCAGTGTTGAAACATTACTGTTAGCTCCTGCATGTGTCTGGATACTCTGATTTACAGATCAGGAGCTTATGTATTTGCTAAAGAAATTTCTACCTGCGATTGTTCAGTGTCCTTTATGATAGATTACCCCTTGCTCCCCCACCCAGTAAAAGCAAGTGTGTGAATTCCCAACTCATGACCAAAGTCAGTTACTTTAAATCAAGTAATCAATGAAAGAAGTTTCTATAAATCCAGCTGGTTTTGATTAAGGTAACTTAGGCTGGGTTCCTAGAAGCTGTTCAGTAGAGAGGTGGGAAGAAGCATAGGAAAGCAAAGAACAGCTGAGGTTAATGAAGGCTCCATCTAATATGGATCAAGAAGGGAACATCCACCAATAGAAAATGTAGAGTTAAAAAAAATGCTTTTAGGGAAAAGGTCAATAAAAAAAATATTTGTAGAATTCAATTTAATTTAGTGAAATCCAGCTTGCAACATGCACAAAAAATGGACCAAATTAAACACAGTAACAAATTCACACATTGAGAGCTTGTTTCTTTCTTCATATTTTGTTCCTGGTCAATCTTATAACAGATTAAATCTTCCCTCTGATGATTCATGGACCACTATAGGAGAAAAGAGTAGGAAAAATGTTAACCTATGGGTAGAGTCTCATAAAAAATTGTTCTTATTTAATTAATTTGTAAGGTATTATATTGCATATTGGTCTACAAGTGAATATAATTTTTACCTATTGAAGACTGAAGCAATTAATTTAAAATATATCATGAATAATATATAATAAAGGCAAAGAATCTTATGCTTCATTAAGTTTTATTTAGTTTGTTATTAAGTTTTATTAAGTTTATATGGAGCCTTTGAATCGGTGCAATATTTTAACTGACAATTTAGGTAGATCTGTATATATATGCAGATATGTTTCATAGCACATTGCACACCTGCAGTGTGACATCTGATGATTTACAGCTACCTAGAAGGTCCATTAAATTAGTTTGCTGCAGAACAATATTTGCACTGAAAGTTACTTATCATTTTCTTTAGTGGAAAACCTGTCAGCAGACTGAAATCTTTGCATTTCTATCCAGCTCTTAGTTTGTGCAACCAGTCCTTTCCCAGGAGAATGATATTGTTGGGAGGGTATTGTTGACACAAGATAAAGGAGGGGGAAGGGGCAAACACTTTTGCAGTAAGGAAAATGAACTTCTACTCTAATCAAATTTTATGTGGAAACTGAAGACTTGTAGTTTAATAATTATTTTTATAACAGAAATAAGCACTGCTTTACCTTTGGGAGCACCTAACTGGTAGATATCACCGGTAGATTTGTCTCAAACTAGAGAGGGGCAATCCAATTCATGCATGCAGCTAATTTTTCATATCAGTAATTTCTATTTAAAATATTGCTGGACACAGGGCTCTCCCAGACTACCTGCACGGTGCTGAAAGTTAATTCAAGTGATTGAAAAATGGAGTATGATGTTTGCTTTTATCTCCACTTCTGTCGGTTTCCTCCAGTGAATGTGGGATAAGTGCTGCAGTTTCTAAAACAGCATGACAGTAATGTATAATCCTGCTGAGCCTCTGGAAGACACATTCTTAATTTTTCCTTCTTGATGTGGGACTCAGTCCTTCTGGAAGGAAGTGTCTCCATACCTTCTGGAACAATTCTTTGGTCAAGTCAAAGGGGGAGCTGAGGTTGACCTTAAAACCCACATTATGATTTTTGTTGCATATGCAGAAAATAGACTGGCCAGGAATAGACCATGCCCAGTTCTGCATGAAATTGTTTTAGCTGATCCACTGAAATATTTAAGGGTTGTAACTGGAAGAATTATAAAAATGAGATTCTATTACATAAAAGTATTTCTCATGCTGTTTGCAAAGAGGACAGAAGAACAGAAAGTCTGAATGTAAGGACCGCAAAGAAGTAAAATGAGTCCTTCAGATAAAGTGAAATGCTTTTGTTTCCTGGCCTTTCAGTGAGGAAACACAGAGCCTTTGTCCTAACCTGAATGGTTCCTCCTAAAGCAGTTTGAAGTCATCCAACCTGTCTTAAATTACTCTTTAAAGTTATAGCTTCTCTTTCATGTACTTTCCACATTTTCACTGAAAAAAATCCTGGGATTAAATTATCCTCCTAGCAGCAGTTACCAGAAGCTAAACAGGAATAAAAGAGATGGATTGCCTATTTTTGCAATGAAAGATTGCAGAATTGTTGCATAGTTTTACATTTTTATTTATTGCCTTTTGTCAGTTTAATGTTGGCAGCAAAATCATTATGCCCTGGACACTTCAATCTCAGCATATTATAGAATGTATGTCAGAAATACTGCATGGTGAATTTACAAAACCCATCACTATAGAGATAATACTTATTTCAAGAAATAATCATGACAGATTGTCAGAGAAAAGGCTTCATTCTTTTGTGGAAGAAGAACTCTGTTAGTGTAATTCAGGACTTGAGCTAATAAATAATAATAAATGTAGAAACTTAAAAATGTATTTTTCTTTCAATCTACATACAGTCAAAACTAAGACCACAAATAAAATTCTGACATATACATGAGATCCTTCAACAAGTTCAGATTTCTCTGATTTGAGCCATTTTACATCCCTGTTACAGAGATTCTTGTGATTTAGCTGTACCCACACAGTTGTGTTGGGAAGAAGCAATATTTGTAGAAAAATTAGGTTTTTCACCCATTTAGCTCTTCTATCTCTTGAAGATCTGCAAGCAGCTACACCTTGCACTGTGCTATATGCAAAGACAGTAACATTATTTTATGGGCCAGCTAACAGAAGTTTGGGGTTCAGTCCAACACCACCCAGTCTGAGCACTATAGACAGAAGAAGCATTTCTCTCCTCTCCTGGCAGACATAGCCACACCACCAGAGTCCTCATACTGAGAACAGAAATTCAGGCCTTTATCACAGGCAAAAGTTTCCCATTTTGTAAATGCTAGTCAGATAATGAAGCTTTTGTTTTTGAGACATGGTTTAATGGTTTGGGTCAGGGCCTGAGGGAGACTATAGAATATAAATCAGTTTTCACTGGTTTATCTTACATCAAATGTGTGAGAATTCATTTGTGTGAAAGCTTTAAGACTTTTTCTTCTGTGCAAGTGAGATCCAGTCAAGTCTCTTGAGCTACATGTGTAATTGCCAAAATTATTGTTACTTAATGAGCACCTGAAAAGATGTCTTGTTCTAATAACTCACTTCAGAGTACCCTGTGCTGTTTTTAAATTACCTTGAACCCTGTTGTCAATGATCATTATACAATTGCTGCAGCCCAGGGGACTGGGGCTTACTTGAGTATCAGGAATCTGAACTAAACTAAGAGTATGTCTTCATTTTATTAACTCACAGCGTTAAATATACCCTGGTTGAACATGAGGAGATGATTGAAAAAAATGCTAAGAGGAAATTGCAAGATGGCATAAAATAGCAAGGACGGGGAGGAAGGTTAGCTCATATTTGGCTTTAGCACAAAGATTTCTTCGTGAATTTTCCAACTTCCATTAAATTATCACCCTGACAGCCATTCATCTTTTTTTTTTTTTTTCTTTTATAAGAAACTAAACCCTGGAGTTCACTCCACTCCTTTGTGTCCTCCTGGAAGTCCCTCTTATCTTCCTTCCTCCACTCCACTCTGTTTCCTCCCTCAATTCCTGCCTCAGGAAGCATGAAGAGCTTTGAGTATCCCCTGTTCCTCCATATAATTAACCTCCATCCCCCAAGCTCCATCAACTGGATATGCTCCACTACACATATGTTAGACAGTTCCTTCTTTCCTGTGTAGACTTCTGCAATTCTGTATTTTATTTGAGCTAGTTCTGGATGGCAATCTATAGGTTCACCTGTTTTCTTTCAAGTGATTATTTGCAGCAACTCACTTAAAGAAGGCATAGAGTAGCTACTCAGTGGATTTTTTTTTTTTTCTTTTCATAGAATAACAGGGAAAAGCAATTTGGACTATTCCTAACGGAGATTACTGCTCAAGGCCTTGCAGGCATAAAGGTAATCAGGCTGGATTGATCAAAAGTGAGAGCAACTTTTCCAAAAATGGTAGCTTTTGGTTTAAGGCAAAGACACATTGTACTAAAAGAGCCTTCACATCACAACAGAAAAGTGGTTGGATGGTGAGGTTCACTCCAGGAGTGTGCTGGTTCCAGCCTTCTGCCCTAGTTCAAGCTATATGACAAATGGAGAAAGAACCATAGGAAAAAATAGAGCCCTTCTTAGCTGGGCAAAGGAAAACATACTTAATAATTGGGGAAGTGCCTCTGAAGGCAAGTACCATCCATTTTGCTGATTGTGTGTGTAAAAATGCTCCCTGTCATAACGAATAGATAGAAATGTCCAGCTACATACCTTCACAAAGCATTTGCCTCCTATTTTCTTTAAAAATTTGCATGAAGAACTAGCTTGGGCACTGGTAGAAGGAAAAGGAGTGAAGCAATTTACCCAATGGTAATCTTTAGCCATTTAAAGCCTTGAGCTGCTTTAATTCTGCACTAAATTGGCTCTGGCAACAGTCAGTCCTGTTTGTGTTCAAAGCTTAGCTTTCCACTGCTTCAGCTGGAGGAAAGCATTTGCTCTCTGTCACCAGGTTGTGTTGCTTCGGCTTGGTGGTGTCCACAGAGCACCAAATTGATCGACTCTGCAAGTCCAAAGGACTTTGCACTCATCTCTTGGGTTTTACACTGAAATTTTCTCTGTGTGCCTATACAGCCTGTTACAGCTGAAAGGCTCCTCACTGCTTTTGGCAAGGAAAGTTTTTTTATGTTTAAGAGCAATACCTAACAAAAGTGAGGACAGGCTCAGTGTGTCCAAAAAAATGTATCTTGTGCACAAAGAAAAGATCCATAAAGGAAGTCTCAACTCTCTCCCCACACCTTGTGGTGTTTTCGCACATTCAGGCAGCAACGCTGGGCAAGGAACAGAGCCTGCAGCACCTGAGTGCAAAAGCAGGGCTTTAGGCACTGAGCCATCTGCCTTCTGTTCTACTGAGAGTGGCAAAAAAAGTGAAAATATACATTTATTCTGCAAAAACCGATTTAAATTTTTAAAAATACAGAAAGCTGAAAACTGAAGTCTTCGGTTCATGGGTGTGTGACTCAAAATTAATTGCTAAATCTGCTATACAATAAGATCAGTTAATTAGGGCTCTCTGGTTCCTTGCATGCTAGAGGACACGATCATCTGACTTTGCTGTTTGTATATTGCAATGTACTGAAAATAGAAAATAAAAGTTACACATGACAAAGTATTGATTAATTGTCTCCAAAAAACAAAAAGACAAAACAGTATTAACCAATTATAAAAATCTTTAAAAGACAAACCCGTGGAAACAACATTTCCTTCTGTTACGGCTTCGTTTGGAACAGCAGGCTGTGCTCCTGAATTAATTTTACAGCTGAGACACAGCTAATCCACAAATAAGCCTGTTACAGTTGGTGGGCATAACAAAAGGAATGCTTGCCAATAGGCATGACATCTGGAGCTTGAAGGCAAATTTAAGGGGAAAAGTATTTTTGGTAATACATTAAAACTTCAGGAGTAGGACCTCAGAGAAAAATGTATCCACAAATATCCATAACTACCATAGATTGTCATGAAGAGCACATGCTCACAGGGCATCTGCAAATAAGAGAAAAGCTATTTTTAATATTCTCACTGATGTAAAATTATGCATAAAAAAGTGGAAACTCACACTTTTCTTATTCTTTAAATTAATTTCTTCTACAGAGAGGACTAAAATGTTAGACTAATTTTAATTTTAATATGCTATTACTGAAACCTATTTTCAAGATATTAAATATTGAAGCACAGAAGAATTTCTATTTGAACAGGAGTAGTACAGGTGAGATCCTAGTCCTTTTGAAGCCATTAGCTTATCACCTATGATTTCTAAGGAGACCAGAATATTATTCTGAAAATTCAGGTGCATGTAAAACTTAAAGCTGATAACTGTAAAAGAAATTTACTCTGGAACCCCTACCAGTATTTTGTTTTCAGGGAATTTGTGAACTTCAGGAGTTTCAAGCATGAAAAAAGTAGGCTCATTCACATCTCCTATCCTATAGAACTGGTGCCAGCCAGGAGAGTAACCTCACTTCCCATGTGTTGGCACCAAGTACACACAGGTAATGTCAGATTTTTGAAACATCCATAGGCCAACACAGAGCCCAGCCCTGCCCAACCCTTAGGTGGAAGAAATGAGAGGCTGGTGGAAGGCAAACTATGCCTATCACCTATCTCCTGTATGCAATGCTCTCCTAATTAAAATGACATTCATGCAAACATCTGAGCAAGTGCTAATTTAGGTAATGACTTTAATAGAATGGTTCTCATGCTTAAACATCATATGAATAATGAAGTGCTTTAAGATGTAAATCTGTCACTTGCAGAAAGACATACAAGGGTCCTTTAAAAAGCCAGTTGTTTGCATTTTCTCAAGAAAAAAAGATTTCTGTGTTCATCAAACTAGAGAGGTTACAGATTGGTACAAAATATACATTCTTAGTATATACAACTAAATTCAATGGCTAATTATAGTCCCATTAAGACCATGTGTTCCACATCATTTGAGGAAAAATATAAAAGGTTACCAGTAACATAAAATTTAATGGCAAGAAGGAAATTCCTAGTTTATGTGGGGATGCATTGCTAATAAGGGCTTTAATGTGAATAAATTGATGCTTTAATGGTAATCAATTCCAGTGTGCATTGTTAAAACTTAACTGCTTATAAAGGAGCAACTATAACTTAAATGTTCTGGTCTTTGCCCAGCTGTCTGGGAAATGCACTCCATAGTCAAAATCATGAGACAACTGTGCAAAATACTTTGTTGTCATATCAAGAGTTGAACCACATGATTGCTATTAAAACCAGTGTAAGTAGCAGGGCTCAATATCCTATTTGTATTGTTTTGCCATTGCTATCCCTACAACCCACAAATATTTTTAGCAAGCTCAAGTTTTACAATTCCAGTCCTGAATATTTACAGACAAGTTTGCATTAGATTTGCAGATGCTCTGCCAATAGCATTTGTGCAAGAAGATATTTTAATGATGCTAACATATTTGGTCTTGGCTTAAGATATTGGCAAGTTCAATTTCAACATATTTGACTT
This sequence comes from Onychostruthus taczanowskii, assembly GCF_017590055.1. Lineage (NCBI taxonomy): Eukaryota > Metazoa > Chordata > Aves > Passeriformes > Passeridae > Onychostruthus > Onychostruthus taczanowskii. Next base: position 13,867,965 of record NW_024498795.1, read on the forward strand.
CTTGTTACCTCCGTGGGTTTCCAATAGAGGTGATCCATCTTCTGTTTTTAGCTTCTTGAGCAGCACTGGAGTACTGTAACAGCCAATCAATCTCTCACATCTCCAATGAAAAGGTTTCTTTATCAAGAACATGTTAAAAGAAGAGCTGTAAAGAGTAGATGTGCCAGTTCTGGAACTTCCTGATGTAAAACCTGCTGTGAGAGCTTTGTAAAAAAAAAAAAAACAAAAAAAAAAAACCAAAAAAAAAAAAAAACCCCAAAAAAAAAAAAACCCTCCTTTTTTTTGTTCTGATTTCAAGTTTGGGTGTGACACAGTGGTTTAGGGTGCCAGTATTTTCTCAGGAGAACATTAATGGCTCCCTGGGCTGCATTAATTAGCTTGCAGTTACCATGCCATAAGAGGGTGATAATTTTGGATATATATATATATATATATGCAATTGGGACTCTTCAATGTGTTCTATCTTTTGACTTTTACTTATCTCTTCCTAATGCAGGAAGTGCACACAGGTAAAATGTCCAGGATTAATGGTGAGACTGGAGGCTGGCCAAGGGAGCAGCAAGTGCATTCTGTGTGGCCAAGCTGAGGTGAATCCATGCTGGTAACGTGGTGAAGTAAGCACTGGGCTGTTTCAGAAGAGCTAATTTCTCAAAGTTGATGGAAATTTTTCTCCCACACTTATGATAGTCACATATTCAAGCAATAATGTGCACCACCAAAGCAGGCTGGCACCCTGTATGGTGTTTAACTCCCAAAGTAGGAGAAGCTTTGCAAAAAGAGAAATCCTTTGACCAAAGAAAGGCTCTCATCCTTTGTGTGCAGCTCTTCTTTTCATCCTCAAGCAGTTTCTGGGTTTAAAGTAGTTCTTTCCTCTGTTCTGTCATGGATGAGAAGAACAAGACCATGATTCCCTTTGTGAACTCTCTGAGCTGTCTGCTCAGTATCAAGATGAAGAGCTCATCTGCACAATAGAAGCAGGCTTTTCATGCTCTAGTTAGAGACAAGCTCCCAGTATGATAGCAGCAAAAATCATGCTCTTGGGGAGAATTTTAAGATAGTCTTTGTCAGTTGGTTCACAGATCCAGCCTTCAGCTATGAGAACACAGAGAGCAGTGCAGTGCAGCCCAGAGTGGATCTGTGCAGTCCCTAACTGCAAGGCACTTGTGCTGTGGTTAGATCCCCCAGCAATCACATAGCATGACCCAGCAGGATATAAGGGGTTAATACAGATACTCCACTTCAAAAGCTGAGGTGGAAGGCATTCAAGAAGGCATTCAAATATCTCTAATGTCCCACATGTACCATAAACCAGGGTGAGCTCAGTCTGTACGGCAGCAAGAATCCAGTGCAAAGAAACCAAAGAACAGTTTAGGATCTACACCTGGAGACTCACATATTTGATTTTAAAAGCACATTAACAGCATCCCAGCTATGTGTTCAATATGAGGGGTTTAACAAAAGCCAGCTAATTTATAAAGACCAAATTAAAAACCAAAAAGTTGTAACATAGTCAAAATTGTGTCCATTTCTTTAAAGCTGATAATCACATTTTCTCAGTGTATCACTTTTACTAGCCTTCTATTGAAAGACTTCACACCTATCTTTCCTGAGTTGAAAAAGTCAGCACTGTTACAAAACAAAACAAAACAAAAAAACAAAAAAAAAAAAAAAAAAAAAAAAAAAGATAAAATATATTTGATACATCATACTAGCAGTTTTGTTTGAGACTTCTTTATTTCTGCAGAAATACTTCTTTTCAAGTAGGAGGTGTCATTGACAAACATCTCACTGAGTCCCAGCTATAATATTCCTTGGAAAAAATCTTTATGATGTTATCTGAAATCCACTTCAAGATATTTGAACCCAGGCATGCACAGTAGTTTATTTACAAATTTTAAAATTTTACAGAGACATCTAGTCAATTCAATTATTTTGACAATGGGAAAACCTGGACGTGAGAAGAAAAATACTGATCTCTAGATGGTTTGGCTCTTTTATTTTCATGCACTAAACTAGAGCAATCTTCTCTGCTCAATGCAACAGAAGCCTCTATATTATTGGTAAGTAAAAATTAAATTTCTGGTTAACTTACCAGTTGGTGGAAACTTGGAATTAAATATATATATATATATATATATATATATATATAAATTATATCCTCTCTCTGTTAGTAATCTACAATGGACAACTCTCATAGAGCACATGTAATATCTAAAAAAAATAATGTACTCATCCAACTTCATTGAAACACTGATTTTTGTTCCTCCAGTTTCTTTTGCTGCACAAAGTAGAAGGATTTCACTGTTCTCATTTGCTGATGATCTCTTTTTCAGAGGTCAGGAGTCCTGCCTCATTTTGCTATCTTAGCAGTCTTAAATTGTGATGCTTTCAGAACTATTTCTGTTAATTTTTCAAACACACTGAAAAAAACCCCACAGGTTTCACTATCAGCACATAGCTAATTTTAAAAAAATCTCATTTATAGAGCATTAGCCCGATAACTGACAAAAAACATTGACATGCACCTTACAATGTCTTGACCTTAAACAGCAGATTGAAGCACTCTATTAAAATGGATGGTTTGTGTCACCAAACCTCCTGGCCATCTGAGGCACAAAAGTGTAACAGAATGCCTCAAATTACTCCCTCAGGAGAGTGAAAAAAAATGGGGAGAATAGGTAAAACCTTGGGAGAAAAGCACTGGATGCAGTATTACACACTGCAGTACCTTATTAGGCCCTCGTGTGGTTATCAGCTAATTCCATGAAAGATGTTTTAAGATATAAAAAAGCATTAATATGATAATATTATATAATTAAAATGAATATGAAATAATACATAATAATCATAAAATTGTAGGTGCCTCTTCCTTTTTTTGGCTGGCCTCTTCTCCAAGCAACTCTCAGTTTGCCCAAGCAGCTTCAGTCTCAAGGACATCTCTGTCTTTTCTTACTTTCTAAGTGCACTGTTTGAGCTGCTGCTTGTCAAGAATGGAAAACATTGCTGGAGGTGATAGAGTTTCTCCCCTGAGGAAATTAAGTGTTTCTGTTTCTCTTCCAGTTTTCTCAAAAGGAGACTCTTCTACCCAGGCAAGCTGTTTCCTCATTGTACAAAGCTGTTTCCTCATTGCCAACCCACCCCAGACTCAGCTTCGGAGGGCAGAAGCCTGTAGGAACTCAGAAAACTTTCTCCTTCATGGAAAAGTATTTAAGCTTCCAACATTGTTCACCACAGGAACTGCTTTCAGATTTTCAAAGCACAGAGCAGACATGAACTTTTCTGCTTCCCCCTATTACAAATAAAACACATCACAGTAACCAGACCCTCTATTTATAGCAATGAAGTTCAATAGCATGCAAAGACTGTGGGGAAATAGAATGAAGGCTTTGTTCATCTGTTGCAGCAAGAGTGGATTTTGACATTTTTCTTCGAAGAAATGCATATACCAAATTTCAGATAAAGACAGTAAGTACATAAATAGTGCTTTTCTGAGTCAAAACTAAGTAGCACATTCTTTTCAGTAAAGTAATTGTAGGATTATGAATGTCCCCGAAACTATAGATTTAAAGACAGAACTCTGTTTGCTATTCATTATGTTAATCCTTCAGTTTTCTTTATGGAAGTTCATATTCTGAATCTTATGCCTTTTTGTATTATTTAGGAGTTCACTGTAGGAGGAAAAAGTCAATCCATTAAAGTAATTTGCATATCAGAATAGTTGACTGAGCACAAGACTCAAATGCTGAATTTTAAAATAGAAGAAAATAAAATATACCAGCAGGTACTGAGCTAAATCCAAGTTTAGCTTTGGCCACCACTGAGAAATATTTATCATAAACAAATGTATGATTATTTGCCTGCAAGAACTTTTATTTCCTACTACTTGGAGCATGGCAAGTATTCTTGGGCATGAGATTATTTTAATTTCAGAGCATTGTAATTTTTTTTGTTTAAGATTATTACAGAGTTTATAATTTAATTCCATGTCTCATCACCAGTTAAAAGTAAACTGTGTAGAAGCTCTAGGTACAAGAAAAGATGTAGGATCCACATTTTACTTTTTGTTCAACCACAGTATCAATGCCTGTGTAGACACCCTCAAGGGGGATCATTCTAAGGTTTCCTTGTTTTAAATTAACTTGTGGTTGTGCATCACATTAGTTTAATTAATTTAAGTGCCAGTAAGTCAAACAGCTGTAACGGATAATTATGCAATTACACGTAATTACTTCACTGAGATGAGTTATAATGTGAGCATTCTTATTAAGCTTGAAAGTCAGGAGGAAAACAGTGTGTACAAGCATTGTTCTCATAATAGCCAGCCAAAAGTTGTCTCCACATTCACTGTCAATAACATGGCACTTAAGTCAGGAGTTGTATCTGAGTTACATTGAAGAACTTACCCTTTGGCAAGGAAGTAGATCCATACTGATTCCTTAGTCATGAATGAATTGCAGCCCAGAGACAAGAAAACAAGTATTTGTTTCATGATCCCATGTCCTGAAAAGCTCAGTGGAGTTTTTAAAGAGTTATGGTAGTAATTTCAGCCTGTTAGAGTAGGCATTCAGCTCTGGAGAACCAAGAACTGCACTTCTTGGATAAGAGGATATGTACAAGCATCTTTTCCCCATTCATTTTTTCCTACTGTGACATGAAAGTTAAAAAAAAAAAAAAAAAAAAAAAAAAAAAAAAAAAAAGTAATTATTTCTGTGGCACTTTTCCTAGAAGACAGTAATTCTTGAGCTAGACAGAATCAAAATGAAAAGAACAACCTCCATTTTGATGCCTCTTATGTTGACAGAACAGAAAGTGTAAAGAATTTATGCCACCTTCTGTCAATGGAAATTCAATTAAGACTATCAGTCAAATACTGCTGGATTCAAGTATTTCTCATGTGCACAAGTGTTTTGGGACTGGCATAATTGTTCTACTCATCCCGGAAACCACTGTGGACTAACAAGAAACAGTGAAACTCTCTGCATGTTAAGAAAATGCATTGCATAAAACTCTGCCATTGAACAGTTGATTGAGAGTCCTAAAAATATATAGTGTTTTTGTCATTTTAATAAGGAGTTTAGGGCTGTTCTTGCTAAATAAGTCCAGCAATTCATTTAGGAAAATCAAAACCTCTCCCCGCATGGAAAACACAGAAGGTGGCTTGCAAACAAGTCAATTCTTTGAAACATGAGTTTATCACAGAAGGTCATTTTATTGGGTAACAGATTTTTTAAAAACCAAAGGAAATTATTTTTTCCTACAGGACTCTCTACTACAACATGTTACTTCTGCTGGTGCAGTGTCTCAGAGGGACTGAACAAGTTCATGGAAGAAAAGTCCGTCAAGAGCTGTGAAAGTTTGATATAAATCCATGATATAATCCTCTGTCTTATGAAGTGCCTTGGAGACAGAGAAATGGAAACAGACTGGAAAAGCAGAAGTATGTGGGGATAGATAGATAGATAGATAGATAGATAGATAGATAGATAGATAGATAGATAGATAGATAGACAGGCAGACAGATACCGAGATACGGAGATATGCCTTGCCATGTTTTTTTTTTCAAACTATCTTCTCCTGAACACTGTCAATACCATAGTACTTAGGTCAGGAGTTGCATCTGAGTTGCATTGAAAAATTCATGCCCTTTGGCAAGGGAGTAGAGCAACTCCCTGCAGTCCCAGTGATTTTTGACTCAATTAAGATCTCTAGTTTTTCTCTTTTTCTCTAGTTAATTCTAGATCCCACTGCAGTCTGAAAAGGGGAGGGGGAGAGTGGGGATGCACCATCAGATGAGATTTGAGATGAAGGCAGAAGTGTAAAATTCTGTGGCATAACAGGAGGGCCAAGAACATTTTTCCTCAAAAATTTGTTTTCCTGAGGATTACAGTGGTATTTTGCATTCATACTGTTACAAAAGACAAGAAGTTACCATCACTAAATAATCTCTAAATTAAATCTGCTGTGCTGGAAAATGTATTTTTACATAGAAATCTGTTTGCCAGAGGAGAAAGAAGAAGAGTTGTGCAGGATATGCCCTCTATCCACTGAACTCTTGAGACTGGAAGGCACCTCTGAAGTCCTAGGGCCAATCTTCTTTCAAACAGGATCAATTTCTAAGTTGTGAGCAGGTTGTAAGCTCACACCTCACCCAGTCCAGCACTGAGTGTTTACAAGGGAAGAGATTCCAGGGACCTTCTGCTCAACATCTTTCAGTGCTGAGCCTCTTTCAGAGTGAGCAATTTTCTTCCGTATGTCCACCAGGAATTACTCTTGTTCCTTGCTGCAATGTGTGCTCATTGATCTTCCAAGAGGAGCCTGTCTTCCCTATAATCCCTTCCTAGATCAGTGATGGCTGCCCTCCTTAACCCTCTTTTTTCTAGGATGAACAACCCTGTGCTGATAGCATAGCACAGCACAGCTTGAGATTATAAACCTTGCCTGGAGTTAGCAGCTCAGGCTCAGCACCAGGGTGTCACAAACAGAGGCATTACAGTTTAGAGCTGCTCGTGGTGCAGTCTGCAGGCAGAGCAGGTTTACAGCAGCCTGCAGCCTCTTGGGTCTCAGGCAAAGCTGTAAGGATGCTACTGAGTTTCTCCTGAGTATTTAATCTGCTGGCAGTCACTAGAACAGAGCACAATAATAACCAGCTTTATCTGCTGAGCAGCATTAGCAGAGAGTTAGAGTCTAAGCTGCTGGAACTGAGCCCAGTCAACTCCAGTAACACAGCTTCAGTTTAAAAGGATCTGCCATGAATCTTCGTGACATTGGAAAGAACAAAAATTCCATTATTATTACGAATCTGTATTCCTGTAGCAGTTGGATCCCCCCATCTTAGATGAAGACCAAGCAAGCACAGAACAAAAAGTTCATTCCTGGTCAAACACCTTGCAAATATTGTATATTCTGAAAGATATTGTTGTAACTGAGAACAAAAAATAAGATTTCAAATTCCTTGAAGAGAGAGGTCAACACATTATAAAATATTGAAACAGATGTGTCAAGAGTACCTTGACAACATTGCAAAACACATTATGGTTACCAAAGAGATTAATTAGGTATTGTTATTGCTAACAAAAAAGGTCATCACCGCTGCAGGACAAAGCTGAAAGCATCCCTCTCGACTTGTAATTGTTTCTAACGCAACAATTAGGCAGGATATGTCATTCATCACCTTTTATTTAATGACAGACTAATTAGATTCCATCTAATCTTAAAACTTCAGTAGCAACAAATTGCGTCTCTTGATTTTTCTGTCACATCTTTAGTCATCTCTCTACTGAGGGGTTTTCTTGGTATTAGAGGTGCTAGGTATGATTCCAATCACACCTTTTATGTCCAAGTATTTCGCTCAGTGGAAATACTTCCCTACTATGCTCTGATATTCTTGATAGAGTTTTGGAAACTTGAGACTTGCTAGTTTTCTAAAACTTTTGTAGTATTCAAGGTGGAATTAAATTCTGAGGAATAGAGACATGTATTAGACTGTTGGCTTTGTAGCTAATATTTTCCCTGAAACTGTGGAAGAGAGCACGTACTGGTGTGGAAAAAAACTCACTATTTTTTCTGATCTGAATTTCATGTAGTAAAACAAAATAAGGCAGCACAGTTTCTTCACCTGCCCTCCTTCTGAATCAGTCACTATGTATATATTTGATGAATGTGCCAGGCAGTTGGCTGCCTAAGAAAGCACAGGACCTCTCAGAGGAAAATCTTACAAGATTTTCTGTTGGTCAAGCGTAGGGCAGGAGGAGCTCTGTGTGACTACAGCAGCAACACTGGGGCATTCTGACAGGACTAACTTGACCTGCCTGAAGTGTGTTGTGCACATATTAACACTTTTGGTTGGCAGCTAAGCACTATTAGGTCACTCTGTCAGCTTTAGCTGAAACAAAGACTGCAGTTTTTCTCTGCAAGTTTAAAGAGACCATCTCAGCCTATCATTTCTGCCAGTTTCCACTTGATTGATGGTGGGATAGACTCAGTATTTCAGGATGAGTGACAGTGTAGGAAGTCATTACATGCATGGTGCTTGCTCTAGGAGTTTGGTTGGAGGCTTAGTCACAGAGTGTTAATTCTGGCAGGCATGACTATTAACACCAACACATCTTAAGAATTGGCTTCCTACTACAATACAGTGACAAAACCATGAAGCAGCAGTGTCACACATAGTGTGACTATATAATAGTCACAAATACTCAAATACTTCATCCACTCTTTCACTGCAGAGCATCAAAATCAGCAGCACATGAAAGGTACTTCACATGAAGGTGTGGACCAAACAATATCTCCATCGTGTGAACCTTCTCTCATTCATCCTTTCCCTTCTCCTCCTTGATGATCTGAATCAGTAAATTAATTTCACTTTATAAATTCTGGAATTAAAATCTTCTGACTTGATATTTCAAATGTAAACGCATAGAGCCAATAGTGAATACAAGTCCAAGAGACAGAAAAGCATTTCCATCATACTTTCAGGTATCTGAACACCCATATACATTTTATTTCTCAGAAAGATGTCTATGCATACATGCAAAAAATCTTCTCAGCTCTAGGGTTTCTATATTATTTTCCTATTTATTGTATTATTACTACACTATTGCACCTGGGCTGGGCTCAGGGTTTCACTGCCCAGATTATTTGAGAAAACATCACTTTGTAAAGTTGGCATGCAGGGTTCCATCCTCCGTCCATCCTTAGCAGAACAGTGCATGCAGTAGTCAGCTGGAGTTCACTGCTGACTGCTCACACCTCAAGCTTTAGGCAGATGAACCACACCTGCAGAGATGCAATTTTCTCAGGTTCACTGCCCCAAAATAGTAAACAAGAGTGCCATTCTTAAATGGTGCTCTCCTCTTCCTGACAATGTTGTCTGCAAAAGTAGCATCATTTGAATGTAAAACTAGAAGGAAAAAAAACACTTAGGAGATTAACACAACTACAGTTTCCTAAATATTCCCCATACAAAGTAGCCAGACTGGGTCAAATTTATAGCAATTACTAAGAGATTCAGCTAAATATTTAAGACAAATGGATATTATATATTTCCTCTGCAGAGACAGTGAGTGTTCACCATAACCACTGACTTCTTTCCTCCTGGAACAGATTTCCGTGCACCTTCCCCACACTTTTACCAGAATTTCCTCCATACAGGGAGAGCAGCATCTCAGAGCAGCACAGTGAAACCTGACAGCACTCACTGCATCAGAACCTACAGGCTCTGCAACTAGTACTACAAGGAAAGTGCCTTATTGCCCCACATTTTTGTGCATTGAATATCCAAAGGACTACTGAGACGTTGGATTCCTGTTTGGTGAAAGGACACCCCCACTTGTTTTAGACACCAACACCTCATTTACATGCCAGCAACCCTTCCTCTTCTTCCTCTCATTTCCTACAGCCTAGAGAAGCCCTCAAGACCCTAGAGAGATTGGTGTTATATTAGTTTTTGTCCCTGCCTCCAGTAGCAAACCTCAGACTTAAATCTTTATTAATTTGTTAATCTGCTCAAAATGTGTTACTGTGTTAAAGGCTACTGGGGAATTCAGTCCTAAGTACTGCATTTTGCAAATATGGACCGTTTATTTTATATTACTATGGAATCATATTCCAGAGCCTCTGTGAAGCCTGTACTTGATTAGAGACTGATGTCTCTCAGGTAATTGCCCAGCAGGCTCTGTCCTAAAAATTATATTTAATATTTTTGAGTAATTTCAAGTTAAAATCAGGTTTTTTTGTCTTCAGTGTAAACGGCAGACAACACTGACAAGTGAAGAAGGGAGAGCAGTGTTTTGCTATAACTCTAAGAATTCAGTGCCCCTCTGTCATACAGGGCATGACAAATGCTATGGCAGCAAAATCAGAGTACGTCCCTTGCTCCCAGGCACATGTACTCCATCACAACACTTGCCTGCGAATGTATAACTTCCTGCAGGTTTTTCCTTGTGTTTAGGTAGATTTGCAGGTTATTAATTAATTAGCTTTGATATCTTCTTTGGATTGAGATTGTAGTCCAAATATTATGTTACCAATATCCACTAAAGAACGTTTAAATTGAGGCAATTTTTGTAGACTCCTTATGGCAAAATACTGAAAAGTGAAAGAGCTGTACAGATATAGCTGATAGAAGTCATTTGACCTGATTTACAAATAGACACTTGTTGACATTTAGGAAAAGGGTCTGTTTCAGATCATGAATATATTTATTCTGGGGCAAAAAATAGCAGCTTACTCATCAAAGAATCATAGGAAAGACAGTCTGGAGAAGTTGCGACCTTAAATCCAATATAAAAAGGGAAGAAAGTTTGTGAGGAAATTGTGAAGACTGAAATCATTGGGTGCCTCTGGTCATGCAAAGTTTAGTCCCATAACAGAATAATCAAACATTAAAACAGGAAAGTGCCATTCATTAAATCAAAAGTGAGTTTGTGCAGCTTGACAAATACTCCACATATAGTCAAGGTTGTATTTTATACCTGAGCTAACAGGCATGCAGAGTCTGTTATGCAGAATAGATCTGGAAGGGTGGTTTAATGTTGGGTTTTTTTGTTTTTTTTTTTTTTTTTTTTGATCTCTTAGGGAATCTGATGGGAAAAAAAGATAAAGGAAAAAACAGGAGAAAAATAAGCTTTTACACAAAACACCACCATCCTTTTTAATCCATTACCTAAACCAGAAAAAAATGAAATTTGGAAAATTTTACTGTGCCAAACTGGCCTTGCTCTGACCCTTCAGCCTCATAAAAAAAATCTGAGGTGAAAGTGGGGTGGGGAGAAGAGAGTTGGTTGCACTCTTCTTGTCTTTTTCAGCTTGCTATAAATAAAATAAAATCAAATCCTTTATAACCAAGCTCCCAGCTCTTGCTGGAATCTTCCATCTCACTTGCAAGAACTCTCTGGGAAAGATTCAGGCAATGAGCTGCCTTTTTTTCCTCAAATGTGTTTCTGCTACGTCACTCAACCTCACTGTAAGAGAGTTTCAGGACACCTTAGTAAAATTTCTTTTCTCATTAAATAAACAGCCCTGAATCAACCTGGACAACTACTTTCCTCTCCAGCACTCATGATGTTTTGACTTTGTTAATCCATGGGCAGCACATATAAAAAGTCTGCCTTGCCCCATAGAATTTACTCTCTCCTATTTCCTTACACCAGGCGCTGTGGTACTGTGGTAGACCATGCTGTTCTTCTTACATTAAAAGTTCTGGTATGGAAGCAGGACCCAGCCACCCATCTTTTAAAAATTCTCTAAAATTTATATGGGACATGGTAAAGGAAAAGAAAGCACCCATATTTAATTTGATAACTCTCTTGCCCGTGAAAGGCTTTCTTTTACACCTGATTTTTAGGATTTTAGAAGTACCTGTGTACTATGTCTGCTTACCATGCTTCCAGTAGAGTCTGACTCCTAGAATTTCTCACTCCTGGAAATGTGTGACGGAGCTTTAAGATGAACTGAATATACACTTCAGCTTCTGTGCATCAGTCTCAGAAGTCTCAGACAAAGGCATAGCGCAACAAATCAAATGGAGATGAAAAGATTTTCTATGTTCTTTGGCAGTTGTCACTGTTTTGATGAATTCCAATTAGATATTCTACAGTTATATATTTCTTAAATCAAAGTACCTTATGGAATACTATCAACTTTGATTAACTTCAAGGTTAAAAGTCAGGCAGGTTACCAGCAAAAAAGTGTTTTCCAGACATCGTACTTCACCTTCTTTCCTGCCAATGTACTTGGCAGAGTAATGAACTGCTGAAGCTGGAAGCTTTCTGATCTTTTATTTCCAGGTAAACCAACCAATAAACTGCCTTGGACCTAAAGCTATCATAATTTTCTAGTTCCCAGCTCCAGAAAATATGAGCAATTTTATTTCACTGAGAATTACAGTTATTGGGAATGCATTCTGGGAAAATGACATGAAGGGTGATGAAGATCCCACTTACACCACGTCTCATTTTCATCTCCAGTATGAATTTCTGTTCTTGAATAAGCCATCTGCAGGCCTGTGCATTGGGTTTCCATAGCCAGGTTTTGGGAGTGAGGGAGTGGATTCTGTGAGACACAGTTAGAATCTTTCCCCTTTTCCAACACTGCCAGCGCCAACTGGCTCCAAACCCAACCCACTGCTGGAAAAGACTGAACCGACCAGCAGTGGTGGTAGCAGGTAGCTGGTGTCTCCTAGGAGACAGGAGAGTTGGAAGAGGAGGAAAAGACTGTGCAATTTCAGCTGGAGAAAAGAGAGAGAATATGTGAGAACAACTCTGCAGACACTGAGGTCAGTGCAGAAGAAGGGGGAGGAGGTGCTCCAGGCACCACAGAGAGATTCATTCCCCTGCAGCCCACGGTGCAGACGAGGCAGATGTGTTCCTGCAGCCCATGGAGGAACACAGGGATGCAGAGATCCACCTGCAGCCCATAGAAGAGACTCATGCCAGAGCAGATGGATGCTCCAAGGAGACTGTCATCCCATGGGAAACCCATGCTGAAGCAGGTTCTTGGCAGGACCTGTGGATCCATGGAGAGAAGAGCCCAGGCTGGAGCAGGATTGCTCCATGGGGGATCCACTCACGGAGCAGTCTGTTCCTGAAATAGTGCACCCTGTGAAAGGATCCACACTGCAGCAGTTCATGAAGGAGTACAGTGGGAAGGACTCACACTGTAGAGTTCACACAGAACTGTGCCCCATGGGAGGAATCCCAAGCTGGAGCAGAAGAGTGGAGAAATCCTCCCCCTGAGGAGGGAGGAGTAGCAGAGACAGAGGGTGATGAACTGACTGTAGCCCCCATTCCCTGTTAGCTCTGTGCCGCTGAAGGAGAGGTAAAAAAATCAAGAGTGAAGTTAAACCTGGAAAGGAGGGACACCTGGGAAGTGTTTTAAGATTTGGTTTTATTTCTCATTATAATACTCTGATTTGATTGGTACTAAATTAAGTCAATTTCCTCAAGATGAGTCTGTGTCCTGTGTCAGTAACTGCTGAGTTATTACTCCCTATTCTTATCTCCTCCCATGAGCCTTCCATTATATTCTCTCTCCCTTGTCCAGCTGTGGAGGGGAGTGATAGAATGGCTTTGGTGGGCACCTGGCACCCAACCAGGGCTAACTCACCATATCCTCTTACATTTTAATGCTAAGGATCAAGCTATGACCTGTTTCCAACTACCCAACAGAATGCTGATGGGGTAGAAAGGCTGTTTTTAGGATGTCAAAAATATATTTTAAAGTAATTGGATTTTAAAAAAACACTACAGAAAACCCATAAGAAAAAGATCTTCATTTGATGAGCAGCCCATTAAAACCATGCTATAAGGGATCATTAACCATAAGGAAAAAGCATAATTAGCCAAAAGCAATTAGATCAAAACTCAGTTCAGAGTGATTGTTATGCAAATGTCCTGGACTGGAAATTATATTCATGGCCACTGACCCTTGGATGCATTAAGTTTTAGAAGATATGAAAGAATCTGTTTTTCTTTCTTGGGCAGGATGGGGGGGAAGGAAAGGTTTTACCATAGAAATTAATCAGTGGCTTTTGGATTCAACTATGGTATTTTAAAACTGTAATCCACATATTTTATAAAGATAATAAGACAATTTAACTGAGAAAGAACACCTTCTGCTGACAGCATGATATGAATTTACTTTTTTTTCAGAGTTCAATGTAATCACAAATTCAGTGCAGGGCCAATAGCTTTCCCAACACCTTGTTGCCTGTAATGCTTATACAACCTGGATATACTCAAAAGGTCAAAATATTCTGATAGATCTTTCCATATTTGAATACCTGACCAGATTGACTAAAAATTCACCATTTCTCTTTGAAAGCTGTATTCTTTTATGCAGCAATTGTAAGTTTTGGTGGTCAGATTTTTTTATATGTGTTGTCTGCTTTTAAGAATGCCTCTTTTGAGAATATCCTGGGAGACCCTGCCAAAATTTCTACTAACTTAGGTCACAGTTCATCAGTCACATTTTTCTAATTCACCAGGCTGGACAGCTTGTCAGGAAATTAGACTACTATGCTCTGTTCTTAATAAACCCATTTTATAATCTTGCAAATCAAAATTAATAACTTGAGCACAATCCTTGTCGTTATCAAAGTTCAGGAAAAAAAAAGAAAATTGAATGTTATGGACCATCTGCCTTTTAAAAATGCATAATGTTGATTCTTTTCCAGTCTTCCAAGACCTTCCCTGTCCTCCATTGCATCTCCATAAGTGGAGATAAGTGCTAGTGTTTTATAGACTACATTGGCTGTTTCTTTAAATTCTTTATAAAATGCTTTTTAAATTGCTTTACCAAGCAATTGTAGCACATCTCCATTAGCTAAACACACTTGAGTCTGCTCTTTATCTTCTCGTGAACTTCTCTCCCTTCTGTAACTACTTCATTAAAATTATTTTATTGTCTTAAATTTTTGTGAAGATTAAAGCAAAGAACTGAATCCTTCAACAATGTTTGCTTCACCTCTTACCTGTTCCTTTCTTTTAAGTAAGTCCCAGGGCACGCTGCAGTGGCAGAGGGAGTCCAGCAGCTATCCCAAAGACTGATGTATGCAAAAAATGGCTTTTCAGAGCAGCTGTGTTTCTGCTGCCCCACTTAGAATAAGAGCCCACTTGGTGTAAATACACTCCCACGCTTCAGAAATAACTGGAGAATTTTCAGCCCTCCATCACGTAGGCCATATTGTGTATGGAGTTACCACAGCTCCTCTCTGGCATCAGGCTCATGGGTTGAGCTGTGCTTGCTGAACTAAGAAGAAAATATCTCCTGAGTTCATTTATGCAAGATTCCTTTGTAAAACTGTAAAAAATATCACAGGAAAAAAAAATTCTAAGCTCTGAAAAACCTTAAAATTTTAAAAACTAAGTTTTCTTCTTTTGGCAATGATAAGTACACAGTTTTTTATGAAATTGTCTTTTCAAAAAATACTTAGGGATTTGATTACCAATTCCTTTTGCCCTTCCCACACTGTTAGTCTTTCTTCTCTCCTCCTTTAGGAGGACAAGGAAAGGGAAATGGTCAAGCAACAAACAAAAGGGTTGAATCTAGCTTTTGCAGTAGATAATGAGGGCAGAGGGGTTTTGTCCTCAGCTAGGGCAAAGTGTGCTGTCCTTGCCTTCTCTTGATCTCCTTGAAGATTTCATGTATTCCTTCTTTTAACATATCAGCCCACCTACCAGAATGGAGGTTTTAAATCCTCTATCCATGCTGAAAAAAATACATTTTCTTCACATCTCTAACAAACCCTGAATAGTGAGTTGTATTTCCAAAATGATTCCCTGGCAGAAAGCATGTTTTTCTTACTTTTAAGACTAGGTAAATTGTGAGGACCCAGCTAACGTGGTTTTCTTTTTTTCACTCTTGTTGAAGTTTTTAGCTGCACTCAGCTGCTCTACATTTTGCATCACCTTTCTAAACAGCTGTCACCACCCTCGTACATAGTAGCCTACACAGCTTTTTAAAATGAGGTGGTAATTTTGTTCACTATGGAAACAAATAGGAAAATATATCTAAAAGATATACAATATTACAACAAAAGGAAACTGCAGTTTCATAACATGGCCATAATGAGTCTGTCCTGTGTCAGGCAGTACAGTCTGTACAGTAAGAACCTCTTGTCTTTATTTCAGTCCTGGTTTTAACTTTTTCAGCTGAATCCAATGAATACTGATACCAGAAAGCTAGCACCAATGAGTGCATTTGGACCAATCTGCCAGTACAAACGTGTGCTGCAAGAGCATGATAGAGAGAATAATGGGATCAGTTAAGTTAGAAAAGAACTTTAAGATCACTGAGCCCGACCATTAACTCTGCACTGCCAAGTCCACCACTATACCATGTCCCCAAATGCCACATCTACACATCTTTTAAATGCCTCCAGCGATGGTGACTTCACTACTTCTTTGGGTAGCCTGTTCCAGTGCTTGATCACCCTTTCAGTGAAAAAATTTTTCCTAATACCCAATCTAATCCTCTCCTGTGCAACTTTAGGTCATTTTGTCTCATCCTGTAACTTGTTATCTGAGAGAATGGATCAACCCCCACTTCACTACTGCCTCCTTTCAGGTATTTGTAGAGAGTAATAAGGTTTTTCCTAAGCCTCCTTTTCTCCAGGCTAGACAACCCCTGCTCCTTGTAAGACCTGTGCTCCAGACCCTTCACCAGCTTTGCTGACCTTCTCTGGTCATGGTCTAAGTAGGGAGCTGATAGTTGAGACAAGCAAAAAAAAATCAGCTCCCTTTCAGCCGGACTGGACAGAGTCAAGAGTGAAAAATAGGAAGGGCCGAACGGTGTACCTTCTGAGAAATCACTCTGCCTTAAGGTTTGTTTAGTAAGTTGGTTTCATTGGGCTGGTCAAACTGGGTTTGGCTGGGAGTGTTCTTTATTTCATCTGCTGAGCAGGATGCACTTGGGTCCTTCAGCTCCCTGGCCCCGCCCCTGCACTGGAATTGCAGCCAGGACATGCTGGAGGAACCTCATTCCCAGATCCCTCATCTCAATAGATTGTTTAGGGCTGGCCAGACACAGAAAGATGTTTAAAAGACAAATGTGATTATTTGCAATGGGGGAACCACGGGTTGGACAGTGAATGAAAAGCAAAGTATTTTCAAGCTGTGGACTTGGATAGTATTTTAAAACAATGTAACCATGTCTGTTGTAAACCTCTGTACATCAGGGAATACACTGACTCTGACTACAGTCCATGGAGAACCTGTGTTCTTGCATATAGAACTGAAAATAATGCCTGTAGGGAAAAAAAAAAAAAAAACCAAAACCACCTTTTCCTGGAGCAGCAGGTAATCAGCATTCAGCAACAGCCTTGTGTCAGCATGAAGCCTGATAGGAAGCAGAGAAGTAAGATAATTGAAAAGGAAAATGTTTCAGCACTCAGGTCTACTTCTGCCAGTCTCTCTGAACTAAATCTCAACAACTGACTGGCAGACAGTGTCTGCCAGTGTCTCTCTGTCAATGGAATAGGTTGGCCCTGACCCTCTTCAGAAATTGAGACACATTAAACAAAAGACAACAAGACTCATCCTCATTTCATCTCACAGCTATTAATTTTACGGTGTGACTCCTCCAAATAACAGATGCATAGCCAGAGCTGTGCCCAGATTCCAAGTGATGGGAGACCAATTTCCACCACCTTGACTCCTCTAATTACACTGACAAGCCTCCTGAAATCTCTGCTGTGGTTCTTCATCTGAAACAAAAATGCAGATGATTCTCAGTAGCGTCTGTTGAGCTGAGAGGAAAGAGAGGATTAATTAGTTGCAGTTCATAAAACAATGAGATGAAAATCCATGAGTAACTGCAAAGTGCAATTGGCAATAATAATACAATCACCTCAGTGCAAGAAGGATGGGATTGGGCCCAGATATTTTACACCTGTAAAAAAATACATCACTTGCACTGGGACCATGGACAGGGAGAAGTCCACACCACCACCTGGCTCTTCTACTTAGCTGGCTGGGGCAGCTGCCTGCTTCTCCTCGAGGCTGCCATGGGGGCAGAGCAACTGCTCAGCAGAGGGGCATCTCCTCTACATCTCCAGACTTTTTTCCTCAAATGTGTGTGGCCAGCATTCAAGAGTGAAATTTAAACCAGTCTGTGGCCCTTTAGAATCACATTAAGAAAAAATGCGTGTTCGAATCAATTGTTGCTTTTCACAGAAAGCTTATTTCACCAGCTTTGCTGACCTCCTCTGGACATATCTAAGTAGGGAGCTGACTTGCAATTTGTCTTTGGGATTGACATAGCCTTTAATTCTTCTCATGAAAAGACACCTGGCCCACATATTTTCAAGGAGCACTCAGTCGACTTCTTGAACTGCATCAATGCAGTTTCCAGAGCAAGGAGAGCATTCATCTTGCATAATTTGAACTATTCAAAAATTCTGTAATTCAAGCTCCAATAACCAGCTAGAATTCTATGAATATGCCAGGAAAAAAAATCTACTTCTGTCTCAGGTAGGTTGTTTCCAGTTATGAGTTCATTTTACCACAGAAACTATTGTTGAGAACAGCTGATCTGTGCATTTGTCTTTTTATTTCATTACATTAGCTCACAAAAGCCACATATCAACTATGCACACCAAGGAGAACTCTTCATAAGTGAATATGACTTTCACACAGTGAGCTAGGTCTGCTACCCCATTTCCTTACATCAGTGTGTGATTGGTTCAATTAGCACAGAATCATTGAATCAGAGAATGATTTGGGCTGGAATGGACCCTAAAGATCATCTACCTTAAACCTCCCACCATGGCATGCACTAGATCAGGCTACCTAGAGCCCCAACCAACCTGGTCTTGAGCACCTCCAGGGACAGGGCATCCACAACTTCTCTGGGTAACCTCTTTAGTGTCTTACTACCTTCTGAGTGAATTATTTCTTCCTAACATCTAATCTAAATCTCTCCTCTTTTTGTTTATTATAAGCATTTTCCTATCACTATCTGTCCACGTAAAATGTGATGCAAAATCTATGCTACACTTGACAGGTTCTAGGCTTTGATTTTCTTCTGTGGATGTGATATCACCTGAGGCAGCAATTCCCTGTGCATCACTACACAATGAGACACAGGGAGGACAACAGGCATGCTGGATTACATCCAAGTGTTCTCCTCATTTTGACCTAGACTTGCTGTCATTGAAGCAAAGAAGAGACATATTGCCTAATTTTGGGCTCAGCCTATAATACACAGGTGTTAAGACTTCAGAAACAGTGATCTGAGACTTAACACAAGGAAATCTGTCATAAGATTGGGTGGCTGGTTAAGGGACAATGTGATGATGTGACTTAGAAAAATATGGGTAGGACTCACATAAAGGCATTAAAAATTTAGTTGTTATGGAAACTATTAGAAAAAACTAACTAATTACAGTTTGTAGCAGGTACAAAAAAAGGGTTTAGAATCCAAATCCCTTAGTGTTAGTAAGTAGATGATTTAAATAAACTATGAAGGACTCTGTGTTATGTCTTCATCATAAAAACAGAGAAACACAGCTTCAACTCTGAGTTATCTACTCATAATTAGACACAATCATGGAAATTTCTAACATCTTTTCTTAGAAAAGAGGCCACCAAGCATCCTGCTGTTGCTTTACAATATGAACAAAAAAGCAATGCCTTCCTCCCATATCTTGCAATCCAGCCAGATTTTCATTTTAATTATTTGTATTTCCACTCACAGGTCTCACTGATCAGAGGAGTCCCTGTTGTCCTGTTTGTCATACAGGGATAAAAGAAAAAATGCTATCACAGAACACATTGCACTCCCTATGCACCCAGTAACTGTTTGGATCGGGAAGTTTGACATAACTTATAGAGTTTGCCAAGTATAAATCTTAAAATTCATTAAAATGTAGGCATATAGCCATATAACAATTTCCTAAAGTAAGGCAAGGAGTCACCCTTGCCCTGCCTCTTAGCCTGGGCAGTACTGGATCATAGCTTGTGAACAGTATGGTTTGGCTGAGAGGAATTTCCAAAAAACTTTTAAACTTCTCATGAAGACAAATCTATACAAAAACCTTCTTCACAATATCTCATGGGGAAGCAACACAATTACAAGTGAAAAAAAATTCTTTTTGTCTGTTAAACAAGCACAAGATATAGTCCACATACCAAATATAATGGTAGATGACACCACTCAGAAATTTACAGGCAAAAATCACTCTTTGGAACTATAATTGAGCTGGAATTTGGGGGAAACATTGTGGTTTATAAGGAAAGCTTCACAACAAAAATCAAAAGTTACAGAGGATATTTTTACATTATGGTAAATAGAAAAAGAAAATACATGTTCTACACTTGCAGCATTAAGTCATCTTTGTAGTTAGATCTTCAGCTGGTGAATGTCAGTTTGCTCATGCAGTCTGGAACAAACCCTGGCTGTTGGCACAGGCTGATTCAGCTGCTTCAAAACAGACATTTATTGGAATATGTATTCAATAAGACAGGGTGAATTCAGCTTGTTGTCGCAATTGAGTAAATGATGCTTTACAGGACAGAACCACTGGTAAGAACATCCCTGGTGCAGTGACACTCAGCCAGTCACTCAAGCACAAAGAGGCAGCAGTACCCTACTGTCAAGCCTGCCAGAAACAAAGTCAAGTTACGTGTTTCCATGAAAACAGTTGAAACCAACCATGTGCACATTAAAATCTTTCACAGCTTCCCTCTTAGGATTACAGTAAATTTCTTTAGTAAGAATGCATAATGCCTGGAAAAGATACTGACTTCTAGTGGAAGACAGATTTTATCAAATGATACAATTTGAAAACAAATTGAAAAACATTAAACACTTGATAATTACATTGTTTATTTAAAAAATTGTCACAGCAGGAATATCACTGTCTGAATTCTATTTCTAACTTTTAAATGTCTGACTTGTGGGGTTTCACATGTTTCCAACAGAAAATTACTCATTTCCCCATAAAAAAATGCATATATGCCATTGTGTACATGTATTCTCAAATTATCCATATAAATCCAGTAATTGTACATGCAACATCCTCTGAGTATTGTGACATCCTCTTGTTAAGAGGAAAAGAACTCCCAAGATCCATAGATGCCCATCATTGAAAAGGAACAACAGAAGTCAGAGGGTTTGCAAAAACTTAAAAATTTTATCTGGGAGAGAGACAATGAATGAATGAATTACCAGTCCTAGTTCCAGAATCATCCTGGGTTTTTTTCGCAGCATGTTCTTAAGAACAAACTTTGGTTGGCTTCATGACCATCCAGCTATAGGTGTTTGAGACAAATACATTAGCACTTTATCTTCTGGGCATCTACAAATATCTGAACTAATTTAAAAGAAAAAAAAAAAAGCCTTTGTTTCACACAACTTTCATCATGCATATGTTTATTTTTGCTTGTCCAGTCCAGTCCAGATTTTTCTGTCCATCAAGCTTATAAAAATTAGAACTAGAAATACACCACAGCAATCATGCTTGATGCATTCAACAATTCAAATTCTGAAAATACTCGTGTTTTTCCATGACCCATGAGATAAAGCATTCTTTGCACCCAGTCTGTTTTCAAATAACAAAATCTCCTGTCCTAAGGAGAACTACCAACACCTACAAACAGATTTCCAGATTCTCACTTTTACGGTACAAGAATCAGCACATGAGAACAGCCATTCTCCTCATTTTTAGCTCCCATCTTTCCCTTAATACACTCAATAAGGTAATTTGCATGAAACTATCCATTGGAAACCATTACTCATTATAATTAAGAGAAATTACATGAAGCAAGAGAACACATGCAAGACAAGACAAATGTATTTGTCCAGATGTTTAATAACTGGTGCAAAGCATTATTTCAAAGTTGTGTTCCAGATAGGTTCTAGCAACTCATTTTGTCTGAAGGGTTTTTTAAAACCTTCTAGGGAGGCCTCCTATGAAATGGTCAGTGTATCCTAATTTTTCTCAGAACAGACCCCACAGCCTAGCTCCAGCATTATAAACAGATGCAAAACATGTTTACTGCAAAAGTGACACCAGCGAGTGTTACCCTGAACCTCATGCATTTTGGTGTCCTCAGGAATTACCTCAGCAGGATGAACTGTTTGCATTGCAGAGCAGGAAATCCAGAACTGTTGGATGCAGTACTCAAGGTAGGGCCTCAAGAGAGTCGAGTAGGGGGGAAGATCACCTCTCTTCACTTGTTGGCCACACTGCTTGTGATACAGCCCAGGATGCCTTCTGGGCCACAAGCAAATCATAGGACCTTTCAAAATAATAATTTCAGCCCAAACTGCAGCCCACCACTCCAGATTTAATCTGAAGCCAGAGATCTGATTGGGCTGTTAAGATTCTGTTAAGTGTAGTATAAAAGCACCAGCATGCACAAAGTCAGTTTAATCACCTTTATTTTAGAACCAGCCCAGACCAGAAGAGCACTGCAGGCCTGCAGACAGTACAGGGCACTGTCATGATAAAGGTGGGAAAAGATAACTAGGCTGCCTGGCACTGGCAGCTCTCTTGCTGGAAAAACTGTGGTGTTACCACTCATTTTCCTGCTTAAATTATGAAGACATAAAGCTTTCTCCTGCATCTGCTAGCCAGGAACAGCTGACAAATAAAAATTAACCTTCAGAACCCTCCCAGCATTCCAGCCATGGAGTAGCTTTTTCTAATAAAAAGGGGCTGGAGCAGAAATCACCATCATTTCCAGCTACAGATCCTCAGATTTATCCTCTTTCATCTGCTGCCATTAGCTTCCTAGACATTTGTATTCCCAGTTTTCTGTGTCTGTACACCTAAAGAAATTAAGAGCACAAGGTCCTTTGCATTCTAGTGACGTTTATTTCCTCAGCAAAATATGTTTCATTTCCTTTAAAATGCAAGGAAACAGGTGTCTATCTTATACCTGTGATGCTAGGCTATCCCAAGGATTCAAGACTGGGTTATATCACCAGTATTTCAAATAACAAATGGTGAGACAATATAGGTACAAATTATGAATATTGAAATATTAGAAGCCACTTTCTTACCTTGTCACAGCCCAGAATGGAGCTATAACTGCAAGCTTCCATTAGATGTCATGTTTATCAGTAGAATAATTACATAGCAGGCTTGCTTTTTAATTATTAAATCTAGAAACACTGAATTATCTATGTATCTGTCATGTAGCATTTAATTTCAGCAAGTTTTAATGGAAACCATGTAGATGCTTGAGATCACTCTGTCCTTGGTACCTACATCTCAGCACATATGTCACTCTTTTAGCACCTGCCTACGATTTCAGACTTGACAGCTACATGTATGTCAATTAGCTGCAAATTCCACTAAATTAGTACAAGCTGCAGATCTTCAATCAGCCTGAAGAACATTAGGTCTCCAAGTGCAATAGCTTCAACAGAACAGCCAACTTCTATGTTTAAAAATTTCATTTGCAGAAGAATTATACTGTCCAGAAATGTGCACAAATTTTGAGAATATCTTGTAAGAGTTGTATATTTACACTACACCATTAATGAACTCTCTTAGGACTTGGATAACTCTTTGGTGTATCAGTGTATTCACTCTATTAAAGAAGATAAGTGAATCATCTAAATCATAAACCTTTAAAAACCTTCACTCTCAACTGATTGTTCTATACCTTTATGGAGACTCTGACATTATTGCTTAAGATTGGCAGGATTATCAGGAATATTAGAAGAATGAGCAATGTACAGAAGACAATGAAAGGAGAGGTTTTGGTCAAGTTAAAGAAAGATACTTTAAAATTAGGTCATGGAGTTGTGCTCCTACTGATCTTTTAGGAAATTCAGAATGATTGGAGCCTGTAGGTAAACCTGCATGCTGTCAGAAACAGTCCATCCCACACACCTGAGGCCAGCACCAGGAATAGGCAGGGAAGTAAAACTTAGCATCTTTCATGCCTTGGCTCAGAGTATCTCCACATACAACAGAGAACCTTGTCAGCATGCAGATGCTTGTAGTAAAAAAAAGAGAAAAGTCAGTAAAGGATCATTCACTATAATGAAAAAGAAAGTTTATAATAGAAAGTTAAAAGTAAATTTTCTCCTTCTTAAGAAATAAATTGCTAAGAGCTGTTGAATCAGAGGCCTTGAGCATAAATGAGTTAGAAGAATCATGCCTTCCTGAGATTGTGTAATCTGAATCAAGAGGATTGAGTGCTATCCTTCCTGTGAATCATATATTGTCCATCATTTGTCTCTTCTGTAGAACCTTTTGCTTATCTCGGCAGCCAAATTAATTCTTCTCTGTAAAACAGAAAGAATATTTGCAGGGGGTGCTTAACTATTTTCAATTCACTTATGTGATATGCTTACTGCAGCAGAGCCTTAAAAGATTCTGAGTTCCTGGAGGCTACAAAGAAGTGGAAATGTGCTCTCAGAAAGTAATTAGATAAGGGTATGACAAAGCCAATAAAACTATACTTTTGTCTTTCCTTTCATTTCTAAACGAATTGCTATGGGTGAGATTTTTCTGCTGAGAATAGAAAGTTTTTCCTACAAATTGTTTCTGACAGACTAATTGTATCTATTTTCAAATTCTGTAAGACTTAGTCCAAATGAATGCTTATAAGTAGCAAATTAATTCCACTGTTTTTTTCATGCCTCAAGGGACTATTGTAGCCTCTACTTTGTTTTCTTCTGCAAAATAACAAGCCAGCAATTCAACGCATTGCTAAAATAAAATAAGAAGGGAAATAAATTAGAAAATCACAGCCTAAGCTTTGAGAGTTCATGTAATGGATTTTACTCCACCCCTTATTCAAGAGAGCACAATATAGTAAAAAGAGTGAAAACAGTAAAATACCATTACAATACTATGGTTCAGGAAAAAAAAACCCTTGATTCATGTTGGTGTCTACTCCAAAGCAACTCAATGAGCCACTTTCCAATCATTTCTCCCCCCTTAAAACCTTAGATCAGACCTTTGGCAGCACTTTTTTTAAACAACATGGTATCCTTTTGTTTGTTTATTCTTGTGTACATACTTAGATCTCACTATATCAGCTCAGTTTAGTGGTGCTGACTTGTACAAGGTGAAGACAATTCCTCTTCAACTCTCTTGCTAAAATATGGCAAAATATTTTAATACTATCTAAGTGTTACTGCCCCAAATATTTTGGTAGCTGTCTATTGCTTTTTAAGTGAGTGCTATGACAATGGATATCTTACAAAAAGTACACATAAATGGGCATGCCTTCTAATGTGGTCAGGAACCAATAAAGGCTGCCTGTAGATCTGAGTAGAAACAATTTTCTAGTGCATCATGAGCTTTTCATTGAAAATGTTTATGTCAGCTGTGTATCTCCAGAGTAATCCATCCTCCCTGCGTCACAGACTACCTTGGTTGTCATGTAGATGCAATCATTATATACATCCCAATGGATTAAATACTTCAGCTCCACTTGTCCTTCCTTCTCTGGGGCCACCTACATGGGTGAAGAAGATCTAAATTCCCTCAGGAGAGGAATTCCAGTGGTAGCTTTAGGGCCGAATTTTCTCATGGGTTTATACACCTATAGAGTGTGTCCAAAGCTGTTTTTTCTGGTCTTTCCACTCTCAGAAATCAAGGAGCACCCAGTGCAATTATGAAAGCCAAGAACAAAGCCTTCCCACTGATCCAGATGAAAAGAAGGAAGGTAAAAAAGAAGGAACATAAAAAGAAGGAACACAGATGAAAGAAGGAGAACATAAGCATGGCACTATCCCATAGCCTCTACCAGAAAAGTGCTGACTGTCTCTGTGCAAACTTTGCTGAGAATCACCTCACCATGAGCCCCATACAAGCCTGGGGACAGAAATATGCAAGAGGGAGAAGCCAACAGGCTAAGCACCAGGCAAAGCAAAATTTCCAAATTTGATTGTGACTGCACTGGTAGCCTGGTCTTGGTAGTTTGATGTTGCTCAAGTTTTCATCAGTAAGGGAGATATTTGCCATGATTTCCCATATTGAAGAGTTTCATTGTGCATAGAAATCATGAAACTAGCCAGTTAACATTCCACAGAGTTGTAGTTTGCTGAACTGTAAAGCTAAGGCATATTGCAACTTTGTCTTGTAAAATATTCCAAGGCAATTATGGCAAAGTCTGAAAAGCAACAGATAAGAACAACTGATAGTATTATTCCTGACCTGGGATGAAAGGGATGAAAATGGTATTCATCAGGCTGTAACAGAACTCCGATGAACTTGGGATGACTAGAGGCTGTCTCACACTCTTGATCTGTCCTCCTCTGTAATCCTTTTCCAGGTTTTTAAAAAAAACTAAAGTGTACTTCTTCCCAAGATGCCTGCCAGCTTTATAGGACCTGGAAAGCCTTGGGTTGTTATACATGCAGCAGTGATCACTATAAATGAGCTAGTCAAATGAGAACATGCAAAAATGAAGGCAGTTTTCCTGAAAGGTCTGAAGCCTAATGAAACAGGTTTTTTTCATCTGAACAATGCTCAAATAGGGATCTGAAAGCACTTCTTTCAAGAGTCACTGTTATAAATATTTCTGCTACTCAAAAATAAAAGTCAATCATAAATTTGATTGCCTGTGTTAAAATAAGGGAAACTCAATTTCATATTCTGCCCAGATGAAACATGTTTTGTTCCTTAACAAGATTTGTCAGTAACAGATATTCAACATGTTTTTATCAGTCCTCTCATTCCCTTGCCAAAAACCTTACTGGCTCCACCTCTAATCAATAAATATTATTAAGTCAATAGTGCAAGTCTGGCACTAAGACTATTTGTGTCTTCATGTAGATTCTTGCCATTCATGTGCAGTTAGAAACAGCACACTTACCACTAATCCCCAAAGAGCTTTGAAATGCCTGCAGCAAATCACAGCACTGCTTAGCTTTACCAATAAAACATCTGTTTAAAGTGGCCAAAATAAAAAAAGAGGTATTAAATGGGTGTAATTCTTCTTTCACTTCAAGAGTAGATTTACACATTGTAATGAATTACTGAGATTTAGCATCTTGTATCCCATAGTTGAGGGTCTTCTGTGAAGAGTAACCTTTATCCAATTTGATTTACATTATATTTCCTTCTATGCTCATAGATTTTCCCACCTGTAATTGGCCACATATTTCAAGACTGCCTGTACCAGTGCATGTTTAATACTTCGAGTTTTAGAGTAGTGTAACACCTTCCATTAATGTTTGTGGTAAAATTCCTAGGAATTAAAAAAAATATATATAACGAGGATTGAAAAGTCACAATCACTATGTTCATGCATTGTAAAAAACCAATTTAAGAGAAATTAACCTCCAGGTCAGGAATTTTTCTCCCAAAATTTTTCTCTGGAATTGCATTCTAAAATTTAACAAAATCAGTTACTCCAGTGAACAATTTTAGGAGAGAGATGTGAATTATTCAACCTTTTCCTTTTCAGCCAAACGATTAATCAGTGTTTGAAATCGTGTACTTCAGAGGTATCTCAGATTACCTACACAAAGAAACACAAGTTGAATGCCAGGAGTTTTGTCCAAGGTCGTACTCAAAGTCGGAATTGGAACAAAAACTGAGCACAATCCCCCAGACTAAAGCCTTCATGATTTAAATTGAATGTACTGCAGACAATTCAGAGATGGTTCTTGGACAAATGTTTGATGAGATATCTTGAAATGTCTAGAGAGCACTAAGTTTGGTTTCTGAAACAGCTTAATACCAAGGAACTTCTGGGGGAGAGGCAATTTTCTACATCTCTGCTCACATTCATAATATTTATTTGTATTATCTATTGTGCTCAGAGCATGTTTTCTCCAGAAGTTGTCAAACCCGTGCATCAGTGAAGAGGTCACATGAGAACAATCATGTCCTCTGTATGTATTATAATTGATTTTTATGGAACTGTATAATAATAAAAGCAATACCAGTTATCCAACCTTGCAAATTCACAAGCACCAACAGCACTACAAAGCTCCCATTAAATTTTTCAAAGGTCTTGCAAATGTCATTCTAAAACAGCACAGAAAAAACCACTGCAGACAGACATTTTAACATGGGAAGTAGATTAATCACAATGTTACCTGTGCTTTATTGTTCTTTCTTAGTAAAAATATTCAGTACTAATAAACAAATAGATTAAAATGGGTTTTAATTGAGTGCTATGGTATAGTTATGTTAATATGTTTTAGGAAAGTGATAGCTGCTTAATGTACAAGGCAAGACAGATTAAAAAAAAACTGCAGGAACTTGGTAAACCTTTATGCTTACACAGGCATTTCCATGGATCCTCACAGCACAGGCAGCCTCCAAGCAAGGGCTTCCATAGTCATATTTCTGCGTTTAGTCAGAATTGTAAAAGTCTCATTTTAAGTGCCCAGGTCATTTTCTGACTTTAGCTAAGAATATAAAGCTTGGACATGACTTAATGTCCCCTTAAACTGCAACAGATTGAACTCTCTCAGATTTCAGGAAAGGGGTTATTAAATTTAGGAGAGTCTGTATCTCAGGTATCCTATATGTCAGCTTTGAACAGTGCTACTATAAAGTCAAGGCAAGATGGATATTGCTCAGCTTTTCCTAGAAAAATCTGTTGTGAATGGAGTTAAAGTAATGAAAAAAAGGTTCTGTCAGCTGTCTTCATGTTGGTCTGAAATACACGGTGGCACAACTCCAAAAAATGTCAGTGGTATCACTTGTTTTCCTGCTATGGAGCCAGACCTTGACAACCCCCTGAGACCTCACTGCCATGCATGTGAGAGCAGGAGCAAAATGAGGACACTGACATGTGAAAAAAATGTCAATATAGCTGCTAGAGCAGATATGTAAAATCTCCCACATACAGGGTTTGACACATCACACAATTTAAGGGTAACGACCTCAGGTGCAACTTTCTTCTACCACAGTCAGAATAAAAGGAAAAAGTCTATAAAAGACAAGTCCTTTTATTTATTTTGGTTTTTCTCCTCTCACGGGTTTATTGTCTGAACCAGTATTAGAGAGATTATCTGAAGCTGTTCTTGGCAAATGGAAGTTACCACAAAAATATGATGACAAAAGTTCAGGAAAATCCTCTAGATATATTCTTAGGCCCTTGCTTGAGATAATACATTTCCACTGTTGGTCATTTCTCACTTTCTCTTTAATTTCATTGAGGTTTTTTTTTTTTGCAAAGGGAAATCTCTAGTTTCCTGCTTGATCACTGTGAAATGCAGCTGGCTCTTGCTCCACTGACAGCAGCTCACAATGAAATGGCAGCACAGCTTTACATGTTTGACTTGAAGGAAATGTGGGATATGTGAAGAAAAAAAAAAAAAGGCACCTGGAGAATTTAAGACATCTCAGCAAACAGTTAAAACTCACACTTAAGTCCTAAAGCACCTAAATCCACTGCATTTGAACTCACTGCTCTATACCAACACCAAATAGTGACCTTGTAGCTGCATTTCTTTCCTTCAGTGTAATAAGAGAAAGTATCTAAATTCAACTTGACATCTTCCCTACAACTTCCTATAAACTGCTTATTCTCACTGTAGCCCATCACTTGGTTCTACATAAACTCTTCTCAGTTTCTGTAATCCAGGACACCACCAATGAAACCAAAGAGGATGTGTGTTCATTCACCAGGAGCTCATTCAGGGAGAATTTTAAACCTTGTGCCCAAGACTAATAATATTCATGACATTTTAATTTTACCATTATTGGTTCCATTCATTAAACAAATGCAGCAGCAATTATATCAGAAGCCTCAGCTCTAGCACTTTCCTGGTGGCCAGTGCTGCAGCATGTGACTTTCCTTAAAGAAACAGTAACAAACATGATGACAGGACACTGATCTGCTTTTTCCCAGTTTTCACTTGCCACTCTAAATGAAAATCACTTCAAGGCTGTTGTAGATTATTTAATTCTTTCTGTTATGGAAACTCTATTCCTACTAGCTCTCTTTGTCGTATTTCCAGCACCAGATTGTGTGCAAATATGGTAAGGATAACTGTGTCAGCCTTCTGTGTGATATCAAAATAAGAAAATAAAAACAGATATAGGAATCTTAAAGATCAAGTAAATAAGACCACATCCTTGTTGATAAAAATAAACTCAGAAAATGTCCATTAAACAACATTTTGAGAATCACCTGAGCAGTCATTTCCAATTTTTCTTATTTGCAGTATTTGAAAATCTCCATTCTTCTGAGCACTGTAAATATTTCTCTGTATTTTTTGCAGTAAATTTTTATTTAAAATTTCACTTTCTTAGGACCAGTAAAGCTATTTTAATCTTTAATTCCCAAGCTACTAAATCTCCAGAAACCTGCCACCTAAGCAGTTTCCAAGAACTTCCCTTTTTGCAGATAATTGTAATAGTTTCAGAGCTAAGTACAGTGATTAATTTTGCACATTAGAAGTCAATATCCCTGAATAGATTACATAAAAAAGGTTTAAAAACAAACAAAGAAAATTGAATGAAAAAGTTCTTGTCACATAAGAATTCTATATCTGCATTTAAAAAGGTATAAAAGGTGGAAACGTTCTAAAAAATGTGCTGAATTACATGTTGAACTTTGTGCTTTCAGACACTCCAAAAGGGTACCATGCTCACTCTGACAGCAGTGCTGATGGTAAGGGAAGTGAAGTACTGCAAGGGGAATTGGGTACCTTGAGAACACCTCATCACAGCACTGCCCTTAATTTCCATTTCCTCAAAAAGGCATTCTTTGGCTTTATTGCCCATATTTCCAGAGTACATGTCATATTACCTTCATTTTCAATAGCAATTCTTTCAAGAATTCTGAAAATAAAAGCAGGATGCAAAAACAGAGACTAATGTGAGCCCAAAGGTGCAGAGCTGATCATAGCAAGGCAACATGACAGAGAGTCCTCAGAACAGCCAAAGTTCCTGTTTTGGCTGTTATCACTGCTGGTCTTATTCCCTGGATTCATACTGTAGTTTTGGCCAGGAGGAAATGGGAAAGGAGACTTCCAGCAAATGAGAAAACATTTCCATCACAGCATTCTGGTTTCTTTAGTTAACTGAATATTCTTATCAAATCTTTCAATTTATACAGTGCAATAGCTAGAGTATTTGTAATTTTGTTCTACTTTTTTCAATAACTGAAACAGTAATGAGACTCCATATTTTATATAAATCTCTAAATGTTCTCAAGTACTCTATTTCCCATCTCATTTATAAGGTGGAAAAAGACACTTGAATTTTCTACTTTCCATTTAGTTGTTTGCTACAATGCCTATGGGAAGCAGCTATTGTCCTCATTTTGATTTTTTTTAAGTAGTATTTAAGAGCCCTTATTTGGTTTTGAGAATCCTTGCCAAAACAAAACCAGATAATGAATTACTTGAAATACAATTTACTCCCACACTGTAGATTTAATGGAACCCTACATCAAAGTAACAGTAGAGTTTGTGACCTGCAGGAAAACCTGACAGAAGACAGTTTCACCCCTCAGCAAGAATTTAGTTATAAAGTTCAGTGTCAGGATCAGGTGCTGCCATGGGAACCTCCTTGAGGCCAGGAAGTTCAGTGAGAGGAAGTCAGTTCTGAGAAAAGGACTAAATTCTAAAGGTCACAATAAGAAAGAGGTGGAAATATTGTTATCCCTGCAGGAACCTATTACTTCAATTTCCTTTTTTATTGTAAGTAGGATAAATACACTGGGCATTTCTCATTTTCTGTCTGTGCTGCAGGCTCTTCTAAAGTTATTCTGCTACTGCCACAGCACCCTCTAAGGATCACAGATGGCACTTTGAGAGACCTGTTGGTCTCTTACTAATGGAACATCCTCAACTAAGATTTCCATAAAAATACAGCTGGTATAGGAAGTTAATTGCCAAATGAAAAAATATACCTAGTCTGCAAATGTCCTCCAAGGACCAGTTAATAACAGAAGCACTGTTTTCTTCATGAAAATGTCGTATCTCTTGTATTTTGCAACTTACAATGCCCAGCTACACCTCACTCCAATGTGCACATGACCATGTACACCCTCACACGAAGTGGAAAAACATTTCTTAGAGATTAAGATCTGAAACAGATGAGGGAATCTCTTCTCTGATGTCTTGCTGTCAGTCCCTGTCTTGTGAGGAAGAAGTTGCATCACTTCAAATCTTCAAATTTACATCCTAGATTGCCAGAGTGATGTGGTCAAGTACACCAGACCAGCTAGAAGAAGAGTAAGGAGAAGGGGGATGGGGGGGTGAATTAAGGGGAAAAACACACTAACAAAGAGAAAATGTCATCCTGGAATGATGGGCTCCAGAACAAGCCATGCTTGCCAGCTCTGAACCAAAAAGATTCTGTAAGCAAGTGCTTTGACACTGACAGCACAAAGGTCAAGCACTCACGTGCTGGCTGCTGCTTTACAGACAGACACTGCTCCTCACTCCCTGCTCATCTGACATAGATGAACTTTTGACAGACATATGAAAGGATTTTATTCCTTTCAGATTAGAATTAGCTCAGAATGGATCCAAACTATTTCTTCAGAAGTACTGCTTATTTCCACAACCATCCCAGCTGCCAGTGATAAACTGACAATGGATAATGAATGGGAAATATGTCCTCACTATTGTTTCAACTTCTCCCTTGAAAAATTGAAGAAGAGTCTTGTAGGTGTTGTTCTTCTAAGTTGGAGGAGTAAGATTTACCTATCTATAAAAACTTTGGAAGTATCTTACATTAGAAATCATGACAGAATTTTTTAGCAGCTAGGAAAAGCTGCATGTGTCTCAGCCTGGGATCCTGAGTCTGGGTCAGAGAAAGAGTTTAAAGTCAATTTTTATGTACAACCTTCAGGAAATATTACTATTCCAAACTAACCTACTGGTCAAGCTTGAAGGAAAGGGAAAGTTTTTCTAGGAATATGAATCATGAAAAATACATTTCTTCAGTGCACAAACAGAAAGTAGATAGATATCAAGATTTGCAGAGTGACATGGTGAGACTAGACATGATTTTTTGACTTTTGCCATAGGCATTCTAAGATTATTTTAATACCACAGTTCTGTTCAAAAAGTTTGCATTGTTGTTGGATTTTGCCACACAATAAAGGAGAAAAACCAGAGTATCCAGGAGTTTTTTATGGCTCCAAATTATTGCTAGTGTTTAGAATGACTCCTTAGGGAAAGAAACCAAACAGGAAAGGGTAATAAACAATCCTTAACCAGAAAAAGAGAATACCCAGCAATGTGCAGAGGGAGGTCTTCAAGTGAAATGGATTCCTTATTCTTGAAGGATGAGGTCATAACTCTGATATTGTTTTTATGAAAGAGAACTAAAATTGCCTTCTCCTTAGGGACTGGGCATGATCTTCCAGCTCAACTACAATGCCAACTAAGGAGCTTCTCTTTGGAAGCAAGAAAAAACACATTGTAACTTAGAATTGCCTGGTCTGTGGCTTCCCCCAGGCCTGGCAGATGATAATAAGTAGATTTCTTCAATCCTGAGTCGTTCAAATAGAAAAGAATGAGAAGGAAAAAACCTTCAGCCCCCCTGCATGATTCAGAAGACTGGGCAATGTAATGTTTATTCCCCTCCACAACACTACCCTTTCCCAGGACCAAGAAATGAGAAAGTAAAAGACCCACAGGATCAGCATCAAGCATCTGTTTTACCAGGGAATCCTCTTGCTCAGAAGCAGTGTTCAAATCTCAGAAGCATCTTCCAGGTTGAAAGGTTACATAGGGAAAAAGTCTTGGTCCCACTGCCACAGGACACTGACATCATCAAGCCCAGAACCTCTACCTCCCATCTGGCCAAGGGAAAACAGCACAAAGTGGTTTTTCTTCCTATAGTACTCAGGACCACAACCTGTAACTGCTCAGAAAATCCCAGTTTTATAAAGGTTCTATGTCTGACAGAAGGCTGGATTTTTGAAGAAAAATAGTGTATTTCAGTCATGAAATATCTTGGCTATCAGCAAGAATTTGCTATTGGGGTTTGAAAGATGCCAGAAAATATATGTGCCATGCATGAATCCTGATTGCTACCAACAGGAACTCTTCCTGACAGGCCTAATACAGCATTCCTGTATTTAAATCTGATAGGCAAAATGCAAAAACCTCACCCTTCAACATTAGATAACATAGAAAATGTTGCAGTAAACAGACAGTTTCTTCATGCAGGAAAGCTAATTCTTTATTCCCAATGCTCAAATTTATAGGAAAAATCAGAAGGCACTGTGTTAGACTTAATTGGCTAATAATACATTTGTACTCAGTTTATTGGTCAGTAAATGGCCAATGTACATCTCTTACATTTCTTTATTTTTGGTTAGTTTACATATTTTGTTCACTGATTCTTGTGGGATAGATTTCTTGTTTATTACAGGTGCAAACAGTTCTCTTACCAGGATAGTTTGTTGTGCTAATTGTTTTTATTCTTATGATTTTTCACATGAGAAGTACAAGCTGACTGCGAGCTTAGCTACAGTAGTAGCAGGGCCTAAACTATATTTTATAAAGTCTTTTTTTTATAATATCTCTACTTGTATGCAACAAAAAAATGAAAGCATCATTCAGCTATGAGCAATCATCCAAAACACAAATTGTTCCAGTTCTTACTCTTTTCCAAGAGATGGCACACCTACAATAAATATCATGAGGTGTGTTGACGATCCCCCCATTCATTCCAACATTCCTCTGCAAACAGCAACAATTTTCAGCTTGGGAAGGTATGTACTTATATCTGACCAAACATTCCCCAATGCCAAAATAGTCCCTGCATGCAGCCCAGAAGATTTACAAGTCCATTCACATGATACTCTCTTTTAAGCTTCAATTCATTCTGACACAGAAACCCCATAGTAGTTAGTCAGAACATTATCTCTTAATGGATTTTTTTTTTCTGTTTAAAAGAAGTGTTTATTGTTTAATTAAAAAAGAACCTCCTTTGGTCAGCTCTGACAGCAATTCTTCTTATGCAAACCAGAAGTATTCTCTCAGCTGGAGAAGCAGCATCTCGAGCAAAAAGACAAAAGCTCTTGGCATTAAATTCTTTCTGTCCAGTGCCTGCTCCCCCAGCCTCTTACACCCCTTCTTAGGATCTCACACATTCACAGCCCCTTGGTTTCTCTGCAAGGGAAGATGTGCTCCAGTGCTGTGCTGCGCCTGAGACTTCATCATGTCTCCGAACATCCATAACTTGATGTTGAGATCAATAACCCCAGATCAATAACTTGGTAGTTGAGATACAAGACAGCGGAAAACCCAAAGTTCGCTTTCCACAGCTCAGTCCTGCTCTTCCCTCACTTCTGTGTAAGAAAGTCTTCCAAAAGAGCCAGAAGGGCTTTGAGCCCTCCTTGAGGGCTAGGAGCACTCCATGAAGTGTTGACACTGATCAAAAACAAAGGTAAAGATCTTTCACCTTACAGAAAACAGATAAATAGAAAAGTATGATACGAGACCAACATGTGCTCAGGCAACTAAGATCTTTCTGCATGCTCAACTAAAACCCATGTGCAACGCACTGAACACTTATTTTATTTGGAAGGTCACCACCCACCCCATTCCACACACAAAACCTTTAAGTTTGGCATTGCCTGGTTTTTGTAGAAACAGTCCTAATTTCTAGTTGTTCAATGTGGATCTCACCCACAGGATGACACAATGTGGCCAGTTCTAGTTTGCTTTTCCTGATAGATACTTCTGTGGAGCATTTTTAAGAGTGTCTCATGAGGGACATGGTATGGTCCCCTTATGGCACTATTGGTGTTTTACAAGGCTCAGAAATATGTTACTGGTAGAAAGTTTGTCCTAATTCTTCCTGATCCATCCAGGATGGCTATCCAAAATAAATTAATCCCCTTCCTCTTTGCAACAGCCTTGAATAATAGATAAAATGCTGTTATATTCCCTTCCCACTTCTTCCTCCTCTGAGCGAAACTCCTTTTCCAATATTTTTCATGCTTTCCTTTTAGGCAGTATTTTCTTTAAAATCCCAACTCATTCTTTTTCTGCATACCAGACTTCATCCTTCAGTTTATGGCCTCAAACTTGTTGCCATGACCTCCACAACCCATAGGCACATATCTGTGGTTCCTTAACCAAGCACAAATTTGAACTAAATTCTGCTTGCTTTTATATTCTGTTTATAAAATCAGGAATCCTCTGCAGTCACTGGTGGCTTTGGAAATGGGTAGTTTTAGAGATTTTCCATTCTTGCATCACAAGTTTTTTCCCCTGTGTTTAACAGAGATCATTAGAAACACAGTGGGTTATAAATGTTAGTACCTCATGCCCTGATCACATTGCCAACCCTCCCAGCAGTTACTCTGCTGACAGAAAAACACTACACAGAGCTCAGGGAACCAACAGAACAGATGCCTATGGATCCACCAAACAAGCCCTTTTTCCCTGAACAGCAAGTGCTTGGGTTTTGGACTTGGTTTGGTTTGTTTTAAAAGAGCAATTAACTCACTGGCCCGGCTCAGTGGTCCACAACCTCAAACCAGCAGATCATAAAGGACGATTCTCTTTAGAATCTTAATTTTTTGGCATTTTGCCCACAAAAAGTAATGGTAGGCATAAAATAGTGGAGTGCAGCTACAAGCAAATTCTTTCTTCTTGTAGGAATTATTTTCTAGAGCTTTGATATTCACTGTGCCTTTTCTCGTCCTGCTACATAGTTTTGGGGATGCACAGGCTACAGCCACCAGTAATACCAGTATATTGTGGAACTCCCCACGTGTAGCTGGGTAACAATTGCTCTCACACGAAGTCCACCAGCCCTTCAAATGACTTTGCTTTATACCAAATACTTAAGCCATTCTGTTCTCTATCTCAAGCCCTTTACTTAAGAATTCCAGGATTACTTTGTCCAGCTTCTCAAAAGGACAGGTACAATACTTTCACTTAACTGTATAATTTCTGCATTTGTCATTGTCCTCACCTGTTTCTCTTAGCTGTCCCTACTCTACCTTCTTGCACACCAAATTTATTTTGCTTTTTTTTTTCAGTTGTCCCCCTTTTGTACTTTAAAGCCGAGTTTGAAGATTACACATCTTTTTAGCCTTTCTCCTCATATTCCTTTGTAAACATTTTTATTGGCTGTAGTGTCTTGATATTATAGAACTTCCATCATGTCACAGGAAAAAAATTAAAAAGAACTCTCCTTCCATGACCTCCACCAGGACAGCTGTGACAGAGCCCCCAGATCATCTTCATGGCATCAGGCTTAGTCATTCACTGCCTGAAGAATCCTTTCTGTATGGAGTCTAATTCCCTGTGACTTAAAGGAACAATTCTTATGTCTCATATGATATTTCTGTAAGCCCTGAGTTCTTGCAGGATGCTTGGGAAGCTGCTTCAAGGTTTTCCTCATAAGTGAGAGCTTCTGGAGTTCTGAGGCTTTTGAAACCTCAGTGATTCTTGATATGAAACCTCAGATATTCTTGATATGGTGCCATGAACATGCAGGTGCAGAAACGTTACAGGGTGCTAAAGAAACCTGGCACAGACCTACATGAAACCATGTAATACATTTGCAGCAAAATTAATGCTACCTGGATATTACCTCCTCCAGGAATTCCCACATGATGCTTTGAGGCACATGGTATGATTCTTGGGGCTGTCCTGTGCAGGACAGCTGGGAGCTGCACTTTGATGATCCTTGTGGATCCCTTCCATCTCAGAATATTCTGTGATTCTCCGGTACCCATTCCCTGAAGAATCACTTCCTCAGTTTTGGGGGAAGAGGAGGATGGTGAGGCAAAGGAGGGAATAGCTTAACTTTGAGTTTTGCCTCCTCAACTGATGACTTTAGCCACTTCTGCCAACTTTGTTTAGTGGTTTCCGTTCATTCTGGTTTCTCTCCCAGAATAAATAATTTGCAACCTCCTAATCTAAAGGAAAAATACTGTTTGTAGAACATTCTTGCAGCATCCTGAAACTGTCTGAGGTTCAGGTGCCATGCACACCCTTCATGTGGTACTGAAAATCTTTGAAACCCTCTGATGGTGGTTACACTCTTTCAGTTGACTCCCTATCATCTGGTTTGGAGCTCTGAGAAAACCTGCCCAAGTGTTCCAGTGTTTGGACACAGCTGCTCACATTTCCTGCACAACAGCTCCTGCCTCCCTGTGTAGGAAAAGGTTAGCACACATTGCTCTAAAAATTGGCATTATCCTTTCACCATGTGACTATTAGTGAAAAACTGAAGATGAACTGCAGAAAAATGTCAAATCCAGTTTTCTATTATCACATGGGAATAAAAACCACAGGTCTTGGTGTTTAAATTTCTCTTCTTATGAGCTTGTCTGAACTGAATTTATATTTACCATCACAAAAATCCAGTAGGAAACTGGTTTAAACACTGGATGTGTTTAATACCTAAGAAACATTTTTTGTTTCAGGTCAAAGTACAACCAGTTTATGAGGTGCTAAAAAAAATGAGGAACGAACCCATCTCCTCTACCTTCACTAATCACATCTCAACTTCTCAAACAAATATTTGAACGCCCAGAGAAATCATTTTCTAAGCTGCGACAGGCAAAGATACATTAAAAATATCTCTGTGCAAATGCAAAAGCACTGCAATAAATTTTATTGGCCCTTCTACTAACCTCAGGAGGACTAACTCATGCAGTGTGGCTCCAGAGAATCATTTAATTTTTTTTATGGATCATGGGATTTTACGAGAGTAAATTCCAAATTTCCATTCTTTGCCTAATGTTTTGAGAGACTAAGAAGTAATGCCTTCAAGCTTCCAGCTCAGTGGATAGTAGCCTACTGTGAACCTACAGATTTCCTGTAACTGCCTGGATCCCAGAACTGGCACTCCAAGCATGACGACGCGACATGGAGCAAGCAATCCATGAATGGAGAAGGTCAGCGGGATGAACATCTGTGCAAAGCTCCGTAGATTCCATAACTGCATCACAGATACAACACCCCTCATGGTGCATCAGCGAATGTCCCGGGACGCCTTTAGAGCAGGAGCACCCCAGAGCTGCCAGCAGGCAGGTGACAGAGGACAAGGACGGTGAGCAGGAGCGCTCCGGGCCGGGGACACGGCACAGCTCGCCCAAGAAATGCTCTGCCAGCCAGAGTCCGGCCTGGAGCAGTCCCGATTTGAACACCCCACCCCTGCAAAGCGCCGGCGAAAGACGCGCTGCTCCGGCTGTGCAGTCATCCATCCGCAGGTTTGCGGGGACTCACGGACGGGGCGAGGAAGGGATGGATGGAGCCTTGCGGGAGCCGGTCCCTGCGCTCCGCAGCCGCCCGCAAGCGCCCGAGCCCTGCGGTTCCGCCCGGCCCGACACCGGAGCGTCCCGGCGCCTCCGCCAGGGAGCCCGCAGCCGCTCCGAACCCGGCCCCGGCTCCCCGAGATGTGACACACGATGTGACACACACAGCACAGAGCTGTAGCTGTTCCTGTCTCTCCGGGAAAAATCTCCATCCCGGATTCCACAACACAGGGGTAATAAAACTCCAGCAAAAACGCAAACCAAACCATTTATCTCTGCCATAAAATGTGGCGTGCTCTCACCAGTTAAAAGCCCACCTCAAAATCTACTGCTCCATACAGAGAAGTGAAGGGGCAGCCTATCTGATTAACCAAAGCAGCTCTAGAGCAAACCCGGTTCAGCCCTGGAATGTCCATGCTGCCACACCTTGTTCTGGGGCTCACATCACATCCAGGCCAGTGCAGAGGAACCAGGGATGCTCCACGTCCCTGCCGGGACTCAGGTCCCCACAAGCACCCAGGGGCCACTGCAGCCAACCTCTTCCATCCTTCCCAGGTACCAGGAGGCCACTGGGTCAAATAAAAGTAGCACACACACACATCCACACCCGGCAAGAAACACAGATCTAGGAAGCCACTGGGTCAAATACAAGAAAGCCGTAAAAGTAGCACACACACACATCCACACCCACACCTGGCAAGAAACACAGATCTATTTGTCACACTTTCAGCACAAGCTGAACCCAAAATGTCTCTGAAAATAGAAACTGCTCCCAAAAGAGCAGCACGTGGTGCTGAGGCAGAGGGTGGAGGGTGTCATGCCAGCAACACCACCAACCACACAGCACCATTTCTGAGTGCCCTCTAAGCCATGACACACAGGCACTGTGTTGAAATTATTGCTCCTAAATAGTCATATTTTATCATTTTCCAAAAAGTTAAAAAGAAAAAAAAAATCCAATAAAAAGCACCTCTACTTAAAACCACTGATTTTCTGTACCAAAAAAGAGAAAAGCTATTATTTTCTTTAAAGTTCATATTTTATTCCCACCAAAATATGATAATGAAACAGAGAATAATGCAAATCAGCCTTCTTGCCATTTTTTATTTTCTCTCCATTGAAATATGCCTTTATTTTGATTGATTCCTGTTCTGCAAATCAAGAAGTCACATAGACTGTTGATGTTACAAGCAAAATTATGGCACAGTATACAATTCCCAATATAAGCATATCTCCCAGAAAACCTAAATCTTGTTTTCAAAGCTAGTGTGCACCTGGCAACTGCTCTGACTTTAACAAAAGCCTCCAAAATATCACCAGTCTCTGAACTGATAGACTAGGAAGAAAAGTAACAATATGTACTATTCTGTCCCAAAAAGTAACACTTTTAAAGAAAGTGGGTTTCTTAGGAAGCAATATAACCTTATGGTTATTTTTGACCTGAAAAATTAATAGTCAAGGATTTTGAATTGCTTTGCACTGATTATTAAAGTGAAGCAATACTTTGATGAAATGCAAAGAGACAATACCAGGAATCCTGAAAGTCCCTACCTTCCCTGGTTCTTAAACCGTTCCTTTGCATTTTGAAGCTCTGCCCAAAAACTTCCTGCCTTAGATTTCTGTCTGAGCCACAATTCAAACACTTCTCCTCCTTCTCCTTCTGTATTTTTTAGGTTTGTTTTGCCAGTTTCATTTTGCTTTTGCAGAAGACAGTTGTCATAAGCAGCAATTTTAGAGTGGTCTGTGATTATCCATCGAAGCCTTCTGACCTCCAGCCTAATATTCTTTAAAGCTGTATAAAGGATAATACAGATTTCATCTCAAAAAAAAAAAAAAAAAAAAAAAAAAAAAAAAAAAAAAAAAAAAAAAAAAAAAAAAAAAAACACCAAAAAAAAAACCAAAAAAAAACCACCACAACAAAAAGCCAAAACAAACCCTTTAGAAAAGCTCCGTTTTATAGGACACAAGTCTCATGTGAAAAATGAAAAGCTCTATCAGCATATTCCCTGGGTTTTGCCGGAAATATCCACCAGAGCATACCTGCCCCTACTGGTGTTTCCTGATATTTCTGCAGGAATTTGAGGGAGAAGGAGGCTAAGGCTTTTATGTTTATCTCCTTTTCCCATACAAGATAAGGAATGATGGTTATATCTTTCCTTCTTCCATTCTGCTCATGAACTGAGAGCAGGCAATTTCAAATAGCAAACTTACACAACTTTTCAGATACCATATTACACCCTCTTCCTTCTCTTGGCCACAGGTGCAACTGCTCATTTTCCTCATTTACCCTATCACTTTGTCTTAGGTCCAGTATCAGGACAGAATAAACTTAATTGAGATTAAATATTTGTTTGAATTTTTTTCCCCCTCTGTCCCTTTTTAGTTGCCTAGTGACTGTCCTACTTGCAGATGGGATAGAGTTCATTTTTTCTTAGTGGAATGAGAATATGGACTTAGGCATTTTTGTCCCTGCTCCTAAAGAAATATAGCAATCTCCAATTAATTTCATTGAGACAGACACTCTATCAATCAGTGGTTTCCAATGTCAAACAATAGCAGAGTGTCAAACAGTTGGTTTTGTACTATTAATGTGTAAAAGCAGAATTTTGAAATGGAGACATTGACTTTTTTCTCCTCAGTCAGGAGCCAGTGCTGTCAGTGCTGTCATTTCTCATCTCTGCGTCTTTGGAAACATTGCATTGATCAATGCATCCCTCATACAGGTGCTGTATAAGGAACACCAGACCTGACTGTACAATGATAAGCAGCCACACATGACTGAACACCCCTGACAGGAATAATTACCTGTTTAACAAATTTAACTGTCTTCAGCAGCATACAGGATTTTTACTGAGACAGTTGAAGCAGAGCATTCTTAATGAGCAGGACCACAGCAGGATACTCACAGCAGACAATTCTATTTGGTAAACTGCCCTGATTAAGGATATGGATAACATAGTCCTCATTTCATTGACCATCAAAGTGCTGGAAATTAGCAACTTGCTTTTAGTTACTAAGTTCCTCCTAAACTATTTTTGCAAGTAGGAGTTTCTGGACTGGTGTCTCATCTGCCCTGAGGGTGCCAGTGCAGGTGTGTTGGTCTCACAGCTCACTCTGGGATTGCTCATGAGCTCAACCAAAGAGCAGGTGCTTGAGCTCTTGTTTCCATATTATTTCTCCAGAGCTGCTTGGGGCTGCAGGGATCCCACCAGGCTGGAATCCTCCTGTCATGCTCTCCTCACTCTCACTGGGATACAGAGCACTGACTGCACAGGCAGAGCATCAACTCACAGAAAGGATGTTGGTTTCAAACCAACACAACTAAATGCACAAGTTTTCATTGTAAAGGGAGGGGGAAGCCACAAAGCTGCTCCTCCACAACATTTCCACCAACACTTAAGCCAAAGTGAGGAAGAGGGTGGTAGCACAGTGAAGAAGGTTTCCACTACATATCTGCCCTTGCACTGTCATCCCAATGCACATGTTCTTGTTAGTCTTGTGTAACAGAGACCTACCACTGCGCAAAGACCTCCACTAAAAGGGATTTAAACGTCCTGTTTTTAATTGGCATTTTCCCATGCCAAGGAAATGAATGCCTTTTCATGGCAACCTTCATCAACGTCAAGTTTCACACACAAA
The DNA here is from genome assembly GCF_017590055.1 of Onychostruthus taczanowskii. NCBI lineage: Eukaryota > Metazoa > Chordata > Aves > Passeriformes > Passeridae > Onychostruthus > Onychostruthus taczanowskii. Next base: position 13,910,231 of record NW_024498795.1, read on the forward strand.
TTATAGTGCAAAATGCTGAAAACACCTACGAAGCCTTCTGAGAAATTCCAGCCCATAGCCAGTTACATGAAAGAGTAAACAAAAGTAAACTTTTCTCAGGAGTATGTTCAACACCCACACAGATTTGCTGAACTCTGCTTATAGAGCAAAAAAAAAGTCTTATCTGGTAGGAAAAAATGTGGTGACAAGCAACAATAAATTATTCCCTATCTCCTTGCAATCATTTACAGATCCATTATTGAAAAAGTCCTAGATATTACTCCAAAAATATATGTACTTTAGAGTGGCATCTCAATAAGCTAATAAAATATTCTGCTCTAATTTGCATCTGTAACAGAACAAATGAATTTAATAGTGTTTTTAGTACATCTGAGGATACAATTAATCTAGAATGCTTAGCACTCATGTGACCTACAGATGAAGAGAGTGGATTTGAAAAGCAGCCAGAAAGAGAACACGAACCTCTAAGGCAGTGACATGTCCCCTCTGTGATCTGGAAAATAAAAGCTGTGATCCTTGAGGACAGATGTTAAAATGAAAAACAGTATTGCTGTGATTCCTGAGTCTTGTCCTCTTAACCTGACTGACTTGTTCAATCAGTTCTGTCAGAGCAGGAAAACTTTCTGGGACAGTCTTTTCTCGTAAGCCTCACACTGCTCCTCCCAAGCAGAGCCAGAAGTGCTTTGAACTGCCACTGCCCTTTCCTCTCTCTGGCAGCTCCCTCCAGTTGCCCATCGCATTACAATTGGGATGGATTTTTACAGAGGTTTTTTTGGTTGTTTTTTGTGGTGGGGGTGAGGGGCGAGGTTTGTTTGTTCGTCCATTTTTTAAACTTGTCTCATGGCTGCAGAACTCTTGGTACAAGCGAATCATGTTTTCAAGTATTTCCCATACATCATGACAGCTACCAGTGCACATTACAAAAACCTGAAATTTTCAAAGCATCTCCTGGGTTCAAGAGCTTAAGGTTAATTGCCACTAAAACTAAATGCACCTAATACAACCCTGGTGTCAGCAACTATAACAAATGGAGCCCATGCCCTGAGTACACTTGTGTCTCTCCCCCTGGCATGCCTCAAACAACAGCATCTACACTGACAAGTGAGGAAAGGTGGGTCTATCACTGATGCTTTCTTCACAAGGATAGCAAGAAATACATTGCCTGTGAATTTCAGGACGTATTTCTGTTCTTGGTCAGAAAGGGTTCTTACTTCCTCCACAGACTCCTCAATACACAGAAATACGCCCCTCATCCTAGGGCTTCAAAGTACCCGAGGATTGTAGGGTAGCTGTTTAACGATCATTATTAAGTTATTTCCCTCAGTAAGTAAAAATCTATAGGCAGTCTTGTTTTCTTGTTTCTTTTTTTTAAGCAGAATTTTCATCATCCTGGAGGAAATGGTAAGGAACTATGCCACAATAATCAGGAGGAGAACAATACATCTGTTCTAACTTACAAAGAGGAAAACCCACAGGAATAACATTTGCAAGCATCAGCGGAATTGATGCATACACTGCTATAGTCTACAAGCAACAATTTTTAAACTGTGTTCATTTTTCCACTTCTTCAACTACCATTAAGCAATTAGCAGAACTCATTAACCAAGTGACACTTCACAAATTAATGATTTACTCCTGTAAACTAGAAATGTGTAGTAAATAAATCTTGACTTAAATAGGATCAGGAAACACTCAGTGTTTAATCAGTACTCACAGTTTTAAAAACAGAAGTGTTGAAAAAATTATCTTCTGTTCCAGCCTAGCTTTTACTCTATAAGAATAATTTTTTTTCATGAAATTGTTCGAGACTGAAGAAAAGGCAATGTGCATATGAAGAAAGACTGAAGTTCCCTCAGTGGATTTCTGTTACTGCAGACATCTTTAATATATTCAGAAATAATCCCTTATCTCACTGGAGCAAGAGTGTAATAAGTGAAAAACATCCAGGAGTCTCTACTGCATTCATTGCAATTCAGTGACCTGACTTCTGATACACCTGGACTGGGTGACACCTTTGGTGTAGACAGCTCTGTGTCACAGCAGATTCTGAATTAAAGACAATCTTTAATATTAAAAGTTCTGCCCCCATTAATCTGACTGTGGCTGTCATCGCACCACATGGTTGCATTCTCCAGGCAGTCTCACAGGCAGGGTGATGGCTTTTCAGTAAGGCAGCTGTACTTACATTTACAGCTGAAGAATATCAAAAATGTTGATTCTGTAGTTTAGTCAGAGAAGGGAAATTTTAACTTTAGATCAGTAAGAAAGCTTTGGTATAGTGTCCAGATTCTTTACATTGTGTGGTTTCTTCAAATCAGATCTTCAAACTGTGACCTTAGGTTTAAATAATGAAAACCAACCTTTTTTTTTTTTTTCCATTTTCATTATTCCATTATACACTATCCTCTTTTCCAAGGCATGTTCCAGTCACTCTAGCACTTTGACAGAATTTTTCTCACAACTTAATTATACTATCTTTTTTTCTTAACAAACATGCTAAACATGTATCTCTCTGTGTTACACAGGGAAAGAAATTTGGTAACAGCTCAAAATACAGCCCACATTGGCCATGGGCATTCAAGTATTATTTCTGCAGAAATTCACTATGTCAGTGAATCCAAATTTGAAATCCTTCTATTTTTATCTTGGAACTTTATGTATTTCTTCTGGAGCAGCACACAATTTGAGCAACTGCCAAAGAACAGTTACTTTGAACCTCTCTATTCTGCTACTGGACTTGGCAAAATCCTATCACAAAAATGAAACTAAGGTGCAGCTAACTTTATGCTTCTAGAAACAGGAGAATTTCCTAATACTAAGAACTTTTTCAAAAACATCATGAAATTGTACTTAGTAGCTTAGGTACTTTTCCTGTCCAGAGGGAAGAAATACAACTCCAGAAGGAGCCCAAAGTTATTTAGTAAAAAAAACTAAATTTTTTTTTGTGGAAAGTTGATGTTTCAAGGCACAGGTCACTAGAGCATTTGTACCTGAACAAAAACTAGTTACTATCAAAACTGAAAATGAACTGGTTCTCATTTCCTTTGCTAGCTTCAAGTCTAGGATCCTGAGAGTCAGTAATTACCAATGACCTATGAGATGAGGGATAATAAGGAATACTATTTGGCTTTCTGTGTAAGGACTCGGTGGGAGAGAAACAGATCTTCAAATCTGCTATTGATAAGTTTCTAAACACAGATCTGACCTCTCCTTACATTATTTTTGCCTCCTGCTATTTTTACCTTTGATCAATCTCTGATTGATACCAAAAGGTTGTTATGAGTTGCTGAATCTATCCTCAGGCAAGTAGCAAGTTCTTGATGGACAGAGTAAGTTCATTTTCCCTCCCTATAATGGTCATATATTTAATGCAATTGTAGTGGGTACATCTCAGTTATTGCAATTTATCCATAACCTTCCCAGTGCATATCTATGGTGCTTTTCCCAAAAACTACCAACATTTTTGAGAAACATTTGTGTTTCTGATTTTGCTTTGATTTTTTACATACTATCTCATTTATCACTGTAAAAAAACAGGATGAAAAAATTATTTTGAGTGGAATTTTCAGAAGTCTCTGGGAAATCTATTAGGAGAAATTTCCTTTTACTTAGGAAAAAAATGTTATAAAAATGCAATGGATAAACTGGTTCAGTGCCCTTTTTCTACTTAGAAAGTTAATGTTTTATTATTTTGAAATAAAAAAAAAATGTACTTCTTTCCCCCCCATTTTTTCCCTTTCCCCATTCTTGTTATTTTCCCCTTTCCCCCCATTAATCATTTTCCCCAATAATAATTTCCTCATTATTTCCCTGTCCCCCCACCTTTCATTCTAAATTTTTCACTGACCCTATGTGTCTAGTCCTACTTGTTTCACTGTACAGTCTTTCCAGGACAAGTAAATTATTTCAGAAACCTGGCAAATTTTAAACTTCACAAAACTGTATTTAAATGCAGGGGACTTCAGTGGATTTTGTATTAATTGGTATCAAGTCAGGCTGAGTGGCAAAGACCAACTATCTCCAAACTTCCAAACCCAGAATTGTAACCAACTCCTGCAGAGAGCACAGGTTTTCACACATGCTGAGTATCAGGAGAATATAACCTGTCTTAAACCATGGTAAAAATTGACTTTTTATGTAATTTACCAGACACTTTTCTAGTAAGACAACAATAATAAATTAAAATTACACCAACCACAAGAGTAAGTAAATGGCCATTTTGTCTACAAGTTAAGCAATTAATATTGCTTTTGCTACAAACTTTTAGATATTTATTGCTAGTTAAGTCATTATTGCATTACTCAATATTTAAACAGGATTTTAATAATGTCATTTCAGCTGGAGACAAAGTGAATTTCTGTCATAAGTAATTTAAGCATTAAAGTTATGTTAATTTTTCCTGTTTTGAAGCACAGAAAAGTTTAGCTTACAAGACAAGGCAACAAATTCAGAAAACTCCACAGCTTTATCAGCAAAACCACCCCTTCAAAAGAATTTTTAGAATAGAATACTGTCCTACTTTCAGCCAAGACAAGTACACAGTATAAAAAATAAAAGAGGAATACTCCATGTAGAACGATTTCTACTATTTTTGAGGAAGCAGATGGGAATTGCTGTTTGAGACAAGTAAAAGCACAAGACCTTGCTACGTTATCACAGTCATCTCCTACAGGATCCACAGACTCGGACTAACTCTGTAAAACCTATCACTCCAGATTTGCATTGCACAAGATAGTAATCTGTCAATGCAGCATTTCAGCAATTTTTGGCAAAGCAACTTACAACCACCTGAATTCCTCTAACAAAGGATAGAGCAACACATGCCATGAACTATGGAAGGAATAGCAGAATTCACCTCATCTCAGGAACAGGTTTGTTGGTTACTCAGCTCAAAGGAAAAGCCTAATTTTATGTGTATTAGTATATGGAATTATTTCTGTATTTTAAGTAATACAAGATAAAAATATTCCCAAATTCCCCAGACTGAAACAGGGCATTTTATTTTCACCAAAACCTCCAGCTTGGCAAGTTTTATGTTGCAAAGACAGCAAGACAGAAATCAAGATTCCTAGTGCAAAAAAGAACCCTTGTATCTCATTGTCTTTGAGAGCTTTTGCTAGCTATCTCAGAAGTAAGATGTGGTATTACGATCTACTGTGAGCCACAACATTGCTGTGACAGAGGCACAAGCATGCCTTTGCAGATTGCTTATTTACTCAATAGCAAGACAGGATTAATTTTCATTTCAATAGAACTGTTTTCCATCATCACTGGGAGTCCACAATGTGGACACAGAGTTTGCCTTGTGAGAATCCACTAAGGAGGCATGCTTTAGCTCTACTTCCATGCTAGTTCCTCTCCTAAGCAATCATGATTTTTAGAGCTCCCAAAGACACACTTAGAATTCCTAATGACACACCAGGAGAGACAAAGAGCATATCTCCAGCCAACCATTGCTACTGCAATTCCAAGACAGGAAAAGCTCCAGCATTACATTTAAAATCCAGAAAAGCAGGTTGCCAAGGACCCTCCTCCCCCAAACACCCACAGCTCCTGCCGAGTCTCAGACTGATGAATCACAGATGGCTCAGACGTGCAGGTGAGCGTCAGAGCTTACGCATTTGGGTCTGCAGTGCTGAGAAGCTCCAGGAGCTGCTTTGCCCTCCATCATCTCATCTCACTGCTCCATCATTAAAAGATTCACAAATTCTCACCTGCTTTTTACCTGCCAGCCACTGCTCAACAGATCTCACTGTAAGTTGCCATTTGTATCATCTCCAGCCTCCATCAGAGAACCCCAGTTCCCTCTACAGGGTCTCTCTTCTTCCAGTTTCTAAATGTGATGCTCTTGATAACCTGCTTTGGACAGGCTATCTTAAAATATACACCAACTGTGACTTAGAACATTGTGGCCTACAGAGCTCAGCTGAATGGCATCAATAATGACTCCTTTCCCTAAATGGGTGTAAGACAGAAAAAGCAATGATGACACAGCTTAAGGCTACAATGCTGAGAACCTTTTAGATTATTCCTTCAAGCTGTACATCAGCAGAGGATTGAGGCCTGAAGCAACATATTCATTGATAGAGAATATTTCAGTATTCTACTGATATAGCCACATGATCCACAGTCCTATTATGCTTGACTATGAAAGGTTATGTGCTGTAAATGGGTTCCAAGACTCAGGAAGTCTGAAGTCCTGCAAACAGTCATACCAAACACGAGTAAAATTGGAAGCCTTACCTAAAAATAATAAAATGCATCAGAAAGTAGATGCACTGTCTCATACACCAGCACTGTCCTGTGATGGCAGCAGCACCTGTGGATTGCTACAGCTGTATGCAAAGGGAAGCAAAAAGGCCACCAGTCCATACAGTGAATATGGTGTATGCTTTATTCTATTTACAGTACATTTGTTATAAATATAATACATTTCTTGAAAATCTTGAGTAGATTTTTTTTAAACAGATCAGTTGTTATAGTTACATAATAAAGTAAGTGACAATTTAAATGACAATCTCATGGTTGTGAAATAGTGCATTCTGTTTTGAGATGAATGAGAAAATACTCAAACTGGTTCAAATTTTATTTTTAAACACCCTAGGTGGACTTTTATGTAAACCATGAAAAGTCACCTGTTTCCATAAATATGAAACCAAAATATTAAACTAAAGAACCGAGAATCAGAAATGGATTTGAGAGACCTTATTGAACTTCACAGTAGGGTTGGGATTTACCTTGACTAATGGCTTCAGACAGGAAAAAGCCAGTGAGGTTTTCTTCCTGAATCATATCCTAATACAGCCACAAATATTAAACACACCATGCTGGAAGTTGTAACAGCAGTCAAGCTGCATTTTTGACAGGGCATTGGACGTACAAGTATCTTCAGATCTGCAGTTAGAGTATTTTATGAGTATCTTAATTACCAGAGAAGAAGTACATTATAAAAGGATAAACGTATGTTCAGTCCAACGTGCATTGCATCGAGAAACAAACTGACAAGTCATTTGAATATTTTGCTATTTTCTTTTCTACACAATCTTTAGTAACAAGTTAGATGTTTGAGGTGCTATTTCAAAAAAACTGCAGCAAAATGTCAACCAGCAATGTAAGAAAAGAATCCCATTTATTTTTTCTTTTAGTGCCTTTTTTTTTTTTTTAAGAAGTGGTCAGATATTATTGATAATAATCAGTGCAGGCATGGAGTTCTGCTGACTTGTTTCAAACAAAGTAACTTGGTCCACAAGCTTGGCAAATACTCTGGGGGTTCCAAGGTTATAGACACCTGTATGAACGAAGCAAGCCTTGAGCTGCAAGCTATAGACCTCCTGGCCTTTAAGCTGAAGCTTGTACTGTGTTTGCCCAAGCCATGTAAAAGATCCATGTATTTCTAGCGCTTCAGAGCTGAAAAAAAAATAAAAAGATTAAAATGTTAATTCTCTGAATTTGAAGCATTATTACCAATTTACAGGACTCCCTCCAAAGGTTTTCCCAAGATTTCAGAACGCACTGTGTCCCCCTCACCAGGCCCTTACAAAGTTTGATACTTTATAGAAACTTTTCAGAAGTCAGCAGGGAACTCATTACTATTCTAGCTCTCCTCTCTCTTTGATGCTGCTGAGTCTTTTTGACTACTTGCCTACAATCACTAACCTTAAATCACTGCCTTCCCCAAATGCATACTGCTATCTTTGCTCTGCAAACCCTCCTTATCTTTAAGAGTAGGTTTTCTAGTAGGAGGAAGCTGGACTTTGCCAGGATTAACAGCTGCCATTATAGCTTCACACAGAACTTCACTTAACATTTTATCAAGATACTGTAATACAACTTAAAAAAAAAAAAAAATCACCTGTGTTTGTCTTCTTTCCTACTACATCCCTATCCACTCACACCCATTCCCACAAATACATAAATACATGCAGACTCAGAGTGCCCTGGGTAAATTTAGGGATGCTTATGTCCATCCATCAGCTCAATTTAACTCTGGGTCTTACCAAATATTTTTTGATGTTCTCTGTCTCACTCAAAAACCTTTAGAGTGGCTCTCCCCTTAGCTCAGATGAATCATTACAAACCTTTAATGCGTTTCTTTGGTTCCTAATGTACTGTACACGATACACAGGACATTAATTACACATAGATGTATAATGAAGAACTCCGTGTATTCTCAGCTTTCTACAAAACTGGCAAGTAACACTAACACTAAATGTAGTAACAAGATTCAAATTGTCACAGTTTAAGGAATTCCTATTTCAGGCATTCTTAGGTCTGTCCCATGAGCTAGAGTTAAATCAGACTGCATGTCACACAGGAATAATCAAGATGGTGCTCTAGAGACATTGCACTAATACATTAAGAGAGAGTGTGTGGGGGTTTTCTTTTTAAGCAGTTTCAAGGTACATGAGTAGCCTAACTTTCCAAAGACATGTCTCATAATGTAACACAACATGACTATCTTTTGAAAAAACAGATCAGTGAATGGCTTCCTAACTGTACCTGAAAAGTAAACCACACTTAAATTTTCTGTCATCTATTTTTGAACCCATGTATTAGGCTCTGGGCTTTTAGTATCTCATTTGGCTCCATGGACTGTTGACAAGAAGGCACTGCTCCCCCATGACTGAGCCCCCACAATGTCTTCACAATCTTTCTCCCCTCCCTGGTGGCAAACAGACCAGGTCGTACTATACTTAAGAGGGTAGAAGGGGAGCTGGCACTGCACTACTCATGAGTTGAAGTTGCCTTGTTTAAACAGAAGTCTCAGAATTACAATGGTATAGATATCGTGGCACTGAATTCTCTATCCCACAAAAATTCTTCCGTAAAACTTTTAGAAACAATTCATTAACACTTCCTCAAGGTTAATATTTTCCCACATACTACTACACTACTAAGCAAAAACGCAGTCGTAAGAATCAGGTGCTAAACCTAGAGGAAGTCTTAAAAATATCCAAGGTTCTCCGAAATTTTATATTAAGCCAAATTGCAGGAGGAAGTTACTGTCTCCAGATTACTCAGAATTTTAAAAACAAAAACCTAACAACTTATGTTTAATAAAATTTGGTGAGGCTCCTATTTCACTAGTGGAAAAGCATTTGCCTTTCTCTAGGAAAGATCTGCTGAGTTTTAACTATTGAAGAGTCAGAATTAAAGGCCCTGTCTTAGCAGAAACCGAAGACTCACAGTTAACTGTATGAGCCCTTTATCAACTTCCATTCTTTCAAAGAAGCCACTGTTGAAAAAATCCTATTCTAGATATTCAATATAGTTAAAATATTACAAGACTCCCCAAGCTAGGAAAGGTTCTTAAAAAATATTTGTTTATTAACATTTGCACACTACCTTGCTGGTTTATGCCGCAAATCAATCATCACATCTACAACAGCTTGGGAACAATTGGAAAGTAGGAGAGTGACAGGTACCAGACAGAGGCTGCAAAGAGAAACAGATCCACATTAAAGAAAAAAGAAGTTATTTTGGATAGTCTTAATTATACTCTTAAATAGTTAAAATGAATTCCAGTTACATGGAATTTATATATAGTTGTCAATTATGCCACAATCAAGACATTGTAGGTAGAAATATAATCACTTACCCTGGTAGAGCTACTTATAATAAAAGTTGTCAATTAATACCATCTCAGTTTACAGGGAATTTGCTTGTGTGACATGAGACATTCCAGAATGGGATAACATGGTCCAGTACACTATTTTCTGAATTTCTGATTGGCACACTTTGGATACTTTTCTTCTGCACTGCCTCCTGTAGCAGAGTTGCTGACACTGGGCCTTAAATTATATCCTGAACAGTGCCCAACCAGAACAGATAGCACATGCTTTTACAGGCTCCAACCAATTCACTCTAGCAGCAGGCTTTCTGAGAGAGGTTAATACTGATATTCTTCCAGGAGACAAGCCCCAGTGATCTGAATTGTTACCACCTTTCCTTCTGACCTAAGTCAGAACCATGTGCAGCTAATTTGGCAAGTGAGATGTTGTAGACATAACAATTCCTTTGAGGTAAAAACGTACATCTTTCTTTCTGTCTGGCTTCTCAAAGAAAACACATTGTTTACTCTGACAACAAAAATAAACACAAAGGGAGCAGACTATTTTTTTCCAGTAAGTTTGATAACATTACTTGTTAACAGTGAAACTATGAGCTATGGTATTACAGTCCATTCTTTTCTACATGAAACTTTTATTTTATCTATAAACTTCTGAAGTTGTGAGTTTAAAAATTGAACAAGATTTCACTCTTGCATACCAGACTTTAATATCATAACACACACAGCATCTCTCAAAAGGATTTATGTCCAATTAACAATATTTTTAAAATCTCTAAAAGTAATGTTTCACTAACCTTTTTTGATGAAAAGAATGATTAAAAGACTCTGGATAATGAAGACTTGTCTTAATAAGGTTAGAAAGCTGCTCTGGTGTTGGTCTTGCAGGTACTGGTGTGTTTTCTGGTCGAAAAAACTTTAAAAGAACTGTTTCTGGTAGTTCCTGAAACAAATTTAGAGTAACATTGAAAATAGTAACATAAGGTATGAGAAATCCATTCACAGAAGTCTTACTTCTCCATTATGAACTATAACTCATAAGGAAAGAAGTCTGCAGCATCATGAAGCTCACATTTTTTTCCAATGTGGTTTGTATTTAAGCATGCTGGATGAGGAACTGGTATGATTTGTCTATTACCTTCTTTTGAGACAGATTTCACAGTTGCTTATGAAAACACTATCTGTGCAAGTTTCACAAAAGCACACTATTGTTGCAGTGGTTTGCTAGTGCTTGGGTTTGGCCTCTAGGGAAGAGGGACAGCATTTGCACTGCTCCCTGTTCAGCAGCTGTACCAAACAACAAAAAAATTCATCACCTGCCCTAGGAAGTTCAAAACAGGAAAGCCAATGCACAAGTTTCCCTGAACAGATCCAAAGTAAAGCAAACAGAAACTTACAGGAACATGTTAACACTGACAGAAGGATTGAATAACAGCGTTTCTTTGAAATTGCATAACAAGCAGTTACAGATATGAAAGTTACCTTTCATCCCCAGCTGAAGGCCTAAGACAAGCTCTAACACACTACTTGGGATTCCCCCTAACCCTTTGGATGGAATGAGTCTCTGAAGCAGAAGAAATTAAGTGACAGAAAGCTGCAACCAGCCTGCATTTGGTGCAGCATTTCTGTCCAACATCATCTAATCTGGTTTGTGAGCAGTATTTATTCAGGAAGGGGTTGCCCTTTAGTACTTCCTTATGAACCTACTCTGCAGAAAATCCATCTTTAAAGGAAAAAAAGAATTTGCAGCAGTAAATGTCACTGCCTACTAAAAACACATGAAACAAGATTTTTAAAAAGCCACCAGTAAGTTGGGTACAGTATAATAAAATTAATATTTTTCATTAAAAGCTGATAAGTTGTACCTTTCAAGTTGAAAAGAAACACTACAGGCAATGAAACCTGATTTAAAAAGCAAACACACTGGGCATTCGGAAATGTGTGTGAACACCTTAGTCACTGTGCTGATAATACCAGGAAGACACCAAATGTTTTCACAGGCTTATAAGTCTTCCCTTTGAAAGGAAGAGTAGTTTTTTCAAAAAGCAATTTGAGAAGAAAAAAGATATTCCATAGTAACAATAAAATGTATTTGAAGTGTATTGGGTGTTTCCATCCTACCCTATCTAACAATGCAAACTGACAGCATGAAACACAGCAGAGATTATAGGTTTTCATTTAAATTATTCTCTCCCCTCAAATAATAGTCCAACCAATTTTCAAGGCTGCCTTCAACCACACAGCAATATCCTATGTACTGTAGTTTGCCCTAGAGTCAATTACCTGTTCCAAGTCCTCCCAATCAGAATTCCCGAGTATTTTTTTAAAACCCTACAAAAGACAAATACGAATATTTACCTCTACAAGTAGACAAGAACATCATGAAATGTAGCAGAAACATTTACTGGTGAAAGTGCAGAGTGCTGTTAACACTTCAAACCTTTAGTTCTAATATTACACCTCTGATGAAGGACTGGAAAGCAGCAAAATTAGTAATTTTCCAGCAGAGCTAAACCTTAAATCCAGCCACCTTCTGAGTGTCAGAGTCAGAAAAGATGTCTGTCTCTCCAAGTTTAGCTGCTCAGACTCTAGGCTTTTTGTGATTGTGTACCTAGAACAAAGGCTAAGATACAATATTTAGCCCATTTTTCTCTTACCTAATGAATGGTTGAGGAAAGAATTAAGGACTTCCAAACAATAACCAAGTAGATGTGCACACAGATCAGAAAGCTACCTAGAGACCCCTAATAAATGCTAAGTTTAAGGATGCACTAAACTCCTGCCCTACTCTGGAGCTTGTGAAACTGGATCAAGGCTTAAAAAAACCAAACCAAAAGCCCATACCTACTTGGCACCTGTACCTTCCCTTCAAGAATACACACCAAGCAGTAACAGCCTTATACTCACAAACAAAGCAAAAGAAAAATCAAGAACTGAACAGGTGATATTTTGTTGCTGAACTCCATGACTATCAGCCCAAGTGAACTACTGCCTTTTCAAAGGAAAAGAAAAAAAAAAAGGAAAGAAATTCTGACACCTAAAATCTGCTTGCTGACCCCGTGTGGTTCTTTGTAAAGCCTCCAGAAGTGTCACAAGCTCCAGTAACCAACATAAACTGCATACAAGAAAACGACATCAACGCTTAGGATTGTCTCTTTTGAAAAACAAGTTATGGTGTAATTTGAGTGTCTCATATATACAAACTGGTAGAGGTAGAGAGGCTTGACTGTAAGAGGTTGGAAGAAGGGTGTGTGTTTTTGTTATTGTTTTACATTTTACAGCTGCATTTTAAAGCTTTTTCAGTTTTGCCTAAAAATATACAATAAGCTTTAGCACCAAAACCACAGTGCTCCCTCGGTTATGTTCCCAAGAGCTACAAACTGCCCAACTGGTGTTTGGAAAGTTATTTTCTATTTTTAGAAAGCTTGTTGTTGCCCAAAGCCATTTACAAAGGCCAGCTTCAAACAAATACACTCAAATCTAGACAAAAGATTTCGATTTCAAATAGAATAATCTCAATAGCTCCACTTATTTCTGTTACAAGAAAGTCATTAGTATCTGGTATTTTGCTACTTTGAAATAGCTATAAATCATCTCTGGATACACTTCTGAAATGGTGCTTTAGTCATTCATACCAGTTTCAGCTCTCTCCTGCAATTATACTTAGCTAAAAGTTGAAAAATCAATGTTTTAACAATTCAAAGCATCTTTTAATAGATGTAACAGACAGACCTACCCATAATACATTCCTCAATATCTTAGAATACATTTTCAAATTGACAAGTTCTTCCTTTCCAGCAGACGGACAGAAGTAATGGTATCTTCACATACAGTCACTTTAAAAGATTTTTATACCCAGTATTATACAACCTAAAGTTTTCAGTTTCATAAACAGTATTCTTAGAGACTGGGTCAATGTGCCCTTAAGCACACCAGAAAAAGGTAAGCACTGTAATTTGATTTCCAAGTTGTACAGAAAATCAGCATATTTGCCCCATAAACCACAAGTCACACGTAGCCAAAAGGATTGACGTGCTCAGTCAAATATGAGGGACCAGTATGCACAGCACAGAAGAAAACCTAAACAGGAAACTCTTGAATGGTGCTAAGTATAAGTAAAAGCAGAATATATGAAAGCAGTAGAATAAGAGTGAGACATTTAAATTATGTGCTTTTCTCCCTTTCCCATTTTAGATCTGAGAATTTCCATTTTAAAACCTCAGTTTTAAGTAGCTTCCTTCAACATGTGACTCATCTATATTCATTCTAGCTCCCAACTACAGAAATGATAACTCCAGGAACAGTATTTTACTGACACCAGGAATAATACATTTGAAAACAGATACCTTCAGCTCTGCAGTCCATAATGGGTAAAGCAGCAAATCAAATGTTGCAGCTATTTGTAATATCTCATTTATGGCTATAACATAAGCCAGACCTCCCAAACTGGTACTGTATCTGCTCCATTAATTGATACAACAGAGTGAAAAATGTGTGTTTCAGCTCCTGATGTTGATTTACCCTTAAGAACTTTGCCTTTTTTCTACTGAGGTGGTTTAAGGAAATTCTTAAATCCATTCCAACAATCTCTGTTTTATTCAACCATTTCCCCCCACGTTTTCTGTAAAAAAAGTCCTGAACTAGGAAAAGATGTCACTTCCAATAATAGGAAAAATAGTTACTTAAACCCTACCCTCTCCTACATTTCAAGAATTCCTGCTTCCAACCAAACTGTTGCTGACTCATTAAGCTGCATGTATTTTAAGAAGAAGTCTTACCTGAAGTTATCCTCTCTGAAGTGAAATACCACCAAAAAGCCTGCATCCATTCTACACACATTCTATGGATTTTACTTTGGGCTAGCACTGGTCTAATTCACAGGACTAAATGTGCAGTCCTGAAGCACACCTGGAAAGGATGGATGCTATTCCCAACATGCCAACATTCAAATGACAAGCCTCTAGTCTGCTTCTCACCTTCCATCGGTGTGAAGTCTTTGCAAACCAGAAGCGTGTCAAATGTCCTATTACTTCCACTACTGCTTCCATCCCACCATATTATGCTGCACCTTTCTTTTGGAATCTTTTGGATTGAGATCACCAGATTAGAAAAACAGGGAAGAGAGCAGTAAGAAATAATATTAATCAACAGCCCTAACTGTGACTGGATGTTTAATGCATTTCACTAATTTAAGGCAGAGAAATCAGTAAGAAGAGACAGAGCAGATGTATTTCAGGTGCAAACTTAAATTGACCTTCAGTTAAAACAACTTGATTCCAAAAAGCATGCTTCAGAAGAGAAACAGAACCTACAGCACTACCACAGTCAAAAAAATCAGCCATGATTTACAAATACTCAGCTGAATTTATAAGTGGGGCTTTTATTACTTGGCCTGAAATGGATCTATTCTCAAAGCAATTCACTTTACTTACACCTTATGTGATTTTTTTTCTTCATACACTGTTGCCTGAGACTATTAACACATCACCTTGGAGCACATTCTGATTCAAGGCAACAAACTATATTTAGCATTTTTCCCCTACCTTTAGCCAAAGGACATTTTTTCAAAAATACAAATGAGAGGAAGAATAAGATGATAAAAGTTTTCCATAAAATACAGAGAGATTTCTAGAGGAAACATACACTTTAACAAAGTCAATATTCTGTAAGTGTTCCTTTAGCACACTACATGTTATGACTCCAAAGTTCTAGAACATAAAAGTGTAAGTAGCTTGTCACATCTCCTGGTAGACCTACTGTGTCCAGTAGCCTATGCTCAAAAGCAGTGCTATCTTGCTATACAAAAAAAACTCTAGTGTAAACAACAACAAAAAACATCTGTATTCAGTGACAGAAAACCAGCTTTAAGCCATAGTTATTGTAGTGGTTGGAATGAAAAAGGATTAGTATCTCTAATTGTCTTTTGAACAAATATGGGAAGAACAGGGAGCACATGAATTTGAGCATCAAAGAACTTGTACAGAATTTTACTGTTACTTACGTTTTAATAGGTCTGTACATATAGAAATTTCACCCAGAAAAACATTTTAGCGTTTTCCCAAGCCCCACTGCAATCAGGAGTTATATCTTGATTTTACCAAATACTACAGCAAGATATACTGTGATACAGGAATAATTGCACCCTGTTGACTGTTCCACATCCCTGCTGTGCATTAAATGTCCCAAAGGAGCCAAGCAGAAGTAACCACCCATCACCATGGCTCAGTCAGCAGTCTAACATCTTACAGACATATAAGGATGAATTTATGTCAGTTCACCCAACTACTACTACCAGCAACTGCTGGAACAACTTAAACATATCAGTGCTGAAAAATATTCATCTCCTGTTCTTCACTACAGTGCTTTCTTTACTGAAGCTTTGTTTCCCTGAACAGTAGTAAACTATGTGTTAATCTGAGATACATCACAACTGACAATGTAGTGAAAGCCAACCAGTACAGAGAATTTAACCAAAATATAAAGTGATCTCATTTTTTTCAACAGAATTATCTGATTAATTTGCCTAAGATTTGAGCCATTTCTCAGAGGACTAAAAGAAATAAGGGGTGGCGGGGCAGAGAGGAATTTTGTTCATGTTTCCTCAATGTCCATTGTAAGACTGTTCTTGGGCTGGGGATAGTTGTCTGTGTCTGCCAGACAGACAAAAATTCTTTTCCTGGAATTCAATGGCATGAAGCAAAAGAAGTCAAGAAGAAAGTCACTGTAGAGAAGCAACAAACAAAATTCAGCAATAAATGCAGACAGTGGACTCTTGCATCCTAGGTGACACCCTTTTCAGAGTGCAGAATTATTTTTGTTTTTTCCAGATCAGAGCAGCCCTCTATGATTTATGAACTGGTAACCCACATGTGTTGGTAAAAAGCATGCATCTCCATCTCCCTCTGCTGTCAAGTCCTCAGAAAACAACCAACTTCAATACTGTCAGCACAAGGCAAATCAGAAAGAGTCTAGAGTAGTTTCCAACCCTGTTCATGACTTAAGAGAATAAATACAGACATACAAGACAAAATTATATTCTGAAAATACTAAATCAGAGGTAAATTCTGAGTTTGGGATTTTCTACCACAGCTCCCCCCAGCTTTTCACTGCTTGTGTCACTTTAAAGAGCAAGGTAATTCAAAGACAATATACAATTCTTACGAGGTTAAGGATATTATTTTCTTTATCTAGACTAATTTAATTCTATTTTGGGGAGTCTTAATTTGGAAATGTGGACTGAATCAAGTAAACTGCTACAAAGTCTCAAATCAATCAATTAGTTACACCTCACCTCCTCGCTCAGAGTAGTCTATCTGCTCTCCTCACACTATCAAGAGCCAATTAAGAAAAAAAAGTTGTATGTGAGGACACGCAATTTCTTAATTCTTAGCAGTCCTGAAATCCTGGCAGGAATTAGCATGAATTTTAAGAACCTGAGATCACAGGTTCTTAAAATTAATGCTAACTCTGGGCTTTGGTTATCATGAGGACACAGAATCTGCATGTTTATGAAAAAACCCCTAACAACCAATTACTCATAGCAGATTTCAACTGCATGACAATGCAGATGCTTTTTTGCTTCCAAGCAAAGTACAGAATGTTTCAAAGGAAGTGTACTCCTCATGCTCAAGGAAGTGATTACAATAATCAATGTAGAATCTATATGAAGATAGTTGCAATAATACCTGATGAGAAACAGATTTTAGACAGAGAATGCTAATATAGTAGCATACATTCCTCAAAAAAAACGTTGAGAGTACATACAGATCCTCCTTGCTGCTGGTGGCAGGATCAATTTCTTTAATTTGAAATTGATTACGATACAGACAAATAGGGTTCCAGTCAACAAGAAATGTGAATTTCTACCCATACCCTAATTCAGTAATTTGTTTATTTTAGGATGCAGATGTGATTAATTTCTATTTTCTCTACCTATTAATTTGTGAGAACCAGAACTTGATGAGATCAGAATCTCACAGTATTATGCCTCCTAACCTTAGATGTCCACTGTTCCACATATACATTAAGACATGAGGGGGCAGTTGTCATTAGATTAATACAGCCTCTTGTACTGCTCAGCATAGCTAGAGCACATGTGTGCCAACTCCTATTTATTTCACATAGCACAAATAACTGATACAGTGTCATCTACTGTTCCACATATACATTAAGACAGGGAAAGTAATACATGTCATTAGATTAATACAGCCTCTTGTACTGCTCAGCATAGCTAGAGCACATGTGTGCCAACTCCTATTTATTTCACATAGCACAAATAACTGAGTGGAAAAAATTATCTTAGCAATGTACAAATACTTAAAGGCTGATGAACCAAAGTGAAATGCACAGCTTCAGAGTGATTCACTACTTGCATTATAGCATGGTATTTATAGGAAGACATTTGTCCTGTACTGTTTTCTTGACAAAATTAGTACATTGTACTCTTTCCTGCAACTTTAAGAGCTCACTAAAAGCTATATATTATGTTTACAATATTGGTAAAAACATTAAGAATGACACCAAAATAAGAGGGAACAGCAATGTGCTGCTCAGGAGAAGTCTAAACAAGCACAAGATTTATTTCCTCTTTTTCTAAACATGACTATTCCTCATCCACATAAACTGAACTTAGTACAGAACCTTATCTGTAACTTCCATAGTTGTTATCAATTCATGTACCAGAAGACAGCCACCACTTTCTTATAGATGCTGTTTTCTTTAATCAAGCCGAACAACTATAAACTTCACCATTTTACTATTAACGTTCTTATGAAATAATCATTACCTTTCATACCATTAACAAGTTTCTAGTTCTACTTGAAACACCAAAGAAGAGTTTACTTCAACAGCTCATCAACATGCTTTTACTGCATATTGCTTTTCTCATGTTTCAACTGGGCCTGGCTAGCTCAATACAGAAGACTAAGCAAATCTGGAGTCAGCCTGAATTATTTAACAATAACACATATCTGATGTTAAGATTATACAAAAGCTTCCACTCACATACTAGGGAATTCATTAAGTCTATTTAGAGAAAGAAGCAATTGTAAAGGAAAACAGCAGATTACCTGCTTCTGAGGAAATGAAAAAGCCTCCTTCCCAACTGTGTTAAGGGCAACATGATGCTGGCCCTCCAAAATAAGCTGCTTGCTGTCTTCCACAACATATGCCTACAGAACATAATAGAAAGACAACTGCAAACCATCATAAGATTCATAACACAGAATTACTGACTGCTCCCTAACTTAGGTAGAACATACTGTACTGATCAAAACTTAGAGGCTGGCATGACATGTTTATGCCAATTTCCACTTCAAATTAGACTCTCTTCTCCAAAGCAGACTGGGTCACTCTTACACTCTGTACGACCAAGCATTAACAAATCTCTTAGTTTAAGATTTCATAAATTTCTCTTTTAAAAGAGAAATTAGAAGAACTGGATGCATCCAGAGTAATGTAAAACCATTCAGGACACTTATTACAGTAGATACTAGATACTAATAGATACTATGACTATTTTTGCTGCTTATATCATTATAGTCTGTTTGATTGTTTTCAGGAAAAAAATTTCACCCATAAATTTTGTATGTTCATATCCCTGAAAGTTCAGGATACCACATAGAATTATTTTCTAACTGTAATGTTTCATGTCCAAATTACCACAAAGGCCACAACCATACATACCTTCCACAGTACCACAATGTTCAAATCAACTTCACTGCATCTTTGTATCAATCTGACTGTTTCATCAAATGTTTGTTTCACTGCTCTTTGAGACGCATGAGTATGAGATTGCACATGTGTTCTTTTAAATTCAGAAGATAAGCTTTGGAAAAAAAAGTCTGCACAAGGACTGGCTGAACTTATTATCTACAAGAGAAAAAAAGGAAGAAAGTGTTCAGAACAGGATGTGAGCTGACTCAAGTTGCTCTAACAGAGCTAGCTCATCAATGTAGCATTTCAGTTTCATTATTCCAGTGGGCTTCCAGGATGCCAGACACCTTGGTTTCTGTGCCTGACCTGTTAGAGATCGATCAGTCTATCTAAAGGGCTGCTAAAGGCAATATAGGGAACACAGCACTGTAACTTGCTAGTTTAGAACGACAAATACCAAATTTGGAAATAGGAGCTTTGATTACTATCACAAAGCAGCCTACTGTGATATTTCAAATCTATTAAAGAGAGCTGAAGCATCCAACTAATTCACATAAAAGTCATTTTTGCTTACTAATATTTTCCTCAGTTTAGCTAGAATTATTTATCTAAGTTTAGAAACATACACTCTGCTAGCAATAGCAGAGATAATAGATGTGCACAGCACATCCCCACAGACACATGGCACAAACAGAAGCACTGTGCTGTCATGTGTACCAAGCTCTTCCAACACCAAAAGCCTGGTAAAGAAACTGGTTTCTCTGAGCAACAGCAATGATACTGTGTCCTGTTGGAGGCAACAAGATAAGCAAGGAACTTCAGCTTTGCATCCTCTCCCTTTCAAAAATGCTACCTTTTCCAGAATATGCTGCTGCAAAGCTCCTAATTATTGCACTAGCAGAATGCTGATACCCAGGGAGAAAATCCACCTTTGGAGCCACTGCTCAGAAGGGAGGACTCCCTCCCCATCTTGCCACTGTAATAAAATGTTCTCAAGGAAAGCTAAAGTTCTTGTAGCTCACATTCCAACTCTAAAAATGCACAGAGGTATCATCTACCTCATATTTTTAGTCTAAACTTCAATTTATATGCCTATGAAATGAAATGGCAGTGAATAGGTTTTCTTTGGCATTAAAAGCTGAATAAACACAGGAAAAATGTATGCTCAGCATAAAATAAGCAATCTGTCATCATTCAACTGACTAAATCCACTATGCAGATTTCTGATCTAATGCAAGCGGCCTACTTTCCCCAGGTTTTGGGAAAGCATTTGTAGTACCAAGATAATTTACTGAAAGGATTATTCAATATCTGTATGTTTAAAAAAGACTGGCAGAGCATGGTAGTCTAGAATCCTAAACTTCTAGAAAAATCAAACAGACTCCTTGAATCCACTGTAACCTCCTGTAGTACTTTTGAAATTCTGGGACCAACATTGATTAGTTTTCCAGTTTTTCAAATAAGCTGTAATTAGAATTTTTAGCCTGTCTTAGTAAAAGTATAATCAAGAACAAGAATCTAATATCCGCAGGCCTCTACCAGAAAACTAGAGGGCTGGGACATATTGAAAATAACTACTCTGAAGAGCTGAAAAGGAAGGAAAAGCATTATCAAAAAAAGCCAGCATTGTAATGCGATTCCAAACTAGTTCAGCTGTGGAGCTGGGATCCTAATATTCCTGACTACAAGCTAGCCTAAGTTACCTTACCACATCTTTGCCCTTTCACATGACAGGGACACCTTACACAAGACAAAATATGTAGTTATACCCATCCACCTACCTGTTCATTTCCAAAGACAATATCTGCAAATGTGTAATTTTCTAAGGGATAAAAAGAGAAAGCACTGTTTTAGCATCATGGGAAGACACAACTTCAACATACAGTATCTAAAAGAGTATTTTTTTCAAAAAGTTACCACATTCAGGAAAAAACCTACCTTCTGAGTTTTTGCATCTCACGGCTTTAAAACACAACTTTGCTCTCTCTCTGCTAGCCAGTTTAGTATCTGAAAGAAAAAGGTGGCAATATTTTTTTATTTGCCCTCAGCATAGTCAGAGTCCCTTAGACAAAAGCCACAAGTCTTGAACATTCACAAACAGGAAACACACTGATGACACTCAACAAGCACAGCTAATCAGGCATAGCACTGGCACACAACACAACCATATTTCTTGTGGAGAAAATTATCAGCCACCTCACACATGGATTTCTCTACATCACAGAAAGAATTTATCTGTAAATTAAACTTATTTTTAAAATGCCTTAAGTCTGAATAAGTTATCTGTAAATATACATTTCTTGAAATATAACAAAAGAAGGGCTTTAGTATTTTTGGAATTGAATTATTAGAAACTAATTATTCTGAAAGCCAAATTCATCTCCATGTAAGATTCTTTTAACTGTTTTTATCAGCCAGAAGATAGACTTGCTATCATTTTGGTGATAAAGATACACACCTTTGTCTCCAGAGATGTTAACAGATTTTTGAAGCTTCCAGTGCTTGCTGTTGCTTGAAACTTGCACTATATGAAATTCCTTAACACCCGTCTCACTCTATGGAACAGACAAAAGTTATGTCAAAGAAAACCAATCACAACTGTGATGTGCTACATTGCACAGTAAGTGTTCACTGCAAGGTAACACTTAGAATCTTAACTCATTATTCACACCACTCATAACACACAGAACTTAAGAGACAAGGAGAGATTTAAGACCCACTGTAAAGTAAAGCAACAGACCCAGATCATAGCAATTTCCAATTCCAGTAAACAAAGCCACAAAAAGAGGAAATAAGGATCCCCCAGAAAAAGACTCACAAGCTAGTATTTTAGATTAAGAACAACTTGAACAAAAATTAGGCTTTTTAACTCCAATGCAGAACACTGTCCACAAGGCTGCTTAGTTTCTAGGATTACTTTAGGAGCATTGCTACATCATAAATCCTAGAAACTCAAGGTCTATTTTGGGTTTACATATATATACAATAAAATGTAGGCTTTTGGAGTTGGTTTCCTTCCTTGTAAAGAGTGAGGCGGTAGTAGAAAAATAAGCCTCACATTAACTTGGTATGCCCTTTATAAAAACATTCCCCCCTCCTTAAAGGAGTGGACAATATTCAGTAAATGAAGAAAAAAACCAGAGTGTACACACCTTTAAAAGAAATTAATAAATCAGCTCAGTGGTTCCATTACCAACTAAGTGTCTATGAATTTTATGAAGAGACAATTCAGTTACCTTGCTTTGTGATTGAAAAAATGGGAGCAGCTTTGCCAAAAAAATGAGTAAATTTAAATTAGCATGGTTTGAAAAACTGAGTATTTTCATCTGCTTTAGTAAGTTAACAGACATCCGTATTTGGATTATATTAGTAAAAATGTCTTTATAGTTTGGTGATAAATGTAAACAGAGAAACTTCCTTCAAACTGGAGCTTAAATTCTGACTTGGACATTACCACTAATTCTACCAGTGTTTTCACTGAAAGGGGACACACTTCTGAATTAGACAACCTTGGAAGCTGAGATCAAGAACACTCATCAATTTGGAATAAATCTTCCTAAAAACTCTATGAACTGTAGTCTTGTAATATGATTAGTATAGGAGATTTCCACAGAGTTAGGATATAACTTCACATTAATACTCTTTCCAACAGTAAGTAAATGATCAAATACACAAGGTTTAATTTTTTTGTTTGTTTGTTTGTTTTTTGTTTTATTTTGTTTGTTTGTTTGTAAAGTTACTGTAGAAAAACTTGAGTCTTGGTTCATATCTGCTGAGCTTCAGGACAGCACTATTACTATAAATACAAATAAGAACTTACAGTATTGATATTTTCTACATCCACAAAGAGCAACATGTTGTCCCCTCTGCCTTCTTCATCCCCAAGTGCATTACTTCTGCAGACAGTAGCCCGGATGTGCAGAGACCGACTGGTACAAATAACTGCAGTGTGCCTTAATACTCTGTGACTAGCAAAGGGAGGAGAGAAAGAAAAAAAAAAGAAAAAAAGACACTATTTTGAACAACCAGGACTGCCCAGAATATGACATCAAGAAATTTAGGTTTTATGTTTGTCAGTATTAAGGCCATTAGACAATCTGTTCATTCCAACCACCAAAGATACACTTTTCACTGAAGATATCCTAGCAAACCTACTTTATTTTTAACCATCTTGCCGCATGGGTAGGTGCTCTTTAAACATGCAGTCTAAGCCAGTGTGAAATACTGGAGAGAATGATTCGGCTGTTACCATGAGGAAAAACACTTCAGAAATGTTTCAGATGTAAGACAACTGGCAGAGTGAAAGCAAACAGACCTGTATTAGCATACAGATATCATTAAGCTTTTTAATGCCACCAAATGCTCTGGAAAAGTTTCTGAGTAAATAAGTGAGAGAAAGACCACTACTTAGTCACAACTCTTGCCATAAATATTTACTAAAAAACACTTAGAATACCACTGCATTCAATAAAGTCTCCTGAAAAGAGAATTTAAAAAAAAATACAATCAAACCATAGCTACCCTGCCTATTCCAGGTATGCTCAACCTCCAGGACAGCAGTCCCTTTTGAAAGTTATCTACCCACTTTTCTAAAAATGAATACAATTCCATTCCTAAACACCAACAAAACATATGAGCTTTTCCTATGTAGAAGCTTTTAGTTACTATAACTTCCACTTGGAAACATTTTAGAGGCATGTAAAAGTTTGATACACATTTCCTACTAAATATGTTGAAACATCTTGTGACACTTGGTTTTGGGAGGGAAAAATCAGTGGCTTCCTAAACTCTACTTCACAACGTCACAATTACAGAATAAACTTTTAAGTTTTGCAGTTAATTTTCAGATTTACAGATATCTGTATAGCTTTCAAGTGGTACAAATTACCTAATTTTTTGAACACTATGCTCAGTCTACCAAAAGCACTCTTAAACCAGAGCAGTTCACTTAAGTTCCCCTCAAAACTGCAGTACAGTAAGAAACAAGTACATGAGTCAAAAAACTCTCTTCCATCTCTCAAGCACCTCCACTTGTGAATACTATGAGTTGTGAGGGGACAAATTCCCTATTCCTACAGACTAGGGAGCTTAGAGCCAAATGAAATGCTAACTTTGGTATTTCAGAAGTTACAGAAAAATCTAAACCAAGGGTGCATTTGCATGACTTCAGTTTTGAGAATATGCTACTGACCCGTTCTCTCAACCATCTTCAACTTACTCTGCTTTGGTTCACACCCCAAACCAATCTCAGAGTACATGAACTTCGTTTCTCTCTCAGAACTAGCCTAGAAAATAAGCTTCAGCTACAAGAAAATATTCAGTCCATCTTACTAGAGCTTATTTGAAGTAACCTTGGTACAGACACCAAGCAGGTTTAGGCTAGGATAGTTAATTTTCTTCACAATAGCTGGTAAGTGGCCAGGTTTTGGATTTGTGCTAGAAATTATGTTGACATAGGAAATGTTTTTGTTATTGCTGAGAAGGGCTTGCACAGGAACAAGGACTTTTCTGCTCCTCACCCCCCCCCACCAGCAAGCAGGCTGGGGCTGGGACAGGGGGGAAAAAAGGGTGGGAGAGAACACATTGGGATGGCTGACCCCCAGGTGACCAACAACAAGATATTCCATACCACATGGTGTTATGCTCAGCAACAAAAATAGGAAGGAGGACAAAGCAGGGCCTGACGATGTCTTCCCAAGTAATCATTACACATGATGGAGCCCCCTTTTCTGAAAATCTGCCTGCCCACCAGAAGTAGTGAATTAATTTCTTGGGAGTGTTTTAGCTTGTGGTGTCAAACTCGACTGGATTCTCTCGAGATTAAATTAAACTAAATTAAACTTATTTTTATAAGTTAAATAGTATAGTTGTATAGTTCCAAAAAGGAACTATACAACAGCGTGCAAGTCAAACTTGGTATTTAACCCCTCCAAAGGGAATATCCTTCATCACAATACAATTAGTAACTAAATTTTAACTAACAACAAAATCCTTCAGTCAAGGTAGACAAGATTTTGTTTTATAAAATGTAGAAACAAATTTAGTTATGATTTTTCACCCTATACCTTAGAACAATGTGGTTCCAGAGGAACTAAATACAAAGGTTGTTTTAACAGAATTTCATTAACCCTCCTTCTATTAATTTATTTTAATAATTTAGTATTTACTACTTCAATAGAGGCAGCATAGGCTACCCAATTTCCTATGGAAATTAGATCATATAGTAGAAAAAACATTGCTTAGAATAGCAGGTAATAGACCATTGTTCACATCATCACAGTGACTGAGAGAAATTCAGTAATATTTACTTTTACCATTACAATCACAGAATCTAATGTGTCTAATAAGTATGACAGAGAAGGTAGATTAGAATAACTTACCACATTTTTGAGTGCTTTTTAATACTTTCGTAGTAAAACAAGAAGTTAATTTCATGAACACCTTCTTCATCTGGTCCCCGTAACCACATTGGCAGCTGCACTGAAGCTCCAGGAAGAAGAACAGCATCAGGAAGTGGAACCTGTATTACTTCAGGTGAACCTCCCGTGCCAACCCCAAAGTCTGCAGAAGAAGCTGAAGACAGCAGTGCTGTTCGCACAGAGGTAGGATCTGTCACAACAGTCTTGTAAGCACTACAGTTCTCAGAGGCTGAAGGACTTAGTGGTGTTAAAACAGCAGTATTTCCACCAAAAGTGAAAAATTCTGGATGCTTGGACACGACCTTCAGTGCAGTAAGAGGACACTTGCTTACGTTCACAAATTCTACATACGCTTTTCTGATTTCTCCACAGAGAAGTCCTGTAGGAAAATTTATAAAGAACACCTGTATGGGAGAGAAAATGAAAAAATAAAAACCTGAACACTGAGCCAAGTTGGGAATGCCATGCAAACAACCATTAACACAAGGTATACTGCTGCCTAGAGCTTCCTGAGGAGAAGTGAAGAGGGAGATGGAGATCTCTTCACCCTGAAATCCACTGATCAGACATGTGGGAATGGCTCAAAGCTGCACCAGGGGATTGTTAGACCGGACATTAAGATGCATTTCTGTATGGAAAAGGTGGCCAAACAGTGGAATAGCTTCCCAGAGAGGTGGTCGATGTCCCAAGCCTGACACTGTTCAAGAGGCATTTAGACAAAGCTGGACTGGATGATCACTGTAGTCCCTTCCCTTCCAGCCAATCCATCCTACTCTCTAGGCCCCTGTCATTAACCAGTTACCCAGACCATTTTTAATAACCCTACAAAGGAAAAGCGCTGTATTTTAATTAACCAGCTGGAGTAACTTTTCTAGATGAATGGCAAGCAAACAGAAAAAAGCTCCTTTGCCTGTTCCTGTTTACTTTAAAATCTGGCTACCAAAGGTGTTGCAAACTAAAATTCTAAAGGGAATATAGCAATTCCAGAAGGATACTAATTTTGAGGCTTCAAGTTTCAATTAAAAAAAAACCCACACAAGTTTGTCACTGACAGATCAGAAATTACCCAGAAAGATTTAGGCATTAACAAGATCCAAGCCGCCATTGCTAGAATTACGTTTATAAACTGCATTCAGCTATTTTCTCACAACCGCCAACAGGAAGTAGCTACATACCTCTAACAAAGGCATTTCTTCTGTAATAATGGGATCTAACCGTCGATCAGGTCCATATTTAATCGATGTTTTTTCCTCTTTTGTGTTATTAAGTCGAGGTCCTTGGATTTCTAAATCTTGTCTTCCTCGTACAGATAACCCATTGGAAACAAACTTTCCTGAAAAAATTTTAGAACTTTCGTTTAGTTGAGGTTTTTTTAAGTAATTCCTGACTTTGTCTCTAAGAAATGATCCAAAGCTCTCAATCCAATTTCAAAAGTTAATTTTTGATATTGAGCTCATGCAGTGTTCATTGATTAAGAAGCATCACCAACAAAGAACTATTCAAAGCTTACAGTCACGTAACACATGGCTAGCTCAAGTTCCAACAGCCAGTTATCCATCATTGTGGATTTACTCTGCCCTTCAATAGTTTGACTACAACTGGAAGGGAAGCGGCAGACATAGTGCATGAAGTTGATGCATTTACTTCCTTTCTCAATTTCTGCCAGGCTGGAAAAGTCACTTAGAGGATTATTTCCTTTAAAGACAGCCACCACTCTCCAAATGGTTTTTATTCAAAATGTTTCCAGCCTCTAAACAAGCTTCTTTTTCTTTCCGACACTTTCACACATTTTCATCTCCATTTCATCTAGCAACTAAATTCTGCATGTGAGAGACAGTTTCAGATGAATGATTCAACAAAACAATTCAAGTAGCATGCAATTAATTGTCAATTTATATAGTAATGTAAAGGAAAGAATTCAAGATGCTAAACAAAAAACCTATCAGCCAAATTTAAATTTAGAAATCTATAAAAAGAACTTCAGTGCAACATTTAGCCAAAAGCTGAAAGTTAACAATGCAAACAGATGCGGAAGAAAAATCAAAAGCAAGAGAGTCCATGGAAGTTCTTACAGATTCAACACAGCTTACATGGAATATTTACATTTTGATTTTTTTACTGGTTTCAAAAATTCAGCAGATTTAAAAGCAGCAATGAAGTATGGATCTGGCATCCTTCCTTTTGGGATTCCTACAAGAGCCAATTTGTTCTTTTCCCATTTCAGTTGTTTCTCTTATTTCTACATCCCTACCTGACGGAAGGCCGCGTGTCATGGTACTCAAACACTAGACACTAGAATTTAGCTCTATTCTACAGAAGCCATGTTTCCTCCTTCCAGAAACACACAATTTAAGGTAATAATACACTTACCTGTCTGTAATCCAATAGAAGGATCTAGCCCATCTAATGACACAGCACCTTGAACACTGCCAAGATTATAAACGACTCCCAGAATATGTAGCTCCCCTGTTTGATGGGGAAAGAGCTTTAGTCTTGCCTGTGGAGATACGTTAAATTTTTGTTGTTGTTGCTACTAGAAAGAAGTATTATTACAGTTAAATGTCCAATTGCTAAACACACAGCTACACTTACTTTATAGCTGTGTCAGCTACAACTGCAACAGCAAATATAGACAATTTACTAGATTGAAAATTTCATATACACAGAATTTACCAAACCAGTTCACAGCTGAGAAATGCCCATTACATTAGAAAAAAACTTTTTAAAGTTCACTTCTACTGTGATTAACAGGGGCAGAATCACAGAATGATTGAAGCTGGAATGGACTTCTGGAGGTCATCATGCTCAACTTGCCTGCTCGAGCAGGGCCATCTAGAGCCAGCTGCCGAGGACCACATCTAACGGGCTCTGAACATCTCCAAAGATGGATACTCCACAATCTCTCTGGGCAGCCTGTGCCAAGTGCTCAAAGCACCATCACACTTACAAAATAAGTAAGTGTTATAAATGAAGCTATAAATGTTTCCTGATGTTCAGGAGGAGCCTCTTGTGCCCACTGTCTCTGGCCCTGTCACATTTATACAAATTGATAAGATATGAGGTTCTGGAATTTCTGATTCAGTTCGTGTTCTGTCAGTTTAGTGTTAAGTTCAGATCATAACAAGTCTGAAATGCACACTCACTAAAGTTCAAAGCTGAAAAGACTTTTTAAAACATAGTATAGTACTTACCACTTTTGTCTCCTCACTATTAATTAAAAACTCTGCTATTGCTTCAGTTCCTACCATATCTTCATCACATGTACCCTGAAAAGAAGAAACAGCTCTTTAGATACTATTACTCCTAGGCAGATAAAGTGCCATAAATAATATTTCCAATATCCTTCCTAAAGTGCTCAAGGGAAAAAAATTATACAAATTTCCAAACAGTTAGGAAAAGCAAGTGCTGCATGCTCAGCTTCTCAGCATTTATGAATTTCAAAAGCAGCTTGAGAGATCAGTAAACATTTAAGAGAAATTTAAGATTTAGCGCTGTGAATTGGAACCATTCCCAGTCTGTTTCACGGATATTCACAGAAGTATTTATCACACCATTAAAGTAGCAGTTCAGATCAGAACAGAAGGGAAAGTATATGGTAAGCCTTGAGAGTTAAACTATGTAGAAACACGTTTAGAACTTTGGTAAATACTTACAGAACCTTTAGAGATCTCTGTGTTCCCAAAGTTCTGGCCAGGAAAACAAATTATTGAGGAATTTACTGTACTATTCAGTATTAGAATATATTAAAACCTTTAAAACCTGGATATGACAACAGTCCATCAGAGCTTTTGTCAGCATTAGTTGAAGTATTAAGTCAAACAGTAGCACAACAGCTCATCTAAAGTACTCAAAACATGAATTTTTAATACAATAAGTTTTCATTTCTCTTCTAATCAAGATACTAATATGTTTCTATGTCATATGAGCATAGTTTTTAGAAGAAACATTTCACTATGTCCAGCAGCTCAAATAAGAAAAGGGTATTTGATAATCTACCTACTGACACTCATACTGGCAAGTCAAGGCTAGTGTGATTCAAAATAGCCGTGGTACATATATAATGAAATCTTGTAAGTATTTTGTTTTGCATTCAGCTTTACAATACACATTAGAATGTTTTGCTAACTTGGATGCTTCATGCCCTACAGACTTAGGAAAATCTAGATAACATAAAAATTATTTCAGTAGCCACTGTTTTTCTTGCCTTTTTTTTTTAGTTTACTCTTAAACCTTCATGTTTAATGTTTATGCTTAAACATCTTCATACTACAAAATTTTGAATACTCCAGACCTGCATCTCTTTGGCTTGGAAAAGGATGAAGCTTTCTTTACCTGCTCTTTTGTTTCTCCATCATGCTTTGCACTGAAGTCTTTAGGTTGAAACTTCCACAGCAATGAAAGGTCAGTCAAAAGAAGCGGAACTTTCAGAGGATTTCGGAAGGACACTTCTACAGTTATTGGTTCTATCAAAAAAGTGCAAGAAAATAATGACAACAGGCTTTCCCCATCACAATCTGAAGGCTATCTCAGAATATTCACATAGAAATAACTTGCATGAGAACAGTGGCTCAAATCTCCAAGACTGGAAATATGAATACAAATTTATCTAACCCAGTTTATTTCTGAAGTGTAAAAATCTTAACTTTACCTTCTATGACAGCAAGTGGAAATTTGGAGTTGTCTGAGTAGCGATTTAAACAGAACTGCGTTGGTTGAAAGTTTGAAGGTATTGTTCCTTTATTTATCACAGACACAACCTGCTCCTCGAGCTCCTTCCACTGTTGTGATGATTCTGAGTCATACTCCTGATCCAGGCTTACGTGCGTAGCTGCCTGCTTTTCACCTGCAGAGAGAAAGGTGGGCTTAAAGGCGAGAACGGCGATGTGCAACAGCTGCATCAGAGGGTTTCACTGGCAGTTTGGTAACTATTCTTAAAATATCTAAGTTCTAGGTCACTACCATTCTTATGCTATAATTGATTTTTAAAAGTGAATTGCAGGACATTTTGAAATACACACATGGAAGACAACACTGAGAATAATTTGAGTACAGTTCCATTCAGATACCACAGCATTCCAAGATCTTAGCATGCTACATAGTATACTCAGGCTAAAGTTAATTTTTACTTTATAACTGACTACAACCCCACAATACAGACTTGGGATATAAAAGAATTTCCAGTCAGCTTTCTTTACACTCAGGAATCAGAATGTTTCAAATATTTCATCCTAGAGGAAGTTAACTGTAAAGCTCATTTGCAGCATCGCCACTAGCATCCAGAATTTACTACAGCAATAATAATCCCTTTCATGAAGTTCATTACAGACT
The DNA here is from genome assembly GCF_017590055.1 of Onychostruthus taczanowskii. Lineage (NCBI taxonomy): Eukaryota > Metazoa > Chordata > Aves > Passeriformes > Passeridae > Onychostruthus > Onychostruthus taczanowskii. The sequence goes on from NW_024498795.1 coordinate 13,941,200, forward strand.
TGCATTGAAGCTTTCCAGGTGTGAAAAACAGTGACAGTCCGGACAACCACATACACAGATTTCATATTTACACAGAAAGTCTGAAAACATCCAGCCAGCAGATACTAAGATCAAGCTTTTATTTTGAAATATTTTTAAGTTATCCAGTCACTTGAGTTTTACATAATGCCAGACTTCTTTTAAATGGCACCAACTATTACATGTATTTTGGTTCCTTTAGAAAGGGTCTTGAAACTGTTTACTTAAAATTTTCTAACCTTCTGCTGGTCGTCGATCATGGCCAAAGAAAACACGAGTTGCTGAGCTGTTAATATATGGTAAAGGAAGCTGTGGTAAGGGACCATCAGGTGACAGCTGGGTTGCATTCTGGAGCAAAGGATCAAGAAAACAGTGTCACGTACATCACCAATGGTTGAATAAGAAATCCAAGTTAAAAACACTCAATGTTTGAACAGGGAGTACATTTAAGATGAAATAAATAATTTCAATTAACTGTTTAACATAGTTTTGGTTTTTTTTCTTTAATAGGAGTTTGAAGTTTGTGAAATCCTTATAGGAAAAGGAGAATAATTATTTTAACCCTGAAGCCTTAATCACTACCATGGTTGCATTGCTGTTACCAGCTTTATTTGACACAAAGCTTGACTCTCTAACTCAGAATTTGATAAACTGTATCTACTATCCCAACACCATTAAACAAGACTCTCACCAAGCTGAGCTATGGATTCAAATACCAGCCTTTGAGTAGGGTCTGACATAACTTAAACACCACAGAAATTCTGTTCATAAGCTTTAAAAGACAGTATCTACATGGCTGCATATTGTGTGGCAATATCAGCACTAAACACCCCATGATGTGTATGGTATTCTGCAATCCAGAATCACCCATGAACTTAAACACAACTCAATGAGTCACTTGATCCATCAAATTCTATCCTTATTAAAGAATGAAATTCACTATATAGATAATGACAGAGCTACCTAGTCTTTATTAAACATGTATTACCAAAAGCCCTCAAAATCATTACAAATTGATCAAAACAGAACAGATCCATTTCCTCTACATGACTATGAAACTTATCACAACTATAATTCAGCTATGACCCTCAAAAAGAAGACTTTATTGTAATAAAAACACATACATTACTGCGATAATAACCCACACTTATACCCATCTGTGAAAGTACTACACATGTGAAAAGCAGCGTGTGCAGGTTTTTTTAAGTCTGAAGTAAAAAACTGAACACATCAACTAGATTAAAAAAAAGAAAAGCCCAACTCTGGAACAAAGTGGATAAAACAGAAAATAATTTAATGATTTAACAGAAAATTGGTGGTAATAAAATTACTTATTACTCAAGAACAGAGACAAGGCAGTCATTTACCTTATAGACATAAAGATATTCTCTTAAAAAAGCTCCTTGCTGGGCTGGAGGTTGTTTACTGTCATTGATCAAAATATGCCTGAAGGCAGACACAGCGTTGTCCAGCTGACGAAGCGTAAAGGACTGACGACCGATGGTGAAGTTAATGTGGTCTTCTGCAAGAGACCAACCCTTCCCTTTGTACACCTGCATGGCTTGACAGTAGCAACGTAAGGCATGTTTCTTCTGCAAGAAAAAAGGTAATTTGTCAAATTATCCCGTTATCCACTGACTGTAATTATAACATTACGAAGACTGAACAGTAAGTCAGAAAAGTACTTTTTACCACATCCCTGCCACTATGTGAACTGTAGTGTTTCAAAACTGTGCCTCAGAATCTGGTCAATACTAATCTAAGCACAGAAGTGCTTGTTCCTACAGTACAGAGCCTGGCCTCCAGATTAAGTTCACATTTTCAAAGACTATAGCAACAGGCAGTAAGTTAGAAAAACAAGTAAGAAAAGATTACTTTTTAAACAGTGTTTGAAGTTCCTTTAGGACTGACTGCTAAAGTCTACAGAGCTCTACTGCCAAGCCTCAGGACATAAGCCAGATTTAATACATTTCATTCCACCCACCCAGTGTGATACTTTCAGCCAGCTGTTGCACAGTATATATGTATCTGGGACAAAAATCCATGCCAAGAAAACCAACAAAACACAGCCCTAAACACAAGAAAAATTACCAATCGTCATATCAGCCACTGGGAGCTAGTCAGCCACATAGCTCCTTTCTTGCACATACCACAGGACCCAGGCATTCAATCCCAAGTCTAGGATAGATGGTCTGATCCTAGTCAGCCACATAGCTCCTTCTTGCACATACCACAGGACCCAGGCATTCAATCCCAAGTCTAGGTATTGAACAGCTGTATAGATATTCACTGTACAGGTAAGTCTCAGCTTCTAAAAAATGGCCATACCATTCCCTTATTTACAGCACTAATGGGGGAAAAATCCAATATACATTCACATCGGTATGGTGATGACAGCAGAGTACAAGCAATAAATCCTTACCATCAGCACATACTAGTGACACTTTAAAATATGGTATTATGGTCTGCAGCTAAACAGCCTGGCTGATTTCTCTTCAGTAGCATTTTATATTTTCATACCTCTAAGGAAAAATAAAATAAAATAGCTACATTTCCTGTAACACTGAAAAAGTACTTCTTGGAAACCAGAATCCCTACAAATACTATACAAAAACAACAAAGAGAGCTGTTACACAAAGTCAAAACTTCACAAAATGCATTCACTTTCCCAGACAAAGGAACAGGATATAAAAGAATGAATACATGAAAAACTGCTCAATAGCCTCCTGTCATTACTGGTCTGTCATAACAATAGACAGGAAAACTATTGCATGAAGAAAACCAAGGAGGGGTTGAAGTACTCCTATTCTTCACATCACAGAAGCCAACAATGCAAAAATGCTTTTTCTAGTCCTTACCAGGACAGTGAGACTGAGATTGGGTAGGGTGGGAGAAAATCCACAGCCAAGACCACAGGGTTTTGTTCAAAACAGAATTTTAACACCTTGGTTCTCCTGTATTATTGTCTTGCAATAACAACCCCAGCAGCATTCAAGCACAAGCTATCTTTACAGAATGTATCCCACAACTAATGCAAAAACAAAGCACAAAAGTTTTATCCAAAAAAGTGTATCTACCACTGTTAGAGCTGCCTGCAAAGGAATGTGAATGGGAGTAAAAACAATCTGATCTGTATTGCTTTAACTGCCACTTAAGTCTAACACCCACAGAGATGCTTTGGTTTGTCATGTAGTAACTGCTCATGCACCTGCACCTCCAAAAAAGAACATGTATTTAAGTCACCAGGAAAAACAAATATCTAAATTTTTTTATTATTCTAATAAGCTAAATTTAACAAATAATTATCTCCCACAATTCACTCTTATCTCAAGAGTCAAAATATTCCTTTGCCCAAAAAAGCAAAATTACTGCGTATAAAATGAGACCCAGAAATGAAAACACATATGACTTAAGCTTCAAGTCAGCGACCTTCAGCATTACTTCAAAAACAGAGGTAAAAGGCTAGGATGACCAATCCAGAAATCATTTTCAGAAGACTGTAGAACAGAATACTGCAGACTAACACAAAAGTGTCAGAAGCCAAGCATCTTTTTCCAAGACTAATGACACACTTCACATATTTTTCAAAGTACCTAATACCAGGCATATTTTCCATATAGAAAGATAATACTTACCTGGCCTGCTTTACTAAATCTGTGGCCAGCCAATATCATATGAAATGCAAACTTTCTAACCATGGGACTTTTCATGTTTATAAAACAATGGGCTGCCTGCTCCAACAGGAGTGCACTGCGAAGATCTGAATCCTGTTTAAAAGGAAGAAAGAAGAATTAGCCTGAGTTGAATAAAACCATAAAGATAACAGTGGCCTTGTTTTAATGCTAAGAGGGACAGTAAGTTTTAAGAGTTCTGTGAAGCTGAAGATTATTTTATATGCAAACATTATATACATATGTGAGCACATAAAAATAAGACTGAAAGTATTTTTCAACAGTATTCAATACTATAATGTTCTTATTTATTCTAGTGAAGCATATATGAGCCTGTTTCAGTCTGAGCAACAAAAGAAGTATTTTCTGCTTTTTCAGTTACTCAGGCTACAGTTCCAAACACTAACCATTACCTCTGAAGCACTCCCCCACCTTTTCCCCTCTCCTTCCCCTGCAGATATTAAGGCTAAAACCAAAAAATAAGACCTCTACCAGAGGTCTTGAAAAATGACTGAAAAATACACGGAGCAATGAAACTTGGTGAATTTTTATCACATGAAACTTTTAAACCTATTGATTTCTTAATGTACCATTTCTTACTATTTTATCCTTCTCTTCTGGCAAGACACAGCTATATTACTTTACCCAACCAGAAGAGAATCTACTTGATTTTACCACAGCTGAACTCCACGCTATCAGTGATGCTCAAGTATGTATCTTGACTACAAATATACTCTGGGACACCAATATATTATTCTGTGAATATTTTCCTTGCAACTACCAAAATGCTCCACAGGCACACTATGTGGAATTTTAAGCTGTAAAATGACTGTGCAGAGCTAACAGTATTTAAATTCTTTGCTTAAATATCTTAGGCTGCTCTTGTAAACACTGGTAGAAAGCTTAAGTTGAAAGGGAAAGAATGAAGCTACAGAGACACTTGAGAAAGAAAATTACAGAATTAAACAGATTTATTCCATGCTTAAGTAGTCCAAGGAAGGTCTCAGAAGCATCACATTTGGTGCAGCTGACCATGAAATCAGAATTACTAGTCAGACTTTCCTCCAAGCTTTAAAGGAGATGCTACACTATTCCTGGAATTACATTTTCTTCACTCATTTTAAAGCAAGACAATTCCTGGGTTAGAAGCTGACCCATGCTTAACTTTCACCAATTAATATCATAGAACTGTAGAGTTTCACTTACACAGCAAGGTTCAAATGATTCATACCAGCTGAGCTACAGTAATCTCTTAGTGGCTTAAACAACAGAGAACTTTTGATTATATATGGGGTAGCATCCATTATGGCTCTAGCAAGCCATGCTAGCACTTTTAACACTTGAGTTTGTAAGCAGATGTCAACGAAAATTAGTTACAAAGCCAAAGATAACATATTTAACATGGTTAAGGAAGTCAAGCAAGTAATTTGACTAGAAAAAGAGTAACTGTACTGGTTCCTTCACTTACAATGTACACAGTTTTCTTCACTTCATGCTCTATACCTGTTCATTTGCTACCTTTGGCTAGAAAATATCAGAAGGTGAGCACAAGAATCAGAAGGTAACCTAGAAGTGTTTGGGTAAGAAAACAAATAGTGAGAAGGCAGAAACGGAAAAAGCTACTAAGTTTTACCTCACTGGTCAAACGAATCAGAAGAGCAGCTGCCTCTGAATATTTGCTTTGACTTTTTAAGATTTCAGCACTAAGCAGTACACAGCGTTCAGCCAGAACCATGTTCCTAAAGTAAAAACATGCATGTATTAATAAACATTTACAAAATAAACCTCAGAGAACTTTTTTATCTCAAATCTTACTGATTTTCTACACATGGCATCAGACTGAGGTTCTGTTGCTTATTCTTAAAGCAAAATATATGAAAGTTCATGCCCCACAAAACAACCATATACAGATTGATACATTAAGTGTCCAATCCTACTATAACAGGAACTTTATTAAAGTCAAAGCTGGAGAGCATTTTCTAGAACAGTATTGTATTTGTAAGAGTACCAAATAAAATGATCTGATAAACAAGAAGTCCAACAGCTAGAAGCAGGTTGTACTGTCAAGTTGTATCTGTGTACCAGCGCCCACCAAGCTGCTCTGACACACCCCCTGCTCAGCAACACAGGGGAAGAAGATCAGACTAAAAACCTCATGTGCCAAGAAAGGGACAGGGAGATCACTCACCGTTTAGTCATGGGCAAAACAGACTTGTTTTGGGGAAGTTGGAATTAATTTATCAGCAATTTATAACTGAACAGCACAGTGATAAATAAAAGCAGAAATAAAACACCTTCTCCTGACAAATCCTCCTTCCCAGGCTGAAGTTCACTCTGAATTCTTCTACCTCCTCCTCCCCACAAGCAAGGCAGGGGAACAGGGTAAAGGAGCTGTGGTCACTTCATAACATTTTTCCTCCACTATTTCTTCCTCCAAATCCTCCTCCCTTGTTCCAGTGTGGGGTCCCTCCAACAGATGCAGTTCTTTAAGAATTGCTCCAGCATGTATCCTTTTTGCAGTATATAGTCCTTCAGGAACTGTTTCAGTGTGGTTTCCCCACAGGTCACAGCTCCTGACAGCAACCTGTTGTGGCACAGACTCTAGCCACCTTCAGGATACACCCACCTGCTCTGGCATTGGGACAGAGGCTACAGGGTAGATCCCTGCTTGCCCATGCACCTCCATGGGCTGCAAGGGAAAATCTGTTTCAGCAGGGTCTTCACCACAGGCTGCAGGGAAGTCCCGCCTTCTCCTGACCTTGGTATCAGCAGGGCTGTTTCTCTCATTTTCTCACTCCTTTCTCACAGCTGCTGCACAGCTATTTTTACCCTTTCTTAAATGTGTTATCACAGAGGTAACACCAGCACTGCCAGCTTGGGCAGCAGCAGGTTCATTTTGGAGATGAGTGAAAACTGACGCAGCTCCTGCTGTCTTCTCACAGAAACCTTCCTTGCAGCCACCCCATTACCTAAAAATCTACCAGGTGAATTCAATGCACAAGTTTAATAAACACTCTGTTAAGAAGAGCCCAGATCTCCTTTCATGCTATCCTAAATATGTTAGTTTATCTTACTCCTTAAAATGTTACCATCATTCCGTGATCATCTGGCACTATTACTGTTCAAGGCAAGACAGTTAAGCCACCAGATCTTTTAACTCTCACTGTACAAAGATCAGTACAAAAGTAAACAACATACTTGCAGATATCTCGATAGGTCTGAATTGCTGTCTCCATATAATGAGCAGGATATGGCCTAGGAGCTCCAGGCTGAAGAAAAGCTGATACCGCTGCCATTTCCTACAAGAGAAATTCAGTAGCGTCAATGTTATGTTTTTCAACAAATCATAAACCTCAAAAGACTGAGGAACATATTTCAATAACTATTAGATTCAAGATCTTCATCTAATCAGTTACTGGCATATAAAAGTATACAATACACTGTAACTGATGAAAGGTTTAATACAACAGACTATTTATGGCTCTGCTTATAATTTGCCAGAGAGTTACACACCAGTGTTGGCAGCTGACAGTACTCCCAATATTGCACAGAAGAACTGATTCAGTACAGTTTTACAAATCCAAAAGAACTTCCTGTTATCAGGAAGATTGTTCCTGCAAAGTAGCACTACCATGTACTTTAAAATCAGGACTGTTTTTTGAGTTTTGCTTAACTGAAATTACATTAGGAGCTCCCAAGGAAACTCTAGAAAACATGCAGTCTGAACTTTTACTTCTTTTCTCATGGATTGAAAATATTACAGCAAAGATTTTCTGAAGGAAGTAAACACTAAAACTAATAGATTGCAAAAAATCTGTTATTAAGACTGCTTCCATTCATTAGGAAATGAAGATTTCTTAATATTTTTCTGCTTATTCAGATTATCCAAATGCAGAGCAAATTAATGAACTGTAAAAACAGGCATTTCAGTAAAAGTTTTAATCAAGATGCAAAGATGTACAATAATGCTTCCATGGCTCTGTGAAGCAGAGTTTCAAATTTTAGCAAGTTAACCAGACTAAAGTTTACAACACATATCTTCTAAAAAGTGACAAAATTACTCATTTTCCCCCATACTCCCATTTATCTTTTTGAAAATTACTTTAGTCATAAACACCTTCAATCTTAGGAGGAAAATATGAATGAGTTTGTGCTTAGAGTGAAATTCAGTAGCAACATACTCAAAGTATAGCCTTCAAGTTTTAAGTCACCTGAAAACAGGTACAATACCATATTTATAGTGACAGAGTCCTGAATTTCTGGCAAATAAGTATTTTGCCTAAGTCTAAAACAGGTAGTATAAAGCTATTTTATGTCTGGCTTTGAGTTATCAGTTTAAAGATAAATTTTTCTGGAGGTTGCATTCTAGGTTTTCTCCTTTCCAAATTTTAAGAATTAACTGTCCAGTTTTTATTCATACCTTTATTCCCTTCCTATAACAGCAGAAAACAAATTTTACAACACCTTAGAGTTTCCTAAAGATATGCAGCAGATTTGGGGAGACCCTTACAAATTTGGAGGTGGAGGAAAGAGATTGCATTTTGTTACCTTCAGACAAATGTTAGAGATTATTAGAAAAAGTTCACAAAATGTTCATGTTATCTGAAGTACCAACCAGTGCTCCAGCTGCATAAAGCATTGCCTGATCATTTAAGAAGTCCTTCTTTGCTGTATGGTAACAGCTATATGCAAGTTCATAGTGCTGCACCAAAAAGCACAAGTCTGCCATCTTCCGGATTTGAAGCTCTGGCGCCTCTGGTGGATACCTATAAACACAAATATTTAAATTCAAAGTCATCCTCTCTCAGCCTTGCCCCAAAACAGCCAAGAAAAGTGAATGTGCTTCCTTGTCACCACACGTAACTTGGTTTCACATCCCACTTTGACTAGCAAGATTCATTGTTGCAGTAACACTGAAAGTACACGCTCCTCTTAGCCAAGAAATACTGAATGGAGTTTATAACTACCATTGAAACTGCTCAGTCAGATTAACCATTAGAGCTAAGCAGAACTGTATGAGAAAGAAAAAAAATAAGACTTTGACTGTTCACTTGGCTTCAAGTTGTTATTTCTCCACATTTCTCTTGAAATAAGTAAGTCCACTAAAAACTATGCTTTATGCCAAAACACTGTGCAAGTTCCTGTCCTCTGCAAGCATCAATCTAATTTTTGGTTAATCCAATGCATATGACTCACTTCAGTGATAATCAAATACATTTTAACAAACACTTGTATGTCAAATGCTGTAGGAAGTGACCTACACTTACAAGTTCAAAACAGAAAGCTGGAATTAGCAGCACTTTGATTATGAATCCAAAGACACACAACATAGACATTTGAAGCTGTATGTGCATGTCAAGGACATTAACCTTGACCAGACAATGACCAAAATTATTTAGACTTCTGTGGTAAAGACAGTTGGAGAGTGTTTTTCAAGATTATACCCCTAACTCACAGAGGGAATTACCAAATCATACAGAATTAGTATTTTGGTTACACTCAAAACCTGGTTTTAGTGTATGCCAAGACACAGGTGCAGTAAGTATGAAATTCCCTTTAGTTTAGCTCTTGAACACATTGTAAAAACAATATACTCAATACTCTGCTGGAACAAATTGCATAGTTACATAAGCAAAAACACCTATACAGGGGGTTTGGCTGTAATGAGAGGTGGAAAAGCTTGTACAAATTCTTAAAAAATCCCTCATGACAAACCATAGCTTCTTTTTATGACCACTACTCTTAAAATCATGTCTTCATATTAACTTAGAGAGCTTCACTCTAAATAGAGCAGGCAGATTACTCTGCCATCTATTTCATCCCCTTCTTCTTTAAATTCTGCTACTTGTTTATTGTACATATTCAGGCACAGTACTTTCCATGATTTTTGTAACTGAAATCATTCACAACATTGCTGGTTTAGTTCACTTTGCAGAACACCATCAAACAAACACATGCTTTCCTTCCCACCCCTAAAAAGGCTACATTTGCAGTTTAGAACTAAAAGTAAGGACTGAGATTACTTACAGCAAACCAGAAGTATTCTTGAGCTCATTTATGCTTTTCTCTGGAACCTTGCTGCCACTAAACCATTTTTTAGTAGCAGAAAACAGTGATCGGCTCAAGCCTTTCCGGGATATTAACTGGAGGAAGACATTGAATTAGAGCACTACATTGCAAGAGATGTAAGTTAAACTAATATCAAAAGCCAAGTTTCATTATGGCTCTGTGAATTGATTTTTCTTCCATAAAACAATAAATAAAAGGAGTAAAATGACTAAGAACACTTTCTTAGAATTAATCTCTGACACTGAGAAAGAAGTTCATATATTTATATTCATATATTCAGAATTCATATGTTTATTTTATCTCAGACAGTTGAGGTTCACTATTCTTTCTGTAAAGTGGGGAAGCATCCATCTTAAGACCTTGAACATTTGATACACCTGTTTAAAAACTATATATATTCTAAGTAATTAGAATATCTAATTTTGGGTAGTAGTCCAACATAAAATCTAGACTACTTATAAAATAAAGTACTTCACTGTGATGCAAATACTTCAATGCATGACCTTGACTGAACATGGACATGCTATTAATGCCACTTCCAAAAAATCCTAGCTTGAGAGAAGCATATTCAGCTGCAAAACTGCTGAAATCAACAGAACTACACAATTCAGGGTGTCCCTACATTTCTTCCCTGTCAAGTAGTAACTAAAGGATACAGCTTTTTTTGCAAATTATTACTGATTAAACAAATTTCTTAAATTTAGTTGTGTATCCTGGTGTTGAAACACTAAGTCTATTTTGTTCCCCATGCCAGAATTATCCAAAAGCATAGAATATTAAGATTCAACAGATTTCCCTGGAAACAATTCACTCAGGCTTTCACCAAGAAGCCACGTTGCACTGGACCTGTTGATACACACTAGTTCTTGTTTTTTTAAAAGACAAATTAAGCAATCATGAGAAATTTTCAGTTATTTCTCTTAAATCTACTAACAGTTTTCAACAAGACTGTTGAATTTTTAGATGCAGAAGGAAGTAATACTGTCAAAACAGATTTCTGGATAACTGGATTTATACCACAGCCATTCTCCCTTGTTATAGCAAAAGTGTTTTAAAGGGTAAACTGACCTGATCATTGAGTTGTCGAATTGTTTTCTCTATGTGTGGCAAAAGTCCCCGAAATGTGAATCCAGACATTTTCCCTTGTTATAGCACAAAGCGTTTTTAAGGGTAAACTGACCTGATCATTGAGCTGTCGAATTGTTTTCTCTATGTGTGGCAAAAGTCCCCGAAATGTGAATTCCTGTATGAACTGCCTAATTCGATCATGATCTGTTAGAGTTAAACAAGCACCATGAGGTGTCCCAGAATTTGACTTCTTCGAGTCTTGAAGTGATGTAGAAGCCTTCATGTAATCAGTGCTATCCAAACTGCCACTGGGATGATCCAGTTGAAGCGGGTGAGTCTTAAAGTTATTTGACAAGCCATCTGTTCAAAGATTGAAATAAAAGCTCCAGTAAGTATAAAGCTACTTAAATATTTTGGGTTTTAAAGGTCATTTTTATTAACCTACTTCAAAGCTTCCCTTGCTCAGAACTCTGGAAAGCAAAGCAATTAGCCAACTGTTCTGCACTACAGACCAATGCTGAGCATGCAGGAGCTGAGCACTGAGTATTGCATCATTCCTGCAATTCTCAGAAAGCTCAGGGAATCTCAAGAATTACAACATGACTGAATATGTATAGTTTTGGTTCTCAACTACAGTGCAAAAAAATCCTCCAGTATGCTGACTAACATTAACAACTTGGAAGGGAAACTATGGAAACGTTAAAATCAAAATAAAGCATTCATCAAAGTTGGAATTGCAGCAATTACTACAACGACTCCATTGGTTCCATTCTCTTTTCTTCTGCTTATGTTTTAAGGTTACAAAAACAAACAAACAAAACAACACAATAAAAGAAAACCTAATTTTCATGTCCTTCCAAGCAATGATGATGTAAAACAACTTCCTCCAAAGTCCTCTTTGTTCAATGAGACGGGCTACAGACCACTATTGCATTTAGCTCTCTGAAACAGACTGAGACACTGCTTCACTCTAAGACTTAAGCAGTTCTCATACTTCAAAGAAAACCAGCTTGCTCTATCTGGCAACAAGGAAAAGCTGAGCTGTGAAAGCAAATCCTCATTGGATATTACTCACGAAATCTAATCTTGAGTTTGTAAAGTTCAATTGGTAGCCCCCAGACTACATCTGGGCTGCAAGGCCTTACAGAGATGGCAACTGTAGGGTCCCCTACGCATGCTAGGTCTCCACATGCCTTTCAGGTGAGATATGAAGGATCTGGGCCGAGGTAGGCCAGGTAATGCAGGGTACCTCACTTTTTCCCTATTTGGTAATACCTTTCATCTGAATCCTACACAGTTATCTTAATTGCTTTTAAGGGTACAATAATTTCATTTACTATCCTCTCCCATCCACAAGCCGAGTTCCCAAGTAAGTTGTTTGGAAACAAGTGTTTCCAAACAACTTACAAACTAAGCACTCCCTTAACATTTACAGATTTAATACCAAAACCAAAAACAAACTCCAAAACCTCAGCTTCCCAGTTATAGCAAAGCATACAAACCAAAACTTTCATTATTACAAAAATTGAACATTTAATCCTATGCTATTTTCACTAATTACCAGAGTTTGCAGACAATATGCTTAGACTTAAAAAATATGAGCCCAATACATCATTAGCCATCTCATTAAGGAGATGTCACCAATCCAGTAGGTCAGTACCACAGCATTTTTCTTTGAAGACACTTAGAGCATTTAAAAAACCATTACTCTTAGTTGCCTAAGAGACCATCTAATTAAGTAGTGCCCTAGACAAAAGACAGTTGTGTAAATGCTGTAAGATCAAGGTTTTCATAAAGTTACAAAAATACCTTTAATTTCACTTTCTACGCCATCTGATATCAAGTGATCAGTATTCTTGTTTGAAACAACAGTATAATCTTCATAAGAATCCTGCCAGAAAAAGAGGGGGGGGGAAAAAGTCAGAACTTGAAGACTACTCAACCACATACAAAAGCCATTAAACAGTAATTGTCAATTTCAATAAGTTAACTGAATTACTACAACAGCATGTTAGCTCGTATGTATTAAGTTCTCTAAGTAGTTTCTGAGGGTTTAAGAAACTGTCTTATTTTAAAGATGAAAGTTATATTCACCAAATGAAGCAAGTACCTTCTAACTTGCTCAACAGTCTTCCCTGTCAAAAAAAGTAACTCCCAACTCTTGCACAGCAATGCCTACAGCAGCAAAAACATACTCTCTAAAGCAGTTCCTGAATAAACTCGCACACACAAAGATCTATATTGCACAGTTGACATGGGACAGAAATAAAAAATATCTGATTAGTTTATGGTGGACTCTTACTCACTTGTCCTCTTAGCTTATAGAATATGGAATGTTTTGACTTTTCAGTAGCAGCTGATGCCAAGAATGGCTACCTAGAACACACAGCTACATTTGGTAAAGAAATATGATTCCAGAAACCTTTTAATCATGAGGAGTTATAACTCAGTCAAAAGCAAACTCAAAAAAGAGTATTTTTGGTTCTAAAGCCAAAAATACAGATATTTATGGCAAACTCAAAACACACTATCCCTTGCAATCTTAGCAGATGACAGACCAGACTAGACTCACAATAAGTTATTACAAAAACCACACATACTCCCACGAAACACACCCAGACTATTCAGTGAAGTACAGAAGACCCAGGGGAAAAATTTAAGACTGAGGAAGACAAATAAAAATGAAGGTAGAAAGTTACTATGAACAGGACACTTCTGAGGTTACTTCCTCTTTCAGCTCTTATTTCTTATTTATTGTCTATTATTTCTGTGCTCCTGTCAGTCTATCTCAGTCCAGTATTTCAGTGCACCTTGCTGTCAACTTAAGTAGCACAGAGGACAGTTCCTACTGAGAACTCATCTTATGCCCTCACAAAAAGTCACAGCTGTGTCAGAAGTGTCTGGACTGCCTACTCAATCTGTAGAAACACATACATAACACTAAGGTGAAACTTAATGCAACTAAAATGGACTTTCACAAGCACGATAAAATCTGTTTTTAGAATACTGTAATACCTGGTTCTGGATAGTGTTTTTCTGAAGGTACTGACTCCAAGGATCTGGTATCTGTTCATCTGCTCCTCTGTTAGACACCCGAGAATTTATTTTCAGCAAATAGCAACCCTGAGTTCCATATCTCTGTTTCATCTCTTCATAAATGGAGTCAGCTCTGAAACAGTAAAACAACATTTATCCTGTCTTGATATCAAACTAACTTTAGAGTGTGTACTGCAACAAACTATTTTAGACTATTATCCATAGTGCTTAAAAGGAAAATTCTCCTATTCTTGAAACAATCCATTATGCAAGAGTAAAACCGAAAATCTTTGAAAATTAGTTCATAAAGCTACCAAAGAAAGCACCTACCCCAAAAGCTGGGACTGATTAATTCAATTTTACATGAACAAAAGAAGATCTAAAAATAATACTTTCAAATATCTGTCTTGGTAATAGCATACTGGCTGTTGGATCCTGTTGCATGTCTAACCTCAACAGAATTTATCAACACAAACATTTTGGCCAAAGAGCTCATCTGTAAGCTCACTGAAGGCAGATAACCCACCTTTGTTCTTCTCCTGTGCTTACATCATGCAGTAACACATAATATTTGAGTGTGTTTGGTATAAACCACTTGGGATATGAGTATTCACTACTGTGCTGAATCCGATGTTGTTCTTGGGACAGCTTCAGGAACTGCTCCACAGGGTCAGGTTCACTAGAAGAAACTACCAGCATACCTGAATTCATTAAGGACATATACCCAAAGAACACAGGGACACCACTGATCACAGAATAAAACAGGAAGTGTATAAAATAGAACACATTAGTACAATACTTCGGCATGCAAAACATGCTATCACAGAAGTATGTGCAATCAGAATTTGGCCTTACTCTCAATAACAAACAATCAGTTAACTAACATCTGTAAAATGAGATGTAACAGGAGTTTGCTCAAATTCTGACAGTGAATCTAAGTTTAAGCTCCTACATGATAGCCAATTTAAGATTTTAGATATAGACCAGATGTTCACATAGCAAACATGCAGCTGAAATTCATCCCCACTGTATTTTAGCTTTCAACCTCCAAGGAGAGTTGGGGCTTTAAGCTATCACCTGAACAACAGTGATGACCAGCATTCATAAACACATCAACACCACCTGGGTAAAAAGCAGAAGTGTTCAGATTTTTACCTCAATGCAACTACATAATCATTAATAAGGAACATCCCACCCTGCTACATCTACTCACCAAATCAAAAGACATTACTTCAGAGAAGCCAGAAAGCAAAGTTATAATTTAAATGTTATTAAAATTCAGAAGCCAGAATCATTATTTTGCAAAGTTAATTCTGCACTAGTGTGGCCATTATAATACGTTACCACTATACTGAAATTATAATGTTCAGTACAGAATTTGGAACAGTGTCATAAAACCTGCAGTATCATAATTACTGTAAGCTTAACACCAGCTACATCATGAAACAGTGATTATTCTCAATTTCCCTGTAGACAAGCAAATTGGGCCTAAGCTTTGGTAAAAGAAAAAAAAAAAAAAGAAAAAAAAGTGAAAGCATTCAGGCATCATTCCAGTCTTTCCAGACTTCTTTTTATCCAGCATAGCTCAAAGTTCACCAAATTTCCAAAATATCATCTCCCCAGCCTCCACCACTCCATCTGCTTACAAAAAGCTATTAAAAAGCAACAGATGCATCCCAAACACACATTCCTCTGCTGTAGATAAGCGATGGACAAAAGATACCTAAAGAGCTACAGCAGAAAGTGTCTTAGGATGATGGAGTTTCATTTACAGGTATTGGCTTTGAGCTCACTTTGACACAAAAAGAGCGTGTAGAAAAGGAGAAAAAGCCCCAGTACAAACACTACAAAAAAACTCAGGCCAAACAGTCACAAAGAAAACCCTGACGCCCTTAAGAAATCAGTCTGTATAGTCAGACATAGTGGAAAAATACATAGGCTTCAAATCATAATTGTGAAAGAGTTACTGCAAAATTTTCAGTGTCTCCTACATTACATTTTGTAATAGCCTTCCCTGGAGCGGCCTGTAACGTTCAAAGGATACATGCAACATAGTGGTTTAAGAATTCGTGATCAGATGCAGGCATGGACTGAAGAAAGCATTCTCTGTAAGACTCAAACCAAGGAGTAGTAGCTGAAATACACAATAAAACAGGACAAATTAGACTATTGAGTGAAAATTGTTTATCCATTAATGAAAAGGAAGTATGAAAGACTACACCTGAAAGTGAAGCCCGCAAACTCTTGACAAGGTTTGCATGGCAGGGGAAAGAGGAGGGAACAGTCCAAGGAGAAAGTATTTAGATGCAACACAAGTAGGAGAAACAGTAACACTTGAATCAAATCCTGTGAAACTGAATGTGAAACTGAAAAGCACCTTAAGCACCACATTGCTCACCACTGAAGGCTCACATGTATTGTGTCCTTGTTAAATCGACTACTCTTTACCACCCCTTTAAACACCCAAACACTTGGCAAAGAAAGAAATAAATTCTTCTAACAGTCATTGAATTTCTGGGCCAGGTATGTAAGAACTGACCAAGAAACAAAATTCATTTTTGAGTATGTAAAGGAGCTAAGGATTACCAAAACCCCTATGCTGCCTGTTTTCTACAAGTGTTGACTTGGCTTGACAGCAGTCCCCTTCCCATGCCTTGCTTAAACAAACAGTTCAGCTGGCAAAGATCCAAAAAGATAAAACCTCAGATCCAAGTTGTGCCATTAATGCCTAATATTTTAACCTGCCATGTTCAATACCCTTTTACAAGAGGGATTTCATTTTCCTAAGAGTAACAAATCAAGGGAAACAAAGGATGTCTGGGACATCAAAAAAATGTGAACATAATATTGTCCATTTCTTTCCACTCCAGCTATAGGTCAAACAATGAACTATTATTTCTTCTTTTAAGCATATTCTATTATATCTTTACTCTCCAACTCCTTTCCCTTGAGTGGAAAACAGACTCCAGAGCAAACTCAATTCACTTTCAATAACCTGATTTCACACTGAAGTAACTGGAATCCAGTGTCATGTCACCTGCAAACTAGAAAACAGTAACTAGTAGAGAAAAAAAATCGTTAAGAAAGTCTGAAGGTATTTTCTTTATATGACCCTAAAAAATGCACATCGCTAGACTTTAGTAAATAAAAATAAAATAAAAGTAAATAAAAATTTCTAATGTGTTGTAAAGCTCTCATGCACCCCCTCATAAAAACCAAGCCAAACCACCACTCTGATTTCTTAAGCTAACTTTAGGAAACACGTTCATTTTTATGTTGGAATTATCTTGTATGGCAGTCATTTAATGCATTTGTTTAGCCCTACATTGTCAAGCCATCTTAGATTGGCTTCAGACACACAGAAGTCAGATACAGCCACACTTGAATTCAGTCTAGCAGTCAGCACATGTCACATTAAAAAAAAAGCCTAATAGGAGACAAACTTCCAGCTTTTGGTTACAGCTTTTGGTTCCAGCCTTTCCAGAAACTGCTCTCTGAGTACTCATCTAGGATATAAAAAGCTCTTGGCTTTACTGAGCCCTACATGCAAACATGCCAACTATTTAAATTAAGGAAAACACAGCTTGTTATTATTAAAATCAAGCCATAAGAAAGTGACTCATATTCATTTTTCCCATGTATAACAAGCCATGCAGTAACTCTGGTTCAAAGTAAACACTGTTAAACAACCTAAGGCAAAAAGTTTTCACTTCTGTTTTACAGCTGAGTCACAGCGAAATAAAAAACCATGCGTTTTTTAAAATCTGACAGTTACAAACAGGGAAGTACTACTTTGTTTTGTGGATTGGTTCCCCTGCCCTCTTTTTTCATTAGGCCTATTTAAAAACCTTGGAAACAGCCTCAAAGGCAACTGGATTCCCTCTAACACAGCAACATTAACAGGATTCACTTGAGCATTTTACAGAGCTGTAATCACTTATCACAGATACTTGATAAACATACAACATACTCAAAACAAAAGCAGTATTTGAAAAACATTTCACAACTGTAACATCTCATAACACATTTCAGCAGTGCAGACCAGCACTGTCATTCAGGTCTATACACTTGGCATTTTTCCAGTATGCTGGAACAGAATTGAAGTTTTGGCAAACTTGTTAACACATTCAGAACTTATTAAGAAAAAAAAAAAGTAATATGTCTACATAACAGCTTAAGAATGAAAAGTCTACTTAATGAAGTTTTGTACCCTTTAGGCACTTAGCAGGATCTGAACAGATACTACTGAAAGGATAGCTACTATTAACCAAAGGCATAAACTATACTAATAGATAAAAATGAAAAACATCAAAACCTGGCTCTTATAGACCCCAATGCAGAGCCTTGAGAGGTCAATAACCAATGTGGCTTGGTAGCAGTAAGTCTCATAAACTACATAAAAATGTATTAGAAAGCTTTTTTTATAAGGATCATACTCCAGAAAGAATAACAATATAGCAGAGACATATGTGCTCCAAGTACAGTCAACAGCTGAGTTCCAGCTTGAAAAGTGTTACTATCCCCTGAGAAAGACGTTCCCCAGAGAAGCAGAAAGTACATTTGAAATACAGCACAGTGAAAGTATACAGTTCCATAGGATCAAACAATCCAGTGTTTTTAACAGCATCACGTAATTTACCACCACCACCCTTACTGATTGTATGGAAAGACCAAATGATTTTGATTAACAAGAGTAGAAATGTGATTAAAAGAAAAATTAAAACAACCACCACCAACGATTTTTCAGTTAGGGGAAAAAAATGGAGGAACACACATCTACGTCCAGAAAAGTGCTGAACAGTTGTAGCAGATGGTAAGGAAAGGTGGATGGGGCACATGGAAAAGGAGTAAAGGGCAATTTGGCAAATCGGCACCAACCACAAAAAAATACCTGAATAAAACGTGGATGTGTTCAGTTCCATCAGTGTCTCTTTCCAATTACTGTACCAAGGAACACTAGCTTTAACTGAGCGATCTGATAGAAAAAACATGATATTATTATACTAAAAAGGGTCAGATGCAAACACACTCTTGGCTTTTACACTCTGGTAGCGTGAAGTAGAAAAAGTCTACACCATGCAGGCCCATGAGGGGCATTGAGGAGATTTGACTCCAGCTAACCTTAACCATTAATATTTCAGGCTTCTCAACATTTGACAATGTACTTCAATGGAAATCAAGATTAATTTCTAGTTCAGACCCAATTCTAGGCTTGTACAAAAATGGAAATTCTATCAAGTAGCAAAGACTTAAGCTGCATCAACACTTTATTCCTGTTTTACTAGATGGAAGATACTGTAAATCTAAGGCACTAACTTGTGAGATTTCCAAGCCTATAGCCCTAGTTAAAAGTACCTGGAATACATTAGTTGCTGGAAGTGGTTGCCCCAACATTCTCTTTCATCTCAAACATATTCCTCCAATGCCTTATGCCAGCATTCATATCATGCAGCCCTGAACAAACAGGGAACTGATCTAGTAGAAAAAATTCTTTCCTTCTCTCAAATAATTTAGTTCTTTAATGGGATCATTTTTTTTCACTTTATATGTGCACCAGTACATGGGAGAAGCAGGCATGGCTGAACACGAGCAACTTTTCAGCAACCAAATGAGTCTCCCAGCACTAGATTATGGAACTATAAGAATATTAAACAAAACTGTAACTAAGTAGGATTACAAACAAATCAATACAACACAGCAGTTCCAAAACTTTTATCAAAAAAGGAGTGCAAGATTATGACCCCAGTGCCAGAAACAACTCAGCTTCTTAAACACTGTTATCTTTCTTTAAAACAAACTGCACTTGATCACCATTAAAATTAAGGAAATATATCTTAATATCATTATCCTAGGAAACTAATTCACTCCCAAAAAAGAACAAATTAAGAACCTACGAGAACATTTCCCATTTGCAATGCCAAATGATTATGTTCTGCTGCCAGGAATTAATGCATCCCTTGGTTTGAAGAAAATGCTCTAAGAAAGTTAAAAAGAAATACCCTAAATGTCTTAGTAAATACTCCTATTCATTTAAGCATAAAGAAACCCTACTTGGTACTTCCTCATATTCTCTTACACTGTAATGGGATACAAACTCCTACATCAAAAGCACTGTCAGTGTTTTGTGAAACAGGGTTCCACTGAATGACAAAGCTACTACACAAAGTTGTCCTTCTGTGTGATCTTAAACAGCTTATACACCTCTCCTCCTGTCAAATAAGCATATAGCCAGTCTGAATGGAAATAAGTACCTAATCACTGACAGATAAAAGATAGTCAAACATAGTAATTTGTACATCCGAGGCTCCAGCAGCAAATATGGAAAACAAAAGGAGAGATATTTGCTTCTATAACTACAAAGCATTGCTTAATATAGCCACTATTTTTCTTCCCTTCTTTCAACACCTTACTTCTAAACTAAGGTCATTAAAAACCTCATGGAAAAGTCTCCTCACTGAAATCATTCTGCTTTCTTAGGGTCTTTCCATCTCTAGAATTGAAGCAAACTTTCCATCCAAAAAAAAAGTTTCATAGCAAAATGGCAATTCGCCAATGTGATCCATAAACAAGGGCACAGGAATTTAAAAATATGTGGGATTTTCAAGAAATCTCAAAAACAAGAGGTTTCCAGGCTCAGGTCTTTTGCTTTATAACCAACATCAGATAAGACATCAAGTTGAAGACTTATCTTGTAAATTAGGTAGCCAAGTCATAAGAATTATGCCATTTTTCTGTTATGAACATTAAAAAAAAATTTCCTACAGCTACATCAGTCACTAATCCTCAAGAAGTTTTACCAGTCCACTGCTATAGCAGAGCCAAACTCTTCACTGCAGGCTGAACTTTAAATACAATAAATTACGCATGTTTAAATAGGGCAGTGCATACATGCTTTGAACTAAGTACATGCTCAGAGGCTTTAACGGATTAGGGTCTTAATTGGGAGAAGCACAATCTTCTCAGCTACTAAGATCAGGTCTCATTTAGCATTGTTCACAATGCCTCATCCCTTGGAGATCTGAGAAAAAACATTTTTAGAATACTCGAGTCATTCTGACGGTGAAATATGAAGTACAAGTTCCACAGAAGAAAACAAAATTAAAATAAAATGAATCAAAGGAGTCACATACCTTTCCTCACTGTCCCCTTTCCTTAAACTTTTTATGACTTTATCATAAAAAATAAAAGAAGCTAGGATAACTAACTTCAAGATAAAGCCAAACTTAGTATCCACACTCTAAGTTCTGATATTTATTCAGCTAAGTGCAACGAGTCACTGTATCAGTTTTGTAACAAGATTACAAAACCAAAGCATCACCAATGGCCACATTAAAATAATGATTTAACAGAAGTAGAGAAGAACGACAACATTAGAAAAATTAAAATTATTAATTCAGTTCAACCTCTCTTTCAACATTATATAAAGCCAAAAGTATTCAATAAATCCAAAGTTTCAGTAAAAGCAATGTCTCAAAACTGATAAACTCTGAAGAAATTTACTACATGCCATGAAGCTGAAATGAAGGCTAGAAACCTCAAGTCACTGTGTCAGTTTTGTAACAACAAGATTACAAAACCAAAGCATCACCAATGGCCACATTAAAATAATGATTTAACCGAAGTAGAGAAGAACGACAACATTAGCAAAATTAAAATTATTAATTCAGTTCAACCTCTCTTTCAGCATTATATAAAGCCAAAAGTATTCAATAAATCCAAAGTTTCAGTAAAAGCAATGTCTCAAAACTGATAAACTCTGAAGAATTTTACTACATGCCATGAAGCTGAAATGAAGGCTAGAAACCTCTCAGCCAATTCCAGTTTACTTTATGAAAAATACAATACCATTACATACCACTGATGTTGAGATCATAATCTCCAGCTGTGATCACATTAGCTACCAGTCCTTCAGCAGGCTGACTGACAGACACAACATCATGCAAAAGTTTCCGAATAGCACCGGGCTGAGGTGGGTGAGTAATGATGTTGTTGACAGCGATCTTCAAATTTTTGATGATGTGAAGCTGATTATTAGGATCTCTCATGTGAACTAAAAAGGAAAAAGAAGAGGATTTGTTGAGGAGTATAACAGACAGTTAAAATAGATGTCATAAATTAGTCTTTTTCCAACACATTTTCTCTTTAAAGATTGCTCCACTAAACTTCTCCATGATCAGTTTTAGATCACAGTCCATAATGCTTGACTACCAAAAACGGCGAGGAGGAAGGTGGTAACAAAAATTTACTTGATGTTCAACATTAGGCTCATCTAGGCAGACTGATTAAAGAACAGCATAGCATCTTGGCTGGTAAGAATATCCACCCCATCTAACATAGTACGTGCAGATCCTACACTGATACACTCACTTCCTTGTGTAACATATCAACTGTCATGGAAAAGCCATAGGAACCATGTATGGATTTCACATAACACATCATCAATTTTCAAGAAATCCCCTACACACAAATAAATAGCATTTAAGAAACTTGACAGGGATAACATAGTATTCATTCATCCAAAATTAACATATCCTAAAAGACAAGCTGAGAGAGTTGGGGTTGCTCATCCTGGAGAAAAGGGGAGACTTTAGAGCAGCCTTCCAGTACCTACAGGGGGCTTTCAAGAGAGCTGGAGAGGTACAAGGGCATGTAGTGACAAGACACGGGGGACTGGTTTAAAACTGAAAGAAGGGAGATGTAGATCAGATATTGGGAAGAGGATGGTGATATTGGTGAGGATGGTGAGGCATTGGAACGGGTTGCCCAAAAAAGCTGTGATGCCCTAACATTGGAAAAGTTCAAGGCCTGGCTGGACAGGGATGTGAGCAGCCTGGTCTAATGGAAAGTAACTCTAACCACAGCAAGGTAAACTTAGAACTAGGTGTTCTTGAAGGTTCCTTTAAACCTAAACCATTCTATGATTTTTAACACTATAGCTTCCTTTGTAGAATCTTTGTGAAAATTGCTCCCTAAAGCCATCTGTTTTTTAAAAACTGTTCACAACATTTTCAACACTCCTTACAATTCTGGGCCTGCTGTGATTTTTCATGTAATTTCACCCTATTTCAAACTACAACCACCACCAAGCAAGACAGACTGTGAGTGCAGGCAGGACACCCTGACTAAGGCTGCCTAAGCCACCTGGTGCCACTATGTGCCACACAGCACAGCCTGACTCCTCTGCATATTATTTGCACAAATTCCTGTATAGCATATAAAAGGTAGCACGAAGGAGAATTCTTACTATTTTCTTCATCTTTAAAACTAACTACAGGATCCACACCATAAAGGTCTCAATCTGCTCCAGCCTGGAAAGCACTGCACACCTTCTCCACAAGCCTCTTCAGAAGTAATGAGGATGTAGCTAAAGTCAGATCACACTAGATGTGCTCACAATCCATCTTAAATGTTAAAACAGATTTCTAATGTCGTTCAAATCTTGACTGGTGTAGTTCTACCTTCCTCAATCACATATTTACTCCCAAGCTTTACCAGCACTCAAGCTCATGGGAAAACACAGTAAAGCAGGTTAGAAAACTCATCCTGCCAAAAACAACCGAAAATTGTGCGGGTTTTTTCAACTATAAGTTTCAAACTCATACATCATAAGGCTTTATCAACACCAGAAAAGGCACTTGGTATTGGCTAAACTTTACTTATTTCAGTTCAGCATTTCTATCAGAAAGCTGAAGCAGTTGTTTTGGATGGGGCTTTCTTCATCTTATCCCATTGGTAAATTATCAACCCTATTTTGAAATCATCAAATGTAAAGGAAGTGGCAGGAACAAACAACTAGGAAGCTAGTTTGTTTTCACCAGCACAGCTGTAACACTACAACCCATCCTTGCTGTCTGTCCTAAACATATCAGCCATAATAATGAAGAGCAACCATATTTCCATACAGAACACAGATGACATCTCTGGCAAGTGTTTAATGTTAAGGACTTAAATAACAGACATACTTGGAACCACAAAAAGTGCTTGTTTTAATACCAAAAAAAAGACATGTCTAGTGTCACACATGTTTATAAGATCATTTGTTATAAACATCAAATGCTTATAAGATCATTTCAAAAAGTACTCTGCCAAAAGTGGCAGCAGTATCATGTATTAGAACAGTATCTTTCTCATCAAAAGTTGAAGACAATCAGATGCTAAGATACACACAAAGAAGGAATGCCTAACATCACACTAAGCTTGAATAGCACAGTGTTCCCACTATAGTTCCTTACATCTTGCATACACTTAGGGCTCAGAATCAGAGAGTTATCAGAAGCTCTTTTTTTTTTTTTTGTTAAGGTCAAACACTTGAATTTAAGAGTAACAAATGCTATCTTAAAGTGACGCTTGCTAATTGACATGTGTACTGCAATCCTCCCTCCCACAAAGACAGTATTAGTTCATAAGAGTATTTTTAAAGAATGTTAAAAACAGGATCCTATTTTAAAGAAAACCTACTTATATATACAGTATATGCCTACCATTCTATACAATGCATACACTTGTTAAATCAGGCATCAGTTGTTACTAACAAACAAAACATTTAAGAAATACAGCCACTTTGAGAATAAATATGAAGGTATAAAATCCTCAGTATACTTCTGGTTTCCTTTATTAAAGGAAGCTGAAAGTTTGGGGAGGGTTTTGGTTTTGCTTTCCTCTAAAGTCAAGACTTATGGGGACAGTAAAGCTGTCCTTTCACTTTTTTAAACATTTCTCATTCACTAACAGGAGGTGACTTACTTACAGAAGTCAAGAGGCTAAAAACTACAGGACAGAGTATCCTGAATCTGTGCTCAGGACACACTACCATCACAGTCTGCTGAGTATTGCAAGTGTATTTTTGGCTACACCAACATTAGCAAGTCTTTGATAGGCAAAAGTTGATGAGTAGATTAAATACTGATTTGTGCACAGGGTGGTCCTGCTGCATCTACATTACATATCTTTGTGAGGTTCTACTTGAAATTAGATAGAATCTGGCCTCCTTAAATTGAGCAATCTCAACAGTGTGTGGTTTTACACTACCTGAAGGACTACGCTGTGTTCTGGTCCTTCCCATCTCTGTCAGCACATGAAGGATGACTGATACACGCACAGTAGAGAGCTCAGCTTAGCTCCTGTTTATCAGAGTTGTTTCTGCACATATGTCAGTAGATTAATTTTCTACCTGCACTGCTTCTCTAAGCAAGAAGGCTGATGAACACACAGCCTTCAGCTGGTTCAAAAGCTACGTAATTCCTTATTTCAGACAAAAATATGTATTGTAACAGGAGTTTAAAAATGCTGTAGCAAATCCATGACTGAGCTTTTCAAGTTATAGAAGAATTCAATAAGCTATTCATGTACTTTAAACTTCTGCACAAGCAAGGGACAGCTTATTTCTAAAGGGATGAAACACCAATCAACCCGATTTCATGTTACAAATTCAATGAAACAGCCACTAAGTACAGAGAGATGGATGAATTTAAAATGGACAACATTTCACACCCCCTTAAGAAAAATTGTGCTTAGAAAGGAAGACATCAAAACAGAATTAAAGAATCACAGAGCTGTTATAGTTGGAAGGGATCACTTGAGATCATCTACTCCAACCTCCCTGCCAAGCTAGGATCACCTCGAGCAGGTAACAGGAACTGCCTGGGTGTGTTTGGAATGTCTCCGGAGAGGGAAACTCCGCAACCTCCCTAGGCAGCCTCTTCCAGTGCTCTGCCACCCACAATGAAAGAAGTTTTGCCTCATGTTGAAGTAGAACTTCTTGTATATTAGCTTATGGCCACTGCTCCTCACAGAATCCCAGAACAGTTAGCACCACAGTATCATAATCATACATAATATGAGAATAATAATATCTTAACCATAAGCAGTAAAGCACAGAGCATGTCATGTACACACATTCTGCTGTACCACAATCAGATCATTTAATCTCTCTGTCCTTATCCTCACACATGCTGCTTCTAACACAAGAACGTACAGTCAGCATGCAGTAACACTTTTCCCAGGAAGTAGGAAGTCACTCTTGGAGTGAGGAACTGGAGTCAGGCTTGTGGCCTGCTGGATCAGAATATGCACTAAGTAGTGCAGCAACAAAATCCACTGTGCCAACTTTCACTCAGGAACACTGAGGATAATTCAGGTTTGCAAGTTCCTTAACTGTCACAATAATTGCACCAAAATAGTTGCAACTAAGTGAATTAATTAACCTTTCAAGTGAATGCATCATTTTGAATACTTTGCCTGGTTTTGCTTGCTAGATGCATTTTGAGAGCCTTTCACTAAAAGAAAGAGATAACTTCAGAACTCTAAAGATGTGCATTCATTATTTTTATCTCTGCTGCATTCTCACAAAGCTCATAAGCATTGTTAAACAAAAACATTTATGAACAAGTTCTAGTTGATAACCTACTAAGACTCACCTGAAAATTAAGAAATATTTTTAACACAAAGTAGCTCTTAAGCTGTTGCCATTTTTTTAAGAGAGAAATGCAAAAATCTAACAAGAATGACAGTACAAGCTTCATTTTCTTGCACTCTTTCCTCAGCACATGACATGCAGAGGCTGCAGTCTGAGCTACATGTCTGTCAGAAACCAAATCTGACAAATGTCACTTCATCACTATTCTGACAATTGCAAACTGCTGTCCTGCACACTACTGTAATGAGCAGCAGCTTGAAATGCACAGCTCACCTGAATTAAAATTCCGGATACTCAGTTAAAACATCAAGCTAAAAAACTCTGTTGTTTCTCTTAAGTGGTCAATCTCCTGTTTTTCCCCTGCTTCACCACGTGGTC
This sequence comes from Onychostruthus taczanowskii, assembly GCF_017590055.1. NCBI lineage: Eukaryota > Metazoa > Chordata > Aves > Passeriformes > Passeridae > Onychostruthus > Onychostruthus taczanowskii. Next base: position 13,967,855 of record NW_024498795.1, read on the forward strand.
ATTCTGCCACATAAGCACTTCGATTTTCACTTCTTTGGACAGGTCTTACGGAAACATCAACCAAAAAAAAAAAAAAAACAAAGAAAAAACAAGGGAAAAAAAAAGGTATATAGGATAAAACTAAAGGCAAGAGAAAGGAAAGCCCTACAACTTAAATTGCGATTAATGTTTCTGAAAGACTGGCCATACTTTCAACGCCTGGCTATGACAAGTGTGAAATCCAGTAAAGTCTACAGCCAGAGTCAGGTACGAGTACTAGGCAAGTAACAGCAAAGTGGTTTTAATGGAAGACAAAGATCCGTCTGGAAGAGCTGAATTTGCAGACACCTTCCTCTCCAGCCGTGGGATGTCTCCAGGAGAAGCCAAACTTCCCCGCTTCCGCAGACCCAATGAAACTAAGCTGACTTAACAGCTGTCACCTGCGACAACCGCGGCAAACGCGTGTCTCCGCCAGGGCTGTCACGGCTCCCGGTGACACCCGTCCGGGCACTGGGAAGGGGTGTCGGGCCCGTCCCGCCGGCGCAGCCCCGGCGGGCGCAGCCCCGCGGGACCCCCGGAGGCCGCGGGCGGAAGGGAGCGGCGGCACCGCCTCCCCCGCCCCGTGTAAACAACGCGCTCCGCTCCCGGCACCGACCTTCCGAGGTGAGGCGGCAGAAGGGCCTGACGAGCTCGGCGAAGCTGAGGTTGTTCCTGCGGGTGAGCCGCTCCGCCTCCTCGCTGCACAGCGCGGCCACCAAGGGCACGAACGAGTCCTGGATGAACTCCTGCACCGACTGCACGCACTGGGCCATGGCCGCCGCTCGGGGCCGCCCGAGACGGCCCCGCCACCTTTCTCCGCAATTCTCCGGGTTATTCCGTCCGTCTCTCCCTCCTTCCCTGGCCGGTGCCTGTCCGCAGCTCCCGCCCGGGCCCCGCTCAGCGCCCGCCGAGCGCCGCCATGATACGTCTCAGCCGACCCCCTCGGGGAGCGCCCGCTCCCGGCGGCCCCCGCGCCCGCTCATGTGATTGGCCAAAGGGGCGTCGCCGGGCCGGGAGGGGGAGGCGACGGTGGCCGGCCGGAGGGGGGGGGAGGGAGCACACAACGCAGCCCTCCCCCCTACGGAGCGGGCAGTTGGTGCGGTCTGGGCGGAGCGCGGGATGCTCCAGGGGATTCCTGGCGCCAGGAGCGGCTTTGGCCACCGAGCGGGAAAAACAGTGCTGTGGGATTTATTTAAAAAAAAACAAACAACAACAAAACAAGCCCAAAAATAACAACAAAAAGCGCTAAAATGACCCCAAAATGAGAAAAACAGGGGGAAAAAAGTGCCACGAAACAACAAAAAAAGCGCGCAAAAGTAACGACTAAACAAATCAAAACAAGAAAATTGAAAAAATAAACAACCCTCAAAACAAACAAACAAAAAGGCCAAAATTACCACAAAAGAAAACGGGGCGTGTGGGGGGAAAGTAAAAAAGAAAAAAAAAATCCAAACCAAAACAAACAAACAAAAAAAAAAGCTCCAAAGCAACAACCATAAAAACACCAAAATAACCCCAAAACAAAACAAGGAAAATATGCAAAACAGCAACAAAAAAGCACCACGATTATGCCCTCCCCACCCCAAAAAAATGGGGGGGGGGGAAGCCCACCAAAATAACCCCAACACAAAAACCCCACACACACAAATAAAACACGTGAATGGTTAATCATAAGTTTATATTAAAAAAAAAAAACAAAAAAACAAAAAACAAGTTCCGCTTCAACATGGGGAAGAATTTATTTCCACCAAGGGTGGCAGAGCACTGGAACAGGTGTCCAGGTAGGCCATGGAGTTTCCCTCTCTGGAGACATTCACCCACCTGGACACATTCCAGTGTCACCTGCTCCAGGTAACCCTGCCTTGGCAGGGGGGATGGATTAGATGATCTCCAGAGGCCCCTTCCAACCCTAACAATTCTGAGGTTCTGTTAAAAAGTAGAGTTGCTGGGGTGTTCTCTGGCAGGTCTGCTCAGTTGTATGCAAAGTTGTATGCAAGACATTCAAACTGGGCAAAATAGCTTCATTTTAAAACCTTTGCCTATTAATGCATGGTATTAAACAAAACCCTTGTGCACAGCGTGGTGGGCAGCTGTCCTGGGGGATTTCCTGGCACTAGGAAGCTGGTTTGTGGTGGGACAAGAGCTGGCATTTGGCCCCAGAAACCTCCCGCAAAGGAAAGTTCTGTCAGTTTTATTCAAAAAAAAAAAAAAAAAGGAAAGAAAAGAAACAAAACCCCCGCAACAATAACCACCCCAAGAAAACAACAATAATAAAAGCAGAAAAAAATATCCCAAATAAAACCACCCAAAAAACCCACAAAATTCCCCAGAACAGTTAACTTTCCACTTCAACATGAGGAAGAACTTTACAGTGTGGGTGAATCTGGTGTGATTTTCTAGAGAGGTTTGCTGTCTCCTTCACTGGAGATACTGAAGAACTGTGTGGATGCGATCCTGTGCCCATGCTCCGGGTTGACCCTGCTTGAGCAGGGATGTTGGACCAGATGGCCACTGTGGTCCCTTCCAACCTGACCCACTCTGTGGCTCTGTTAAAAATTAAGGAGTTGCTTAGGTGTTCTCTGGCAGACCTGTCCCTGCTCAGTCGTATGCATGAAATTCAAATGGGATGAAATAGCTCCTTTTCTTTTTCTTTTTTTTGAGATTTGCATTTTAAAGCAGGATTATCACCCAAAGTCCTTTTGTATTTGTCACCTGAGCAAAGGAAGTCGTGCAGAAGACAAGAGTGATTATCCATGGTGAAATAAGTGGTGCTGACTTTTAATACCCTACCAGGGACAGTCCTTGGGACAGAGCTTGTAAACATCACAAAAAAGCTCATCTTCTGTGAATGAAAAAATAGTTTTTAATGTAGGCAGTAAGAAAAAAAATCTAATAGCCCATACAAGTTGCTATTGTTCAGGGTTGGGTCCTGGGAATGTTATCTAAAAGCTACTAAATATTGCAGAAAAAAAATGGTTTTTTGCTTTGATAGATTATTAGAACAAGGGGAAGGCCAACTTTCACAATATTTATGGCTTATCCTCATTTCAAAATTCCCCAGAGTTATTCCATAATCATGTTTTCACAGATGCTTTAAACTAGGACCTCCACATGGATGCTTTGTGAAAATGGTGTTTGTCTCCCATTCCTCTTGCATTACTTCTGAACACTACATGAGTTATATCCAGTAGAGTGAAGTGGATCAGAACACCCGCTCCTGTGTACACCTGACTTGAGGTTAAAAATTCTTTTAAAATTCGGACCATTATCATGTCCTTCTGGCAGAGATTCAATTTTTAATTTAAATTTCTGGCAGAAATTCAAATTTCGTGTGGCTATTATCAATCTTCAGTAGCCACTACAGAATGACAAATCATTCATTTTAATTGTAATTGTGTTGGAGGTTTGTTTTTTTATTATAGCAGCTCTAAACTTATATTTTTGTGCTCAAAATTTATTCTCTCTGAATGCAAATGTTGTACACATTTTCTTTTTACCTAGTATTCTAAACTTTGTGCTTAGAACATCTCTGTTTGGATGATCTCTCCCAGTAGGACACTGTCTACAGGACTGGTTTTGTCACTCTAGTTTAGTGCTGCTCTGCCATCTCATGGACTGCTCTCCTCAGACAAGGTAACAGAATCACAGAATCAATTAGGTTGGAAAAGACCTCTGAGATCATCGAGTCCAGCCTTTGACAGAACACCACCTTGTCAACTAAACCACGGCACAGGTACCATGGCCAGTCATTTCTGGAACACCTCCAGGGATGGTGACTGAGAACCTTTTGATGCAGCCTCTCGGACTCGCCTGGAGTACTGAGGAGGGATGAACAACCCCATCTTCAATGCACACAGCAGCTCAGGGTGTTGTATCCCAGATCTCTTACTAAAAATTGAGGCAGTCAATTATTTACAAGGCAGAAGATTTATTAGAAGAAGTATAACAGATCATTGCTAATGACTTGTAGCACCCCAAGTCTGGCAATGTGTGCACAACACTTTGCTTTCAGATTCTGACAATGTATAAATAGATAGGACAGACAGTGGACAGAAGTACAAAAGGATAATGAAATGTCATGAGTGCATGTTTTAACCATCTGAATTGTTTAACTGAAAATACTGGTTATTACAGAGAAAGCAGTGGATCAAATGAAATGGTATCTGAACAGAAGTCAGAAAAGTATAGGATGAACAGTAACAGGAGATGCCTAATCAGGGAATAGAAAAAGAGAACAAATAGTAAAAATTGTGAAATTAATAGATCGGAGCATATTCACTGCTTCATTTGTAAGAATAACCAGAATGTGACTGTAAAATTTGGAGCTGAAACTGCTTAAACTGCTTAGCTTTTACCCTTTGACGTTTCTTTGCTGCTGCCGGTTGTGCTTTTGTACTCCTTTTGGGCTGGAAGCTTCCTGAACTTGTAAGTTTTGCAATTCTTTTATGCAGATAACCAAGCTAGATCTTTCTGCTGAACTCAGCTACTGCTGCTGCTGAGGAAGTTCATTTGAAAGGGTTTTTCCATCTGTTAATAAAATATTTGTATTACTGTGTAGGTTTAAAACAGAGGAAAAAGAATACAGAATTGCAAGAGCTGCAATCTCAGGTTGAATCCAAAACTTTCATTTGCAGTCATTTAAATATGGGATGTAGTTGTTTCCCTGTGGTAGTTGCAGGTTAAACTATGTCCGTGAAAGTTTACAATGTGGATTCCCAGCTCTTTGCAAATTTCAACTGCACATTTGAGTTTATGCTCAGTTCAAATTTCTGAATTACAGAATTAATGTTTTTCACAGCAATCCTCTGCAGCATAACTTGAAATGAAAATTTTAAGATTTAGCTAAAGTCACAGAAGACGCTATCTATTGGAGGGGTGGAATTGGTTGAGGGTTTTTTAATAAACCACAGCAATGCAAATAATTTCAAGTTCAATACCAACATGGATTTACAACCAGTTAGCTGTTGTGTGGTAACTCCTCAAGATTAATCTGGGACCCTGATTTTTCAACTTTTGGATTTGGTTATGACCTTCACAAACCTGAGCATTGTGGTCATCTGTGTTTGCAGACACTGGTATGACAGACAGAGGTAAGACAGATTGCTGCCAGAGCGAAGCTGTGGTTCCTGCATCTGCCATGCATCAGCAGCTCTCTAAGTTTCACTGCCTTCCACAAATCAGGAAAAGCTCTTTAAATGCCCTTCTGCAGCTTGCAAGACAAAGGAAAAACAACACATGCACAGAAGAAAGAGGAACTCCTCCTAAGCTGAATAAACACAGCTTGTCCTTTCCCAAAAGACAAGGACAAATCCCAGTTCTGAAGTAAGATTTTAGACAGCAAGGCAGTAAGAACTGCTCAAGTGTGTATCAAGGCCAGGGTGGCTGGGACATGGATGGTCCAGGTGATTCTCTGGACAGTCTGCTGGCTGAAGCAGAAAGTCAGATCTGAAGCTACAAGGATTAATGAGAAAGGTTTGCCCAGCTATGCTTCAAGGTGGTAGCAGGGATCAATCTCCTGCTCTCCTAAATCAATGGTACGCTCTCCCTGACTACTCAGGATCCCAGTGCCCTTGATGGGCACGGATGGGAATGTGTGATCATGCAGTTCTCCTTCCAGGCATGATAATACAGCTCTTCCAGTGAACAGCTCCAGGTATTTAGAGAGAGCTAGGAGTAGCTCCTGGTGATCCTGCTCTGGCTGGGAATTCTGAAGTCATTCTCCATAACCTCTCTCTTGTCCCCCAGAACCAGCCCTCGACCACCCCCCCGACTCAGCCCAGGATTAGCAGCAATCTTCTCTTCTTTGCCAGTAACAAGAGTAGAAAACAAGAATAGAGTAACAAGTAGAAAGAAAGAAGAAATTAAGTAAAACAAGGGGATCAAAACTCAGCAACAGAGTCCTTGGATCCATTCACTACAAAACTTTGGACACATATAAATATTGCCACTCTCCTTGTAAGAAAAAGTGAAGTTCTCACGCTCACTCTCTCACACATTCTCATACTTCCTTTTTCCTAATTAGCTCAGATATTTCTACCGAAGGTCTGTCGTTCTTGCTGTTCATTTATTTTAAACTGTAGTCAAATAATCTTCCTGATTCTGGGGGTCCCTTTGTTAGGAAAATTCCTGGGGTTGTTGCCCACCACTTGCTGAAACTGAGTCACTAAACTAACAAAGGACAAACAAAGTGGTTCTTCATTTGTAGGAAACATTTGCACTAATTTCTCCAGATCAGTTCCATTTTTGCAGCCCTAGTCACATGCAAAAGCCTTACATGTAATGTGTCCCTATTACAAGGTGTCTACTGCAGTATTTATGACTTAGTGTGTGTGTATATTGTGCAGCTTTGATTTTTAGGTGATCCAAAGCAAGCAGGTACATTTTAGTGGATGGGAGGCAAGCGCTGGTTACAGTATGCATACACATAAATGTAGACAAATAATTGAAAGTATGAAAAAAACTGACTAATTAAATCCCGTTCCTCAGATTTCACTCTGCTTTCACTGAGCTTAGCTATCAGAGTGATGTTAAATTTAGGCAATATAAAGGGAAGAAAACCCTCACTGGAGCAATAATTAGAGAAATGACAGCTGGGAATGTGGAAATGCTGGTGGATATGTGATTTCATTAATAAACTACATATATTCACCTGAGGTGAATCCATATATTTTTTTTAAAGTCAAATGGCAATGTCCTTTATGCAGAGGAATTTACCAAGGCATCTTAAAACTACATTTTTTTCTTATCTTTTTTTCTTAAAACAGAGTCATGGCACATTATTGTTGTATCCAACCAGATTTTCTCTTCTATGTTCAACATATTTAAGTAATTACTCTTGGAGACAGAAGATGAAAATGAACCAAACAGTAGATTCTCACCTAGAAATCAGTATTTTCCTGGTTCACATATTTTTTTCTGAGATTTTTCAATACATAAATACAGTGCTACGTAGTGCAAAGTCATAAAATAATAATAAAATGTTGTGAGATGATAATATCAGTCTTCCATTGTTCACCAGATATTACTCCAGGGGATACAATCAGTTTGAGATTTCCTGTCTTTCCTATTATTAGATTCACCTCTCTATCCTTCTACAAACATACTTCTTTTACTACATTTAAGAGGTCAACAAATGAAAAAGTCTAAACAAACTTTTCCTTGTCATCTAAAGAAATATAGTCTTTGAATCAGCAGTTCAGATTTTCACTGCAAAATGTATTTCAATGCATTGGAAACAATAGGTAGGCATAGAAGGGTCATTTTGAGCTTGACAGAGTTTACCAGTTGCCATAGTCAAGTAGATGAGATTCATCTGTCCCATCACAGGGGATTTGAGAGAAATTGACAGAAGTTTTTAAAACTGTCTTTATTGTATGCTTAAAGTTGTGAGAAGTAGTGTTTCCAAACAAATAATTTGTTATTTGGTTTCTAGTTAATAGAATTTGCTGTATTCCCAGAAAGTGCCTTGTTTAGACTCTCTGTCACTGTAATTATTTTTGACCAAAAAAAAAAAAAAACAAAAAAACAAAAAAAAAAAAAAAAAAAAACAAAAAAAAACAAACAAAAAAACAAAAACATCCCCTGGATATTTGAAGAGGAAGAGAAAAGCAAATGAGAAATGCTACTCAAGAGATTTATTATCTTTTTACTAATGGTATTATCAAAAATGCTCTTGGGAAACGTTAAGTTACATATTCCTTTTATTCTCTGTGTCTGGAAAGTTTAGGGAAATATGAAACTGTCCAAATAGCCTCTAAAATCTATAAGGTTTTCTCATTTTAATATATCTTTCAACCATAATGCTTGTTGAATAAGATCAGCATTAAAAATAAATACTTTTTATCTTAGGATCCATCATGTGTATTTTAGTCTATGATATTATTCAACATCTTAATTGCTGCATTATCATTTAAAGCACAAAGGAATGAATTCTGATCTGAATTATCAGAAGCCACTGGATTTAGTGTGCAAGACATGACTGCACCTATATTCTTCTAAGGATATAGGCCTCAGCTTAGGAAGAGATGAGGGTCAAATTAGATAAAAAACCAGAGCACACTACTCCATCAGCTTCCAGACAGCATAATGCAATACATGAGAGAGCCATCCTCCCTCCTGAGAACTAGAATTGAATGCATAATTATATTTTTGCTGTTTGGGAAGGAAGGGAAATGGAGGAAGGAAAGGAGTGTGATATATTCAGTCAATACTGGTTCCCAAATTAGAAATTACAATACTGGTTCCCAAATTAGAAAGCTCTGACCACAGGATATAATCACTTTTTCTTCCATGTCTTGTGTCCTGTACCAGACATGGCAAGGTAAAATCCAAACTTTCCAACCACTTCTAAACAGCCTGCTTAAATTTTTGCATTTAGTAATTCTGTTTAAGTTATTTCACATTCCTGACTTTTTCTACCCCCAAAATGCCAGCTGGTAGGAGATTTCAAAATTTCAACTCCTGTTCCAGTGTAAGGGGAAAAAAAATTAATGAGGTCATTTCTTGAGGAACAGGAATCAACTGTTAGTTCTACACCTACTATACTTCATCAAAGTCGTCTTATGCTCCTGAGCTGAGCCTGGCAAAGAGGTGTAATGTCACTAATCTGAGTGTGGTCGCTGTGGCTATGCCCTTCTAAGGCAATTTGAAGTTTTTGTGATAGCTTGCTTCCCCTTTCCCTCCTATTCATGATTCCCTAGGGCCTCTTTTCACTCACTTGGTTCACTTTCCAAAAGCCCAGCCTGGTGAATCAATCAAACTGTCTGGATTCCTCAGCTAGGCACCAGCTCAGGCCTGCTGGTTCCTTCCAGGAAAAGTTTCTGCAGAGAAAATTGCAGGGAAGATACACAGAAAAATTGAACACTCAGACAAGCATGCATTTTCGCATGGAGAAAAACAATATACTCATTGCAAATAATTTCTACTTCAAATTGATCAGTAAAGCAGTGAATGCTGTCACTCACTGGTCAGGCAACAAACACTACATGGCAAAACAACAGACAAATCTAGAAAGCTAAGCCAGCCCACATGGGTTACTAACTTGCAAAGAAACATGGGTGGGAGAAAAAAAATACACAGATGAAGAAAGCTGGACTTGGAAGTACAATGCTGCAAGGAAAAAGCGTTGGACTCAAATCTCAGTTAGATGAGGATGACAGAGCTTTCATTACTCTGGGGGTAAGTGAAGGACAGGCAGGAGAGAAGGTCCTTGTGACTGAAGTGGGGTGGTCAATGAATCTCTGTGGAAGCCACAGCTTGCAGATAGGATCAGAGCCTGAGGCAAATATGAGGCATGGGCAAATCAAAATACCGAAGGAAGTTTCAAAAGTTTTCCTAAATGTTGGTACCAAAAAGTAAATTTTGGGCACTGTATTGCCACTTTGCCATGAAAGAAGTGATTTCATAAATGAACAAAAGGATTTAAAACCTGCTCTTAAAATCCTAACCATTAAAGATATCAGTACTTACATGGCTTATCTTTTCAGACATCTATTCTTATTCACAAGGGTTTTCCCTGGAGGAACTATAGTTTCTCAAGGTACAAGCAGAAGCTAGAAATTACACCACGATTTTATAAAACCAGCTTCATGTCAACACATGCTTCACCAGGCACCATGCGTCTACTTCAACTGACCTTACCCAATTACTTAATTGTATGACTCACTCTAACAAAGGTTAAGACATTAAGGTTTTAGAAAGTTACACCAAATAATATAATCATCACAGATTACTTTCTCATATAATAGTGTCATTAAAATCAGGTAAATAGATGAAGGGTCATGATGTAAATAAGCTCACTGAAATTAAAATTCACATTTCAAGGCAACAGCACTGCTGCCTGACATACGTGCATGGTGTAATGTCTCCTTTTTGGGAGTAGGAAATCCTTGCCTCTTTCTGACTTGAATAAATGACAGGAAATTCATATGAGGAAATCCTCTACAATATTACCATTTTCAACTAGGGCAAGGGAACAAAGAGGAAAGGCAACTTGGTGTGCTCTTTTCAGGTCAATCAACAAACATCCCTTGTTGTGCTTCAACATGTATCCTCAACTGTAAAACCATAGCTTCTGTGTGGGTGGGAAAATGCCCTGTGGTTTAACAGCAGTGTTCATTATATGCATGCTCAGGTTACACCAGAAGAATGTACCCCAGATCCCCTGCTGGGAAACGTTGTCCTGTTTCTCATCCCCTTCCATTATCCCCTTGTCGTTTTGCAGATTATCTGTGAGCACAGGTTATCTGATGTATGCTATGCCTTGGATAAGAAAAAAAATTAGTCAAGTTGCACTAGCAGAGTTTCTTTCACTTGCTCTTCATTTACGAGCAGTGAATCCCAAGCAATAAAGATCCGATTTTTCAGTTTATACCGTTGTTTTTCCCATCAGAAGTCATTTGGCTTCTTTGATAGCAGAGCTACCAGGGATGTGCAAGCTGCTTCTCGAGTCTGCTGCCAGGTTGTGTTCAGGCACTAGTTAATCTTCCAGAAATATAGCACACTTTTTTTTTTCCCCTGGATATATGAGATTGCGCTTGACATTTTAGGATCTGCTTTCTCTGAATGGGTCCAATTTATCCTGGAATGCAGATTGTGCTGTGCAATCTACATTGCCATCATGATTTATCTTTCCATCTCTGCTTCCAGCATCTGCAAATACAGTCACTTGGTGGTTGTGTATTTGTTTCCAAAATGTCTATAAAAATATTACCTGTGGTAAGGTCAAGTATGTATGTTTTTGATGCTACTTTGTAAGATCTGCCATACAACATTTATTGTTTCCCAAGTATCTCATTTATATTATATAATGTTATTTTATATTAGTTTGAAGGCCATGAAAGACTAAGTTAAATACCCTACAGAAGTATATTACATCAGCACAATTACAAAACTCAATTATAATTGAAGTTCATCAGAGTACAACCTGAATTGATGTTGCCAAGTCCTGTTTCTAAAACCAAATTAGTAAGCATCAATATATTGATAGTGCTTCATATTTTACATTTTATAACTAATGGGTCAAACATGTTGAGTCCAGCATTGGAGGACTTCCATTGCATGCTCAGAATTATTAACAATGATGAACAGCAAGACAGAAAACTCTTCAGCCAGTTCATCTGGGGTTGTTGTATGCAAGTTTTTTCTCTTCCTTCCTTTTAGAATATTTTTTTAGAGAATTTTTATTAATGCAGTTTAAAACTTACATTTGCATTTTGGCCTAGCAAATTATCCAGTACCCTGATCAGATGTAAATACATCCTTTTGCTCCTTATCAGATACTAACATTAGCACTCTCCTATAAATCTAGCACCAAATCTTACCTGCAGTTTTACCTTCTCTTATTTCTACTTTAGATTTTCTGTTGTCCCTCATTTTACTAGGCTTGAAGTTTCTTTGGATTTGTGCAGTAATTTTTATTGACATATTTATGTTTGCTATCTACTTCTAACTATTGTCTTTCCTTCCTTTTCCAGAAATGGTTTTAAATAAAATAGTTCATTTTCATATTTAAAATACTGCTTAACACCATGTAATGAAGTCTTCTGATACACATCCTAATTTTCATTAATACTGTTCATTTTCTCATCTAATACAGTCTCAGTTTTCCTTATTTCTTAACTTTTTTTTTTCTAGGAAACTTAAAATCAGGCTTATGTAGAACTTATTTGTATGTGTGTATCCACATTAAATGCAAACACTTCTGTAAATGCCTACTCAGCTGTAAGCACATGCACATGTAACAGAGCTTGGCTGAGCCTGTTCTCCCTGTGACCTCATTTGATGTAATTGTTTGTGAGAATTGTGTTTGTCTTCAGGCCACCACAAACTTCCAGCCTGGTGCTCATTCCAACTCTTCCCACCACAATCAGATTTCCATGTATGCCTATACATTTATTGAGTACGGGAAAAATATCATCAGTAATCCCTGAAATCTCTAATGCAGTTTTACCACTGTCTTCATGAGACTTCCATTCTTCACATCAGCAATGACAATGCCATTTCTGTTTTCACATATTATTGACAGGCACTTAAGGGCTCATTTGCTGGGTATTTTAATGTTGGTTTGTTGGTCTGTTTTTTTTTTTTTAAAAAAAAGCTCTTTACTTTTAACCTTCCTGATTTAAAGCTTTCCATATATTATTAATTCTTACATTAAGTCAGATTTTAAATGCGTGTGTGATTTACCAGAAGAAAAACCCTACAGATTTAGTCCCTGATTGATTTTTTTAATAATCCTAGCACTTAATTATCTTAGAGTGGCTAATGACCTTTTATCACATTAGATTATTAATGCCGTCATATGCAAAGAAATTGAATTTGGGTCTAATTCAGATCTAAATCTTAACCAAGTGACACCAAATGTAATGCACTAATAGACAAAATTAGAGTCCAGCCTGTGGCATGGTATTACTATTTCCCTCCTGATTTATTGGACACTAAAAGAAACCAGTAGCTGTCAGAGGAAATTCATTGACTTGATTCTGACTGACAAGATTTCACATGTGCTGGAACATACTTTGTTGCATTCTATAAGAATGCATGCTGCTATCCTGTTTTTTGTGGGTTTTACCTAAGATGACATACAATTCTTAGCTCTCCTTTTATTATTCATTGGGGGATAGCATAGGAGTAAATAGCAAGGACAGGATTTCCTGTCCTTCTTCTGTCATTACATGTTTGATTTAGCAAGTTAATAACATGACTGTAAAGGCTGTTTATATGAGATAATAATCACTGCAGAGTTTGGGCCCAGAAAATGCTGATAACTTCTCCAAACCAAATCTGTGATGGAAATTTCCAAGAAAATCACTTTGACAGGAGATTACTAGTTTTACTGCAGGCCAGATGCAAAGTGAAAGATAACTGAACATGTTGATGCTTTCATCTTGGAGGTGCCAAGTCTACTGCATTTCCCATTTTATTTCTTACTCAAAAGTGGGTCATACTTGACTTCACTTCTGTAAAAATATCAAGCTGTGGAAAATACATTGGATACTGGAAAATATATTCATAAATTGCCAGATATTAGTTTTTTATTATTCTATATTCAAATTTTCTCAATAATAAAGACACAATTATATTCTGTCATGATAAAAAAGACAAAGCCCAAAAGATATTACAACCTTTTTGAACTTTATTTAATAGGACAGATGCAGCTTTTAGCCAAATGAGAAGAATCTAGACAGATCCCAAAATACTTATATGCATTACTGAATGTATCATATATTTCCCAGTACCTCCAGAAATAAGTAGAACACTACTTTGTTCTGAGTGTTCACATGCCTAAGGATACCTAGAAGGAATCTGCCTTTTTTTTTCTTCATTACCACCAAAATCAACCAACAGTTGGTTTGGTAGATTGCTTTGACCGCTGCATTAAGGTCACTGTGTGATGTTTGTACATCTTCAACTCCTTCCATGATTTTCACTTGGCTTCAGCATTCATTTCCACTGTTGGCAGAGAAGCTTCATGCACAGGGATGAATGATGTGAGAGAATATGACAAGAAAAATCACAGCTTTGTTTCCACAGCTCAGCACTCCTTGAGCACCTTAACTTCCTACTAAAATTAACCTACATTTGTGTCTGTTAGCCAACACAAGGACATGTCTCATATCTTTTGTTGCCCTATCTTGTCATTTGCCACAGACATCCCCATCACAGCTGTCATAAGGGTACTGGGTAAAGAAATAACAGGCTGAAAACAGATAAAAATTAGAATCCTTCATAACCTTTATAAATAGAGCAAAATAAATTTCTCTGAAATATCTGTTGTCATTGTTTGTGACATTTAGCCATTAAGCCTTTCCCTATTTTCTTTGACAGACGTAGTTCATGGTCCATCATGCCAGCACAAGGAATGTGGGCCACAGCTGCCCACACCTGAGAAAACGCCACCTCCAATGCTAATGGAAATGTGTTTTTAAAAGTAATCGATGATGACTGAATCATCATTTGAGATAACCTACTTCTGCCTACCAGTATTTTAAATACCTTTTCAATTACATCTGTGCTCAACAGTTGCTCCCTTTCCCAGCCTGGCACTTGGCACAGACCTCCTTCTGCTGCTCATGGCAGGCAGAAGGGTCACTTAAGCAAGAGTTCAGGAGTAATTCCGGGGGCAGAAAAATGAGAAAAAAGGATGAAAGGTTTCCTTGCATGTTTCTGAGCTCCCTTGTTTCCAGGATCACTCACTGGCCTCAGAAGCTAAGTCAGCTTTGCAATGTTCCTTCCCATCAGTGATCCGGCTAAACACTTGAGCCGTTTCCGCTATTCATTCGGAGGGGCTTGTTTTCACTATTTATGCCAGGTCACAGATTATGGACAATTAGGTGCTCCTGAGCTGAGACACACAAATATATGCATGCATGTCTGAAAGTGCAACTGTTTAGAGCAGCCTCAGCATCTCCTAGATAAATTAATGTATTAGCTTTTGTGGGATTTGGGAGGTGTTAGGCAGCCTCTGGCTAAAGACTCATGGCAATTGTTTGGAGGCTAGGCAGGAAGGGAAAAAATGTAGGGCTTTAGCAGTGTTCAGAGTCAATATTCTGAGATACTTAGGTTTTATTTAATCTATCTGCACTGTGTTAAGTGTTGTTTGTTTGTTTTATGTGTTTAGGTGCAGTCTGAGCTAACAAAATGATAAATTGGGTTAAGGGTAGAGGAGTTTTTGCAGTTGAACCTGAACTTTTTGCAGATTGTTTTTTATAGTCAAGTGAAGAAATCACTGGCTAGCAGCATAAGACCACTTGCATATAATGCATGAGTGCGATTGTTCAGCAATCCTTCTATTCTCGATATCAACTTTTTTTCCTGCTACTGACAGTTTTAGAGGGAGGGTGAACAACTTGGCAAAGGGTAATCTGATTTTATATTCTGTTACATTAAAAGGGGAAAGCTCTCAGACAGCATTTGTGGACCTTGTACAGAGTTATTTATAGAAGATTCATCTGTTCCTCAGGGAAACAAAGAAACCTTTTCAACCCTGTCTAAAGTACAGGAATGATCTAAGTTAAAACCTGCCTGCAGGCAAACAGTGTGTAACAATTCAGAGTTTATCCTTGGACAGAGAGCATGTCGGGTCTCTGCTGCACCCTATTTGCACCTTGTGCAATCATTTATACTTCTGTGAAATAACTGCAAAATACCACCTTTTGTGTGACTTAGGCTTTGGTTGTATTTTATATGGCTCCATGGAACTATAGATGATGGTGGCTGCGGAAGAAGAGATTACATCTGCAATACTCCCGTAGATCGATGACAGGCTGTCAAGTATGTTAGAAATGCTGTTGCAGAGTGCTCCGGCAAGCTTGGCTGGTTGTTTTACAGTGGTCTGAGGTTTTACCTCAGTATCCAGCTCCACTCCCTGCCGGAGCTGCCTTCTACATTGCAGAGCTGGTGGGAGCAAGGTGGACTCCTGCCTTAGCAGCTCTGGTGCAAAGATTAGCATTTTAGGAACGGGGAAAACAGGTGGATTTGCTCTAAAATGGCCAACTTAGTAGAAATATCTGAGGAAAAGTCTGTGATACACTGAAAGTTGCAGTCTGGTACAACAGCTTCCTCTAGCTCCTCCAAAGCCAGAGGGGCTGTCAGTGAGTCCTTTCTTTTGTCTTTCCATGCAGCCCCAGGCTGTTATTTTGAGTTTCAAATCCCTATCTCGACATGATAGTAAAGAGTAAGTAAGTGTAAAGGAAGGCCTTTTCCTCTCCCATTAGGACCAGGAGTTTTCAATAGTGCTCAGACACTTAAAGGGCAGCAATGTTTTTTCTACATCTCTGCAAGAAAATTCACCAAAACTTATCCGTCATATCTGACAAATTTTACAAAAGCTGAAAAAAGCTTTCAAAAGCAGCTGCAATGAGCACTAATTCAATTTGCTGTTATTGCTAGAACCAGAGACGTGGCTAAAATACTCCCAGAGGTAGGTGTGCCTTTACCCAAGCCAGACCCTGAGATGGCTAAATCAAGGAACCACTTGCCACATAACAGCCCAAAGCTTCGCCTCCAACTGCTGCCTAAAACCCCGGGGTGTAATGCTCCATCTCCTGACTTCACCATGTGTTGGAGAAATTGCCTTGTCTCAACAACCTGGATAGTTTATAGCATCATAGAATATCCTGAGTTTAAAGGGACCCACGGGATCTTGGAGTCCAGCTCCTGGCTCTGCACAGGACAACTCCAAAATGATTGTCTCTTATAGGAGCAGCATGAAGTCGTCTTCTGTTTCTGGGCTCAGGAAGACTTTAAGTAAGCTGCTAATGTGCATATTTGTGACACTGTCCAGCAGCAACCCTACAAAAATGAAATAATCTTTGTTGTGATGTCAGGTTTTCAAATCACTGACTGTAGGCTTTGCCTGGCCCATGGGGAATGAGATCCTCACTTCTGCTCTCAGTGAATCCTCACACTCATGGTGCATTTTGGTGCTACCAGGAGGCTCAGCTTGTCTGTTTTCAGCTCACTGCTTGATGCAAGCAGGGCTGCAGGGCCAATTAGCACAATCTTAGCAACATATTCTAAGAAGAACAAATACCCTGCATGCTACACCAGAGATGTCATTTGGTGGAAAACGTTTATTCTTTTTTATACCCCCTGCCTTATTGAAAGCCTATTTTAAAGCATTTGGGTTTTTTTTTTTCTTTCTATGTATAGATTCTGTCATTTCTGTATTTCTGCAGGTCTAAATAATATGCCATGGATGTGTCCTTACTGTTGCACTTATCTTCCTTCTGCAGGAATTCCAGCCACTGATATGGCCAAGACAGAAAGTACATACCGAAACTGAACAGAATGCAAAATATGGGTTTGCAGCCTTGAACTCTAGCTGCTAAATAATTCCAGAGATGTATCCATGCGTGAGAACTAACACTATTAAGATCCCTTTTTAATGACATGTATAAACATGTCTGTATAAACAGAAATTCCACCTTTTTAATGACATGTGTAAACATTTCTGTATAAACAGAAATTCCACCAGCATAACGATGGAAGAATTAAGTTTTTTGAATTCATCAAGCTGATATCTAAAAGAGCTCTAAAACATTCTGCCAGTGCCATTGTAAATCTTAATCTCAGACCTAAACCTACGGGAGCTGAATCTTCTTGACCCACTACATTGACTTTGACCGGATAAAGGACATAAAAAATACCTCAGGATTGTGCAATACCAGAAGTATAGTACTTCACTGTTATATGGAGATTCTGAGTTCATGGAAATCAGACAGCCAGTAGCAGCAGCACTATCAAACTCCAGTTATCCTTAATGAATCTACAAGAAAGTTTTGCTGAAGTCTATTTTGAGGTCAGAATCAGGCCGTCACATTGGAATATTTTTTGCTTTTAGTGCAGTTGGTCTAGATTTTCATCATAAAAAAACAAGCCAGATGTGATCTGGGAGGATCCCCCTCCTCAAACTAAATTTTTTTTTTCCCTTTTGCCTTCCAGGTTTAATTCAAAAATATTAGGAGCCAACATAATGGACAAATAAACTCACCACAAACTAATAATTATTTCACCCAAATGGACTTTACTTTTATAAGCTGAATGTTATTATTATATAACATATTAGTGCAATACTGACCCAGTAATACAATGCTTGAGGAACTGAGCCAGTAGTCAAAGGAGATTCTTCCCTAGGTATAGCCACAATGTTGTAATAACGTTTGAACTAGAATATATTGAGTAATGATTTAGCATGAATGAATCACAGTATAAACCATAACAAGTGCTGCTTCTCACTGCTTAGGTATGTCTGAGTAAAATACTACTTCATTTAAGAACTTAGGAAAAATATGTAGAAAAATACAGACCTATAGAGAAGCTTGGACTTGCTGTAATAAGATAGAGCTCAGTGTTGAAGCTTTTTAAAAGCACTTGTTATCCCAATATAGTGAATTCAATTTGGTAGAAGAATTCTTTGTTAATTTTGTTCTGTTTTACTTTTTAAAAGCACTTTTAAATTTGTTATCCCAATACAGTGAATTCAATTTGGTAGAAGAATTCTTTGTTAATTTTGTTCTGTTTTGTTGGAAATGTTGCTGTTTCATGTAATTCAACATGAATACTTTACTAATATTTTTAAATTATAATACTGGAATAGTACTTAAGATGGATGCTAATTTTTGTGTATGGCTACAAAACAATACATTTTACTGGCATTTGGTAGTTTGATAGACTTCAGCTCCACATGACCTGCTTTCTAGAAACAGCCGTATTTTGAAGTCAGCAGATTTTGCTGTTTTTCTTGGGGGAGAATTATGTTTACTTTCAAATAAAACTCCTTGAAAATGTTGAATAAGACTGATCATAATCTAAATGTAATTGACCACCTCCTAAGAATTTGTTCTTTAGAAATAGTTTTGAATTATGAAGATTATTAATATATAGTATATAGAAAGAATATATATTTTAAAAATGTGTGTATTGTATGTCAAAAGTTCAAATTCTTTGTTCCTTTCATTCTCTTTCAGAGCAGGACACATTAGAGAATTTGATTAAGTGTGTAGCCATTCTAAAATTACTCAGGTCTTGAAATTCAATGGCCTGTAGTTTTGCTCATTAATGATAAGAAACAATTTTGATATAATTATTGAAATGTTTTTATTTATGAGCTAAAAGTCCCTATACTTTTTGCTGTGTAAATTCCTAAATGACATGCTATTCTGAAGACAGACTTATCTCCTTCTCAGTTACTGTTCTGATGCTCAGAAAAACTTGAACATTTGTCCACGTACATTTGAAAATTACACTGACCTGAAGAATTGTCTCCACCATGCAAAAGGACCATGCTCTGTACTGCTGGTGGACATGCTCTGAAAAATGAGTAGGAGTCCTCTGCTAAGAGGTGTCAATACTCAGTGAGCACTCCTGAGAATTGATAGTTTGGTCACGCCTGCTCCAAGAATAACACAGCAATTAAATTATGTTTTCAGAAAATGCCTGTAGTGGTAGTGATCAGTATTTTCATCTGTTCTTCCCTAAGCTCATGGATAACCATAACATAAGTTGAGTGCTTTTCTGGATCGATATCCTGACATGCTGGCACAGAACATCCATTAGCAAGGCTGACCTCTTGCCAGCATAACATACATCAGGTGCCTGTTACACACCCGTGCTGCAGTCTGGCAAAAGAAGGATCCTTATGAAGTCTGGCCAAGGCAATCTCAATACTTCTTTTATAGTTTGTAGTAACAAAAATGTATCAGGTACTCAGTATCCACTAAAAACGTACTACTTCTTATTCCCAGATCCTCTTTTCCTTATTGCCCATGCAAAGTTGATGAGGGTGAGCTAATGGGCCATGTCTCATGCACCACAGATCAGAAGGGACAGCAGCAGTAATGTACATAAGTATATTATTTTAATGAATTTGCACATTAAACTGATTAATTCTAGCAACCATTGCTGATAGGAAATAATAGAGAAAGTGTATTCAATGTTTAATTGATTTTGACAGCAGAGGACAACTGTACCTATATTTTTTCCCCCTCCCCATCTCTCTTAGACAAGCAGGTATGCACATATTATTTAAAATTGTAGCACTCCTATCATTGTGAGTGCTCGTTGGACAACTGAAAATGTGTGGTAAGTCTTATTATGGTTACAACAAACAGTTACTTACAGCCAGGTCAAAGAGCATTGTTCAGTGATTTGCCTGATTTTAAATCCAGCATGTGCTATTTCTACTTCCCATGTGTACTCTTGTCTGGGTTTTGAAGTTATAATTTGAAAACTGCTTATGTGGTCCTATATAGGAGTCTGTCATGGTGGGAGGGTTAACTTTTTTTTTCTAAGTTTTGATAATTTCACATAAATGGCTTAATTCTCAATGTCCATGGAGAGAGGTTGTGGGGTCTTACTGACTCCATTTGTAGGTTTGAGGTCAACAGGGTGTTGACTTGGATCTTGATAAACGTAATTTACTTCTCTGATAATTATTTGCCATGGCATTTTAGACTCTGACTCTCACATCTCACAGAAGAGGTGTTTTAGAGAGGTTACAGACTAAGGACCTGTAGACAAATCAACCAGCACTCCCATTTCTCACAGTGGGTGGGATGGGGGGAACACACTCTGTTCCCTTTAACACTGCAGCTTAGTTTTCACCACTTTAACCATGATCATCTAAGAGACAGAACCCCAAGTAAATTAAAGGAAACACATTCATACAGAGTCTATACAGTCTGCCCCTTTACATGAGCTAATGCTTTAATGTGTACAGTATACGGGCACACTGGCTTTTACAGCAGCCTCTCCTATTTGTCTGCAGCTCCATTCCAGGAGCAGGCCAGTCTTGTGTATATTGAGGATGACTGCAATGCTGGAGGTAGATGACAAACAGCAGCATTTCAGATGCAACAGGACCAAACAAATTGGAACAAATCCCCCCTCTAAACAGTATACTACCTACTGCCAAGGGCTGCACATAAGTTTCCATTTACAGTGCAAGATGAGACTTAAAATAAACAAAGTTGGTTAAAGGAAAGCTATTTTGAAAGGATAGCAAGAAGCAAATATTCTATTTATAATAAGAACAAATTGAACCCTGTTCAAGAGAATGGAATCTTTTAACTAACCTCCATTCTTACTAAGTTTAAAAAACATGTCCAATTTTTTACATGTACAGTATAATACTGTATCTTTCAAAGATGCACTTGATCTGTAAAAAAATCTAAATTCATGTTCATTCATTGAAGCATATACCGTGATTAGAGAGGCTTTACTTACATGGTAACATATTAACAAGGAAACTGCCCTCTACACTTAAGGTTTTGGAATCAGAAAGGGGCTCCTTTTTGGGAAAAGAATGGTTCAGTGTGTCATGTGCCTAGGAAAGTTGCTTTGGTTTCCTCTGAGAACTGCCCTCGCAAAAGAAAACGCCTCAGTCACAAAGATAGACAGTGTTGTTCCAAAGTTGCTTGTTGCTTGCAGTGTTGCTTGATATGGTGGAAGATTTGTGTAACTAAAAAAAAATCTATGTGCTGGAACACAGTAGCCTAAAACATAGGAGAAAAGTTCATTTATTGCTTCCTGGACATCCAAAAAACTTTTTACTTGTATGAAATAAGCTGTAGGAGTGTTGTCCTTAGTTTTGTCTGTGGCTGCCATGTTTGCAGATACATCTGGCAAGAGCAAAAAAGACATCCTTCCCCTTGCACATAGCACTTTTTAACCTCTCTGCAGTTACACAGCTTTCTCTTTCCCTTTCTGCTCACACCCATCTTTGACTGCTCCCACAGAACAAATCTCTGCATTTTTCATATTGGCAAGTAGATGTGCTGTTCTTGCACCAGCACTGTCAAGAAAGCAGCAGAATAACAGCTGTACAAAAGTCTTTCTAAAAAGTTGTACAATAGTTGTGCAAAGGTGATCTAAAATGTGCTTTTTGAGTGTCAGTTTACCCCTGCGAACAGTAGTTTACAAGCAGTTCTAAAAGTTTTCACTGTTGAGGTTTCATTTCACAAACACATTTTATCACAAGGAATAAAAAGTTGGAAGGGCCATTGGTTTCATTTCATCTAAAAAGTCTGATTTAAAATGCTCTCCTTCAAATAAATGTGTTTCATAAACTTCAGCTGCCTGATTTCTCTTTACATGTTGTTTATGTGAATGGCAAAAACTACATAAGATTTACAAGGCTTGTGCCATGCTCTGTATTGCTCCACAGTGCACCAGTTGTCAGCTCCAAGGTCACAGCTTTATTAAAGGATCAAGATTTACAATAATGTTAACAAGAGCATGAATGCCTTCACAGACACCTTCCTGTAGTTTACTTCCCTGAAGTCACCTGCACAATTTCTCCCCCTGCCAAAGCTACTAATCAATAAATACTGCACTCTCCTGAAGAAAGTTCAAATGGATCTACCATGTTGCATTAGTAATAAATCTTTGCTTTTGTTTAACACCTGCCTTCAAAAGACATAACCTCCTTTACCTGAAGTAATTAAACTTCCTAACAGCTTTACTTGGTGATTAAAACCTGCTCCCTTTTTAAAGATTGAGAAACTGAGGCATAAGACCATGAAGTCATGCAAGAAGATTAAAAGACTTGGAAACCCATCTCTGCCAGCCTCCCATGTGCTGAGGCTGAAGGCCATGCTGCCTGTACCCCAATGGTAGTTGTGTAGCATCTGAACTGAGGCTTCTGTAATTCTTCGTTTTCATGTACTGTCACAGCCTGGCTAGTGTGTCCCTGAAGCTGATATACAGCTGTGGTGTCATCCTCACTGACACAAGCATGTACAAGAAGCACTCTGCAGGCTACTTAGCACTTAAGGTGTAGCTCTGTGTCTTCTTCTGGCTGTCCCTGCAGTGCTGATGAGGTTACTGCCACCAGTCACCCACTCAGATTGACTGGTCTGGCTTCCTGCTCCATTCCATGGAAGATAATCAATCACTTTAAACAGTAGGGGGTTTGCCAGCCTATGAACAGCCGAGATAACCCATTGTCAGCAAGGATGAGAGAAGGATAGCAGTAACCTCCTGAGCCAGCACAGCTAGCACGGTTACCAGAGGACAATTTTCCATAGCATCTCAAATCCCAGGCCTGTCTTCCTGTGGGAGATCCCTGCCCAAGGAGTTCTGCCTTTTCCACCAGATTTTCTTTCAATCTGTAGTATGGGCAGCAAATATCCCAGCCCAGGCAACTTATTTCACTTTGGGCCAAAGGCTTTTGAAGTGCTTCCCTTGAGAATTTCACAACTCTTGGTACTTAGAGGCATGCAAATTTTGTCTCCACATGGTCTAAAAAGAAGGCATTCAGGCAGTGATTGGTTTTTGTTGTGCTGTCTCTACTCTCCCTTAGGAAGATACTAACATTAATAGGTAATAGTCATTGTGACAGATACTGAACAAGAAGAACATCCTTCACAGAATTACAGGATGGTTCATCTCTCATCTTCACCTGAAGAGAGACCTTGGCTTCAGCTTCAGTCCCTGCAGATCCCTCTCCCCTCCAAACCAAGAGCCCAGATGGTGTCATGGGCATTGTCTCTTGCTGCTGATCACTAGCAGCTACAACAACCAGCTCTGATGGATGTCTAAAGCATTTAGGCTTTCATTTGGTTTTGAAATGCTGGAGTCTGAAAGCATACATGAACCACAGCTCTTAATGTTTTGTACTCTCTTTCCTGAAAGGCTAACCCCAGGTCAGAGAGAGAGGAATCTGCCCACCTAGAGATCTCCTCTGAACATCTATGGTACAGACAGCTGCAGTAAAGGAGACAGGGGAACCAAGATGAAGGATCCATTTTCTCTCAGTCCTGGGACTGGAACAGGTTGCCCAGAGAAGCTGTGCATGGTCAGTTCCTGGAAGTGTTCAAGCCCAGGTTTGGATGGAGCTCTGAGCAACCTGGACTAGTGAAAGGTGCCCTTGCCCAGGGCAGAGCAGATGGAGCTACATTATCTTTAAGGTCTCTTCCAACCCAAACCATTCTATAATCTCTGAGCAAAAAAAGACCAGGCCTAGTCTGAATCTTAGATTTATTATGATTACAACGTTCACAAATTAATATACTCTCTACAAATCTATTTCTTTTTAAAGCATTCTCAACATTTTAGGGTTTTCTTTATATGCCAACAGTTATGTCCAGATGAGGTCAGTGCTAGATGTGCTTAATAGACCAAAGTCTTCTCCACCTGCAGAAGTGCAGAAGTCTGTTGGCATCAGTATACAGCTAGATAGATATTCTTTAAAGTTCTTATTCTGGAAGAAAAACGCAATCATACCACCAGATTAAGTTGGTGGGTTTCTTTTGTTGTTTTTTTTTTTTTGGTTTTTTTTTTTTTTTTGAAGCTGTGCATGGTCAGTTCCTGGAAGTGTTCAAGCCCAGGTTTGGATGGAGCTCTGAGCAACCTGGACTAGTGAAAGGTGCCCTTGCCCAGGGCAGAGCAGATGGAGCTACATTATCTTTAAGGTCTCTTCCAACCCAAACCATTCTATAATCTCTGAGCAAAAAAAGACCAGGCCTAGTCTGAATCTTAGATTTATTATTATTACAACGTTCACAAATTAACATTTTAGGGTTTTTTTTTATATGCCAAGAGTTATGTCCAGATGAGGTCAGTGCTAGATGTGCTTAATAGACCAAAGTCTTCTCCACCTGCAGAAGTGCAGAAGTCTGTTGGCATCAGTATACAGCTAGATAGATATTCTTTAAAGTTCTTATTCTGGAAGAAAAACGCAATCATACCACCAAATTAAGTTGGGTTTTTTTTGGTTTGTTTTTTTTTTTTTTTTTTTTTTTTTGATTAAGTTGGTGGGTTTCTTTTGTTGTTTTTTTTTTTTGGTTTTTTTTTTTTTTTTGTGTGTCAGAAGGCTGAAAACCTGCCCCAGCTCTCAGTAATACCACTAAAACTACTCCATAAAATCACCGCTAGAACCAGTCACAGAATTCTAGCATCAGTTAGGTTGGAGAAGACCTCTGAGATCATCAAATCCAACCTATGACTGAACACCACCAAATCAGCTATAGCACAGCACTAAGTGCCATCTTTTCTTAAACATCCCCAGGAATGCTGATACCATCACCTCCCTGGGAAGCCCATTCCAATGTTTGATCACCCTGAAGAAATTCCTCCTGATGTTCAACCTAAATCTCCTCCAGCACAGCTTGAGGCTAATTCCTTTTGTCCTGTCACTCCTTAATCGGGAGAAGAGGCCGATCCTCACCTGGCTACACCCTTCTTACAGCTGGAGAGCGATAAGGAGCCTCCTTTTCTCCAGGATAAACAACCCCACCTCCCTCAGCCGCCCCTCACTGGTGCTCCAGACCCCTCACCAGCTCTGCTGCCCTTCTCTGGACTCGCTCCAGCACCCCAGTGTCCTTCCTAGACTGAGGGCCCTAGAACTGAACACAGGATTCGCGGTGCGGCCTGACGGGTGCCGAGTACAGGGGAACTGGACAATTCCATCCAGGAATAACCCACCGCCCGAGCGCTCCCACCGCGCAGGTCTGCGAGCGCTGCCGCTGGGCCGAAGGGCGGCGGGGCGGGCGCAGCGCGGTGGGCGGAGCGGGGAAGCCTCACGGACAGGGCGGAGCGGGTGCCGTGTCGTAGCAGCCCCGCCGGGCCGGGAGGCGATCGCCATGGAAACCCCGGTCCCGCCCCTGCCCCCCCGGGTGCCGCCGGGAGCGCGGCCGGAGCTGCCGGGTCCCTCCTCCCCGGGCAGCGCCAGGTAGAGCGCGGGGCGGGGGCCGCTTGAGCCGGGCGGGAGGAGCCGCGAGGGGCGGCGGGCGGAGCGCAGGCCGAGCTCGTTCCGCTGCCCCGCCGCAGCCCGGCCCGGATCCGACCCGTCGTCGGTGCCCCCAGCCATCCGCTCTCGGACCCCGGCAGCGCCCCTCGGGAGCGAAGCGGGGCCGGACTCTCCTCGGCCCGCCAGGGCGGGGCTTGTTCGTCGTCCCCGATCCTGGCGGAGAGGCCCTTACGTGTTGCCATGGCCGAGGGGGCCGCGGCGGCCCCGGCGTGCTTCAGCGAGGATGATTTTTACTGCCCGGTGTGCCAGGAGGTGTTCAAAACGCCCGTGAGGACCGCCAACTGCCAGCACGTGTGGGTATCCCGACTCCCTGCCCCTTCCCAAGCCTTTTCCTCGATTCCTCCGGCTCTCCGCCTTGTGCTCCTCGGCTCCCCCCGCTCCCGGCGCACGGACCCTCGGCCTGGAGACGCTGGCGGTGAGGATGCGAGCCCAGTGCTGCTCCAGCCTCCCCTCGCCTCTTTCTTTTGTAGCCGACGAGGACCGGTCATTGAGGAGAAGCCCCCCCACCTCCCCGGGTGTCTGGTCGGCGGTGGGGGAGTTTTGCTGTGCCGTCTGAGCTAACTCGCGGTTTTTAACTTCATGGTTTTCCCCGTTCCTTTTCGAACAAGGACGGTAGTGTGAGTTGTTCTCTCTTTTCAGTTCATCTCTTCAGCATTTTTTTCCAGAGGGACGTCTGATTACAACGTGCTACTTTGTAGAAAAGCAAAATAGCTTTGGCAGCTGGTGCGTAAGGAAGGAGAGCTGTAAAAGCTGGTGACCTGAGGTCTCTGGAAACGCGTGCTGAATGAAGCTTTGCAGTGGTTTTGGCTCTGCTTAAGGACAATAAACAGGAGTTACGCTGATAAGATTGTCCAAAATCACGTGCTTGCTGCACCATTTAATATCTCATTAGTGATCAATCTGGTATGCAGCTCGGTAATACCAGTCAATAAATAAGAAGAGTTTTATCTAGAGTGCATTCCCAAACTCCCCTGATTTCCATATACTTCATCATAAGCACCATTATTTCATGTTTCTTTTAAGTGCCCAACTTTGTATTCGGTAAACTATTACTCTATACTTTTTTTTTTTTCCCTAACAATCGTCTGTCTCTCTTCAAGGACAAAGTATCTAACTCTGTATATTTTGCTAACCTGTGTTTGTGGTAACTTTTCAATTTAGGTTTTGCAGGAAGTGCTTCTTGACAGCTATAAGAGAAAGTGGAACACATTGTCCTCTCTGCCGGGGGAGCGTGACTAAAAAAGAAAGAACGTATCCCAAAAGGGCTCTAGATGTTGAAAACAGTATGAAGAAAGCTTCTGGGGGCTGTAGATGCTGTGAGAAACAGGTAGAGTAAAACTTTAAAAAAAGTTGAATAAATTGTTCATGTTTTTGTCCAGACACGCCTTTACTGTGTGTCATTCTCATCTTGGAGCTGAAGAGCCTATAGTAATTTGAACTTAGCTTTGTATAGCTTGTTCATATACTGGGCATGCAGTGCCTGCTAGCTGTAGCTAACAGGCGTAAACTGAAAGAGCATCTTGAATTGTCAATAAAGGCATTTTAAGTGGAGTGCCAGTTTTCCCCTGTAAAGATGGAAAAAAATGGATATAGCTATAAAACTGGCAGAAGGAAAATTAAGGAGCTGAACATGAAAATTGCAGATATATGGAAAACCTCAGAAACTCTCTAGTATGGAAATGAAACTGCTTTGAGCTGCTATAAAATTTATTTGAAAACCAAAATATGTGAATTGATTAATTGCAGTGCCCACATGATTAATCATATGTAATTTCCTCCTTCCCCATCAGTCCTTTTACATTCCTTTCAATTCCTTTCTAAAGGGATCATTATTTTTTGGAAGCTGGGTGAAATCTTGACCCTCATTGAAGCCAAGAGTTACGTCTCTTTTCATATAAACAGATGCAGGATTGCAGCCATGTTTCTTGTTTATAACAAAATGCATCAAATCCAGGTAGTCTTTAGGTTGGTTTCATTTCACTTGGGACTTCTGCCAATGCAAAGATCAGCACTAATGGAACCCTCAGCTGCTTACATTGTTCCACATGATTCATTGGGATGAAAAGTGGGGAAAAAGAAACTGATTGCAAGTTGGTAAACTGGACAGAAGAACCAAACAGAATGACTTCAATGGAATTTAGGCACAGGCATGTGAGATATGATCTTGTTCAGCCTCTAGACCTGTGAGCACCTTCTGACAGTGCTGTTGGACCTGAAATTCAGGGGCATGTCCAACACAACTGTCTTCTGGCAAATCCAAGCAACTCATTCTCTTAATTTGAATTAAAGGTCAATTGGCAGCCTTAAGCTGGTGATCATTCACCTATTTGTTTCCCTTCCCTGCCAATGAGTAAACAAACACACCTAATGCAAAAAGAAAATGTTTCTTGCATGAGGTAACAGCAGGCCAGAAAAGACTGAAGGAGCAGTGGTGCTTATCCCATCCTCACTGCCACTCTGTTGTAGCTCATCACCTAATGATCCTGGATCTGGGAGGTGTAGTTCCAGTGACTTTGTTTCAGTTAAATGGTGTTTTCTTGTGTCTTTAATCCCTGAGAGAGCTCTCAAATGTCCAGGAGTTTGAGTGACAATGTTCTCCAGTCTCACAGAGTGACACTGGCTCTGAGGAGAGAGGAATTGGAGATGTCCTGTTGGTGAAGAAAGTGTTCATGCTCAGAAGGGAGACACAAGTTCTGGTTTCTGCTGCACATGAAGTCTAAATAATTCCTCCATGCATTGCTTTCTGTTGGCAGAATTATCTCTTCCTTCTATCTATCCCTGGATTGTTTAGTATGATTTCAGTAATTTGGCATTTTATTTTCAGGTTAGATTTTCATGGATGAGACAGCATTATAAAACGTGTAAGAAGTATCAGGATGAATATGGTGTTGCTTCAATTATGCCAAACTTACAGATTTCCCAAGATGCAACAGGGAACAGGTAATCAGGGTCTTCTATGTGTAACAGTGCATCTTCTTTCCCCACCCCCTCCCCCCATGGAAAGGTTTGGGTTTTGGTTTTTTTTTCCAGGGCATTTCTTCTTTTTGCATTGATTATTATCCATATTTTGTGCCTCAGAATAGGAGTTTTTCCAAGTCTTTTTCTCTACTCTTAGCAGACAGAAGAAAACCTTTCTGCATGATGGCTTTGAAATGTCTTCTAGAGACTCTCCTAAGTATTTAATATTTGTAGTTTGCTTTCCTTGCCTTGACAGCATTTGAGCAGTTTACTTTGTAACATATTTCATAATATTTACCTCTGGAGAACTTCCTGTCTATTTTTATTCCCCCTCCCCTTTCCTAAGTTTGTTTTAGTGGGTATCCTGTTTCAAAACATTACTGTGCAAGCTTTTGCTTTCTGATTAAACTTATTTTGAACAGATTTCTTATGAAATACGTAAGAAATTCCAGTATGTTATACACCGTAAAATCTAATTACACTTGCCATTTGTTTTCAGGCAGTAAAGCTAACCTTTTTTTTCATATATTCTCACTGATGGTAGGGGTTGGGAATTTTTCGTTGTTTTTGAAAAGCTTTTTATATGTCCATTTCACAGATCTTTATTATATATATATACTTTTTTTTTTTTTGCAATTGATTTTCTATTTTTAGCAGTCTGAACTTCTCTGTGTTTGGTTTTCAACCCATCAGTCTATTGCAAGTTGAAGCTGTTACTGGAATTAGCTGCAGCAGTGTTTCACTGAAATGTCTGCATATTCTGATATCACTATTTATGCAGTTTGCTACAGTAGAATACCTGTGATTATAATATCACAGAAGTATAAAAAAATTTACCATTACTGTATTTGTGCTTGTAAATATTCATGTTCTTGGCGTGTCTGTACAGTTTCTTCTGGCTTAGCTAGAGGTGCATATACAGTCAAATTTACTTTCTAAAATGTTCTTCTGCTTTACTCTTCCTTTAGGAAAAAAGTTTATTTTGTGCTCAGTATAAGAAAGCTTACCTTGTTGTAGTTAAAAATTGCAAATTATTTGTGTGAATACACAGCAGTTAAAATACACTTTCCTAAGTCAAAAAACTTAGAAAGTGCTATCTGTCTTACATTCATATAGTTCATAATGCTTTCATAATACTTGGCTGTCACCTGCATTGTCAGTCTTGTTGACTAAATGTTTGTTGTATTCTATACCATTTTCCTGTAAAGTTGTGTAGTATGCCACCAAGCATCACCATGGTAATTAAATTATCCAGAGAGGTCCCAGTTGATTGGAAATTAGCAAATGTAATGCCCATCTACAAGAAGGATCAGAAGAGTGATCCAGGGAGCTACAGACCTGTCAGACTGACCTTGATGTATCAGGGAAGGTCATGGAGCAAATCATCCTGAGTGCCATCACGTGGCATGTTCAGGACTGCCCAGGAATCAGGCCCAGCCAACATGGGTTTACAAAAGTCAGGTGCTGGTTGACCAATCTTGTCTCCTGCTATGACAAAGTGACCCGCATAGTAGATGAGGGAGTGCCTGTGGATGCTGTCTATCTAGACTTCAGGAACACATTTGACAGCATCCCACTGTAGTCTTCTGGAGAAGCTGGCAGGCTATAGCTTGGACAGGTGTCTTCACTGGGTGGAAGAAACTGTCTGGATGGCCAGGCCCAGGGAGAGAGGTGGTGAATGTAGTTACATCCAGTTGACCCCTGGTCACCAGTGGTGTTCCCCAGGGTTCAGTTTGGGGCCACTCCTGTTTAATACCTTTATTTATTATTTAGATCAGGGGATTGAGTGCTTGCTCCCTCAGTGAGTTTGCAGATGACAGCGAGTTGGGTGGGAGTGTTGACCTGCTGGAGGGCAGGGAGGCTCTGCATGGGGATCTGGACAGGCTGGATCAATGGGCTGAGGCCAGTGGTGTGGGGTTCAGCAAGGCCAGGGGTTGGGTCCTGCACTTTGGGCACAACAACCCCAGGCAGTGCCACAGGCTGGGGGGAGAATGACTGGAAAGCAACCCAATGGAAAAGGAGCTGGGGGTGCTGGTTGACAGAGGTTGAGCCATGATCCAGCAATGTGCCCAGGTGGCCAAGAAGACCAGTGGCATCCTGGCCTCCATCAGAAATTGTGTGGCCAGCAGGATCAGGGCAGTGATTGTCCCCTGGTATTCAGCACCAGTCAGGCTGCACCTTGAATCTTATGTTTGGTTTTGGGCCCCTGAATCCAGGAAAGGACATTGAGGTGCTGGAGTGAGTTCAGAGAAGGGCAGTGGAGGTGGTGGAACGTCTGGAGCACAAGTCCTATGGTGAGTGGCTGTGGCGGCTGGGGTTATTTATCTTGGAGAAGAGGAGCCTCAGGAAAGACCTCATTGCTGCAGTTACCTGAGATGTGGTTGTAGTGAGGTGAGGGTCAGTTTCTTCTGCCATGTCTTGAAGTGAAAGAATGAGATGAAATGGCTTCACCATTTAAGTTACATGGGGAGGTTCAGATTACATAGTAGAATTTTTTTTTTTTTACTGAGACCATGGTCAGGCACTGGAATACATTGCCCAGGGTGGTGGAGGAGTCACTGCCTGTGGAGGTGTTCAGGAGGTGCCTGGATGTGGCCCTTGGGGATATGATTTAGTGGTGATTATGGTGGTGCTAGGTTGACATTTGGACAGAAGGTTTCTTTCAGCCTTAGTGATTCTGTAAATACTGAGACATACCTCGATCCAAAGGAAAAGTTGTGAGGGTTGGGATATGTGCCATTGTGTGTTGCCTTGGAATTCATGGGACTTAATGCGTATTCCCACCCAGCTCTGTTACTGTTAAACTTTTAAAATGTTGATAGTTGAGTAAAAGAATCTGAAGTTTAATTGTTTTTTTTTTTTCTTTCATTTAAAGTAGCAGGAGTGATGCAATATCTGGTACTGGCGAGATGGCTAATAATCAAATACTTCAAGGAGAAACAAGGTAGGTTGCTTACTTGTCTGTAGTTGTTATTGGAATAGATTCTGATAGTCACAGTGGAATGCTAAAACCAAAACACAGAAAGCCTACACAAAAACACCAGGAGCTGTATTTATAGAATCCTGTAGTTTCTTGTACACTTGTATCTGTTTGTTAGAATTTGTGTATTTTAGTACTTTCCTGAAGGATTTGCACTAAAAGGTGTTACAAGAGAGCAAAACCAGGGTGTAGCTGCAGTGGGAACAAAAGAAGTTCAAGTCTCAGAGGAGTGCATTTAGGCATACTAATTGTAAATGTACTTAAATTGCAATGTGGTAGTAGCACTGGGACTCCATTAGATCTGCTAATATGTCAGTGGGGGTGTGGGGGGTTTTTTGTTGATATCAAAGTAAGGGAAAACAATGATAGCTTAATTCGTATGCTTTCTTAACAATACTTCTGAAACTCTTCTGTTTAATGCTCTTGTATTTCTGTTTACAGTGGACACCCAACCTTCAAATGCCCCCTGTGTCAGGAAGCCAATTTTACCAGACAGCGCTTGCTGGATCACTGTAATAATAGACATCTTTATCAGATCGTTCCTGTGGTAAGTAGAGCTGCTTCTGTATGTTTCTTAAGCTACTTTCATTGTAATTATGTGGACAATTTTAACTGTGCAGTTGCTGCTCTTTGTCTGTAACAATCATTGTGGTTTGAGAAAGACAGACAATATACTTCACACAGTGCATTTAAATTGAGGAGTGACTTTGATGTGAAAACGTTTCATGTCCAGCCTGCTGGTTCTAAGGCATTTCTGACTTAGTTGTCTCATTTATCTTGGTGTGAAACAGGCTCAGTTTTTGAGCCTGATGCTTAACTCTTCTTTATTTAGTAGTTCAGAACTGTTTCTATAGAATCCCATTTGTAGTATAACTAGTGTTTCATGTGAAACCTGCAGTTACTTGAAAAGTAATCCAAGGTAACCAAAGGGTCTGAAAAAGAAAAATCTGTTTGGCTTTCTATTATTTTCATCTGTATACGGTGTGTTGTTTTTCCTGTTGGCCTACTTGATCATCTCAATTTTATGAAAACCCAAACAATAAGTAGGATGCAGTAGTCACTTTCTTTTCTAAATTAACTCAGACAGATTGGATAATATTTCACTATAAAGAGAAACACTTAGAAATCGACCAAGTTGAAATGTAGTTTTTGAATGTTACACAATTGAGGAAAAGCACACTTAGCAGTATGATTTGATGTCAATGTCTTACTGTATTTTGGTAGTGGATGAGTAGTAGACTGGTTATTCCTGTATAACGTGTCTTTAATGCATTCTGTATTGCCAATAACATTTTTTTTCATTCTGTCTCTTCCCTTCCCCCTCCAAATTCAGATCTGTCCTATTTGTGTATCTCTTCCTTGGGCAGATACTAACCAGGTTACTAGAAATCTTGTTAGCCATCTAAATCTAAGACACCGGTTTGACTACGGAGAATTTGTGGTAAGCTTTTTCTTCTTTGATGTGTGGAGGAATAAATGGTAATTTTTTTCCTAAAAATCAAATTGCCAAATAAAAATTTTGTACTTAACATGTGCTCTGGACATGCTGTGTTCCTTTTATGTATGGAACTCAGAAGAACAGACTTGTTTGTTCTTTAACTTCATTATCAACATGATGTACTGCTGCGAATAGGTGTTGTCAAACTGCCCCAAGCTGGTGACACAAGTCTTTGGCTTAGTGTTCTCAAACTGAACTATTAATGCTTTTATTCTGTTTATTAGAACAGTTTATTACTGCTGTTTCTGGGGGAAGTAAAATAGATGCTACTCTTTTTATGGACATTATTGACCTTTTAATACAGAAATTGTGAAGTTATATTCTCAGGACTCAATGTGCAGCTTGACTAGCTGGTATTGCTGCTACAGCTGCTCTTCCTGTATTTTGTGAGAGAGACTGAAAAAGAGATGTGTCATTTCATCAGTGTTTAGGTTGTCTCTTTTCAGGCTCTCTTAGAGTAAATGACCTTAAGTAGATGGAGAACTACATACACAGATGTAGTCAGTGGCTGATTCATAAGTCAAGCCAACCATTTGGGTTCTGCATGTGGGATCAGAGAGCTGGAGAGTTTGTGGCTTTTTCTACAGAGTTTGACAGGCTTTGAGGTGTGCAGCAGGTCTAGTATTTGAGTCACAGGCAGCCTCACTGGGTCATGGCAAAGATGATGTATCTTGTCCTTTTGAGTTGAGTGAGCTGTGATGAAGGCCTGAAGAGCTAGGGTTTGATAGCGGGGATTGGGCTCTTCACCATGAGTCCATGTTTGATGACCTAAAACTGGTGATAGGAATTCTGATTTGGGGAAACTGTCAGAATTGCACTTAAAAGATTCATCACTTTGGCATATTAAGAGCCTGAAGGATATTCCTACAAAAAAGTAGCAGAGTTTTTGGTTCTGTGTTTGCTTTCCCATTTTAGGGAATGTATGCTCAACAATCTGATTACTGTTGTCTGAGGATCCCATTTTAGTTTTTATTAATGGAGGATGTTGTGGCTGGTTAGAAACCCTGTTAAAATAATTGCATGACACAGTCAGCTTCCTGAGCTGGCTGTTCTGTAATGCACTTGAGCCTGGGAGAGAAGATGGACCCTTCTGCTTAATGAGCCTTGTCCTACTCTACTGATTCTTCTCCTGTCTCACATATGTCTCTTGGTACTTGGCTCAATAAAAAGATTCTGTGCAATATAAACAATTATCTAGTAGCAGAGTCTTTGTCTAGGTGCCATTTCCTATGTAAAAACATAGCAGATGAGTGATTAAACTAATGACTGTGCTACATCTTGAGTATTTGTCCATTTTGATGATGTTTTCATTTTGTTTAGAATCTTCAGCTTGATGAAGAAGCCCAGTACCAAAATGCAGTTCAAGAATCCTGTCATGTGAACTTTTAGAGCCCCCTTCATCTTCGTACTGATTATCTGAGAGAAAAATTACTTTGTTCTGTTGCCGATCCAAAGGGTATATTAATAAAAATGTTTTTCAGTACCCACTTTTTGGGCTGAGCTTTTTTTCACACTCATAAGACTTCTGATAAATGATTTTGCTGAAACTCAGACTTGACATCTTGACTGAGTTCTGCCCCTGTGGAATTAGGGACATTTCTGGAACTTCTCATTCATGTCTTGATTTTCTCTTAACTTGTACTAGTCTGTTAATTACATATGGTTCATATGATTAATATAGGATGTTTTAATTCACCAAAACCAACTTTGAAAGTATCTTTAGAAAGACATGCAATGATGCTCTGTTGCACCATTGGGTTTCTTCAAGTTCAGCTGTCTTCTAAGGTATCTTATGAGATGATAATTTATTTTTTTTCTCTTCTTGCCGAGGACAGGCATTTGTCCTGCCAAGGACTAATTTTATTTTGATGTTGTGATTTGTTTTTTACTATTGCTATGTGATTGAAAATAACAACAGCTTAAAATATTAAAAAAATTTCTTTTCTACTGATCAACAATGCAGATCAGGGCTTTTTTCACCTTTCATTGAGAAAGAAAGAATGATACCATTGCCTAGGAATAACTACATCTATTTTTTCCTCTTTGGGAATAACTAAAATAGGATGCTTGCTTACTAATGTGATGAGGTGTACTCTCAGTACTCCTAAGGAAGATTACATATTTTCTGAGCAATTCAAGATGACATGCAAAAGGTATACTTTTTTGGCCTGTGACCAGGTCTTACTGGAGCTTTTTAAGAACTTCTAGTTTTGTGTTTGGAATTGAAGTTTTGGTCTGTCCTGTCTTTCATTGAAGGCTGTGTAGCTAAATAACTAAACTGGTTTCACACTGACAAAAACTTTTTATTTTTGTAAAGCTGTTTAAAACTTGTACATCTCCTGCATCCAAAGGCTTCAAAAAATAGTTGAGAAGAAAAAAAACTTACTCTAAATTAGTGACCAACATATTTTAAGAGTTTCTGTTCTAGATTTCCACCTTCCCAGCAGGAACGTCGTTAAAATTGGAGAAAATAGTAATAATGCAATTTTCAATTTAAATGGAAAATCCATTTGTAAAAACTTTGGGATCTTTTATATAATACTAAAAGGGAGAAGGGGAAAAAAGGCTGCACAGCATACATTTTGGAGTTTTAAATATAGAGTGTTCTGAATGTACACCTGTTTGGACTGACTGCATTCTGTGTTTCCATCGCCCATTGTCAATCTGTTGTTATTAATGAGCATTGCATATGTGGTGGAAAACATCCCCAGTAATTTTTTTAGTCTAGATGGTGATTTATGTGTCATAATATCAGTTGTGCAGCCAAAGTACAGTCTGCTTCTTGTGCCCTGCCTCCCTGTTCCTCTCCAAACAGGTTTTGATTATTCTTTAAATGCCGAGATATTTCATATTCCAAAACTGGTAAGGTCAAAATGCCTCATTTTACAATGTAATGTGTTTCAGAACTGAAAGTTCTAATTTATTGAGTGTTGGAACTAACCCGCTATACATTTTAACTTGCCTTTTCTATGTTAGTTTTTTTTTGAGTGTAAAATGTTACTGAAGGCTTTGCTGGCTAAAATTCAGAGAAAGTTGTCTATTTCAGAAATGGCTGTCTATTTCAAAAACCGTGTCTGAAGCTTATATACTTTTTTATAACTACTTTTTTGCATTTTGTTACTGTCTCACTACAGTATTTTGACAGCAGACCACACTTGGAACTTGTATTCCAGTTTCCCTGTTTGCCCGCATACATGTCTGTGTGTTCTCACTTGTCTGTCAGCTCTAATGCTTGTGTGACCACATACTGATTTGGAGTGGTTCACTGAGCCAACAGAAAAAAAATGTAGATTTTTACTTTTGCTCAGTAAAGCCAACTATTAAACAGTGCCCTTGTACAGAAAAGAACGTCAAGGTACCTGATGATGAAGTTTTACCTTTTTAAAATAAAACCACATTCTATGGTGATTTATTACTGCATACATTTCCTAAGGAGTTTAACAGTTAGATGTAAGTCTAGTTAACTTTTTTAGATTCAACAAAATGTTTATATGATCTGGCAATAAATGCCTACAGCCAATACAGATTCTGAATGCCTCATGGACGCTGGAACTACTTATTTCTATTACTTGAATATATCTTGGGAATTACGAGTGAAATGACATCTGTTTTAAAACTCTGGGAAACAATGTTTTCTATAGCAATAATTAGTTGTCACTTGATGCATAGTTGCTGAGCATTTTAGTCATGTTTAAATGTTGAGAGACTTGAATACACATTTTAAAGCAACAAGTGTGTATTAATGCAATATTAAAAAAACCTTTCAAAATGTTTATCCTCTTTATTTAAAATCTGTATTGGCAGGTGCTGCCTTGCTTAAGATTTTGTACTTTTAATATTAAGAGATTGCATCCAGATTGCATTCACTAGGTAAACATTTAATGAAAATTAAATTATTTGAATATGTTGCTGCTGGTCATGATCTTTCTCACTGAAACTCAGACATGCACAAAAAGCTGTGTATTTGTGATGGGTGATGCCCAAAATATGACATCTTTACTAAAAGATTGCTTCTTAACAATGTTTTCATGTTCATGTTGCATTATGTATGGTTTCAATATGTTATGTTTGAATTGTACCTTCTGGGTTTTTTCCTATTAAAGTATTTTATTTTCTATTTGTCTTTTTGTTGCATAATAAAGATGATCTGTTCCCTTGGTGCTACTTCTTCCTTTTCAGATGCTTTCTAAAACTTAAATATGTGATCAGTTCTATGTCTACACATTTTGAGTTATTGGAATGGTGTGTATGCTGCTGGAGTGGTGAGATGTGACTGGTGATGCAGCTGTGAGCTGAGACAAGATACCTTCTATCATACCTTGGGTATTTCCTGCAAGCAGAAAAGATTATAGGTTGGCCCAAATCTGCTTTGTGCATATTTTCTTGTTTCAATGCTTGTTTTTTGCTGTCCCATGTAATGTTAATAGAGAAATAACATCCTAAAAGGAGACAGAAAGAAGTATGTAATACTTGGGGTCATGAACAAACCTTGTTATTAAAAGGTTTTCTGAGAAGATTTAATGCTTTTCTGAAGAAATAATTGCCAGTAAATTTGGGCTGGTTACAAGTTTTAGCCAGCAAAGTGGCAGCTAGATGATTTCTCCTTCTGCCCTTTGTTCTTGTGTTGAAAAAAACTTTGGTTATTTCTTGTGCTTTTGCATTTTAAGGACACACAGATACAGTAGTAAAATTGACTTAATGTGTTACTTTAAATGATGGAAATGTAACAAAATGATGTAAATTTCCTTTTTATTAATTCTTTCCCAGTAGAATCTAATTTTCTGATCTCTAAGTAAACCACTATCTTCTGAATCTCTTTATTAGCCCTTGTTAGAGATTTAATTTGGTTTGATTTTATTATAGCAATTCATATTTCACTACTTAGAGAGAATGCATGTGCTGTGTTTAATTTTCATTGTCAGTATCTTGGATATAGGATACTTGAGCGCTGTAAAACTGCCCTTTGTTCTCCAGCCTTAAGCCAGGGCCTCATTCCCAGGGAGAGAGGGGGATTTTTGTGCACCCAGTTCATCTTCTGACAGGTAGTTGGGACTAGAAGGCTTTCTCTGTTTGGAAAGCATTTCTGGGTCCCCCCTTTTGAGATTTGACTTTTTGAGTCTGGTGAGATTTGAATGAGTGTCTGTGACTGCTATAAAAGAGTGAGTGGTGTATTTTTTTGTATCTTTTGTTTTATGCAGAAATAGACACTAACTCATGGACACTGTTAGGGGATGGGACAGTGTTTACTACCTGTGGTGAAGTGCACATTTGTGAAATGACTGCAGAACCTGGCATCCAAGGCTGCTTTATTGCAAGACAGAAGAGCCACAAGGATATCTGATCAAGGTATCTTCAGGTTTCTTTTAGAATTGGAGAAACAAGCAATAAAAGGGTGCAAAAACTGCATAGTCTGTTCTCCATACAGTGTACATTTGCTCCAGAAATCATGTTTCTTTTGTTTCCTGTTGTGGCTGTATTTGGGAAAAAAAAAAAAAAAAAAAATTCAGGGTGTCTGCAATGAGGAGGCATTTCAATAACGTCAAAACTTCTACTTCCCAGGGAATTGCCAGGCTTACTAGGGTCAAAGCATGGTGGATTTTTTTTTTTTTTTTTTTTTTTTTGTCTCATGAGTAGAGTAGGTCTGTACCGTTTCTTAGATTTCTCAAACTCTAGGTCCACTTTGGGAAGGACCAGTTTTCACCTCTTCATTTTCCAGTTCTAACCAGCCTTATTTTATTGCTAACATTTTTGTGGACATGATCAGAAAAGGGCTAAGAAAGTGAATTTTGCATTTATTGTCTCACCACGACTCACACTGTTAGGAAGTTGAGGGCAAGGAGGGAGAGAGGAGCCATCACTGCCAAATGCATTCTGTGGAGTAGCATTTAATTGTATTTCAAATCTGTGCCTTGAAGTACTCTGTATCAATTTAGAGGCATTCCTCAGCTCTGTGAAGCTGTAGGTTATTTCCCAGGGCTACAGACAGAATACTGTTTTTATGAAATTGCTTAATCTTACGGGGATGTGTAGTCGCTGAGAAAAGTGCCTCTCACTATTACTTTACATTCTTTTTCTATTGTTGTGTTTCTGTCACTCATTTTTTCACTGAATGGCTTGGGTTAGAATAAACCTTAAAGATAGTCTCATTCCAACCCCCTGCCATAAGCAGGGACACCTTCCACCGGACTAGGTTGCTCAAAGCCTCATCCATCCTGGCCTTGAACACTTCCAGGGCTGGGGAACACGCAGCTTTTTTTGGGTAACATGTTCCAGTGTCTCATCACCTGTTTTCCTCTATGTGCATTTCTCTACAGCAGTTCTCATAAATATACACTATCCATTTCCCTCCCACTCCCTTTTCTCTCTTTTAAAGTAGTCATCAATAAAATTGCTATGATTATATTACTTGGCTACTAATTATTGTTTCATATTCCTTGTGTTTTATAAGCTCCTCTGGCTGTGCCCTTAATATGGGGCTGATGTGGGCCGCAGAGGTAAATACAGTAACTAAGAAACTTAGCACAGATAATTTATGGAGTCCCCCAGACATGTTTACTTCTATTGCTAGAGAAGTTTGTTTCTCAGAATGTGCTTGCACTTGGGAAGAATGGGAAATTCTTAGATAAATTTTATTGCTTTTGAACACAAGGCGTTTATTTTGTTGTTTTCTGTAGGGGGAGGATCTGGTGTTAGGTTCTCTGGTTTTGCAGGTATGGACTGAAGAACATGGGATGTTTTTTCTCCAGGGTAACTGCTGTGGCCCTACTGCCATAGAAGGTGAGATTCATATGCTGCCTGTGTTGTGAGACTGATCAAACTTGAGTAGTTTCTTTCATGATTTTTTTTTTTTTTTTTGTCTTTCATAATTCAAACCACCAGAGGGCACTGAGTATTTTTGGGTAGTCTCTAAATAAGCATTTAAGGATGATAATTCAATAAGTGGTTGTACTCCAAAACACTATTAGATACGGAATTAGTCCCCTGATGTTTCATAAAATGCAATAAATCTTTTATGGATTGGGGTTATGGATGGGGGGGGGGGGGGGGGGGGGTGAGGTGGTGACTGGCTGGGGTAATTCCATTCTACGGAAAGGATACTTGCAATTTACTTTAAAATCTTAAAATTATGGGATTACGTATGCTGCTTTATCATCTGTGGCAAGTAAGCAGTGTTGCCCCCTGGACTCCGCTCTGGGAAGAATGGAGTGCTGCTCTGTTCACCAGCGAACATTAAATGTGACACGTTCTCGCAAGCGCCATGTACTTGCAAGACCTCTCCTTGCCCAAGGGCGTTCTCCAGAGTCCTCTCGAGCCTGGGCGCTGTAGTGCAGGCAGGAGGCACACGGGGGCAGCTGGGGACTGATTCGTCCTGTGACAGTGACAAGGGGCTAGTGCTCATTCCTGCCTTTGTGAGACTGCACACTTATCATCGCCTTCGCTTATTCCATCTGCCGCCGTGGCGTGAGGTCTGCCAGGTGCCCCGTGCAGGTGCGCTGCGTTATCCTTTCTTAGCCTTCACAATAGTCAGGAGTTGGGACAGCCCTCTGGCAAGAAGGGAGGAATTATAGCAGCCAAGGCTTATGTTGCCTCGTCTGAGAAAGAATGAAGTCTCCCTGGAGTGTGCTTCTGCAGTGGTGTGATAGTGGCCAGCCACAGCCACTTGAGTAGCTGCAGAGCAGCGACAGTTCGTTCCACACGGCAATCTGATTCATATTTAGCGTGAAACGTGTTTGTGTAAAAACATGCCAGACATGATTCAGCACCCTGGGAGAGGGAGGGAGGTGTGATCCTGTATTAGTAGTTATTTAATTTATGAAATGCTGTTTTCTTACACATACAAAAAATGATGGCTAATGTAGGTCTGAAGTGGCACTGGGCAGGAGGGTGTGCAATGTTATACCCAAGTTTCTGCCATTTGCTTTTTAACCTTGCTTTTAAATTGACCTGTAGCTAAGCAGCACAAGGAAGCTGAAGGTCTGCTTCATTTTCTTGATGAACTCTAAGTGAAAGCAAATCTGCCTTGTTTGCTCCTCTGCAAACAGTTGGAATGCTTGTACTTGATATCTGGTATAATTTTCACTTTTTTTCATTGCATCCCACATGACACTTGCTAGGTTTGTAAACATTGGAGCTTCCTAACTTTAAATATTTAGGTGTTGAACTTGTAGCACTCTGGATTTGATCGAGGGTCTGTTATCTTGCAGGTTTATCTGACAACTCTTATCTTCATTGCTGCTTTCGCCTCATCAGCCAAGGAGATAACACTGCAATAGTATCTCTGTTTGGAAGAGAAACCAAAAAAGTGAACCCAATTTGTGCAAGATAATGCAAGAAGCTTGAGACAGGGCAAGGGACGATCCACTATCTGAGAGTAATAGACCATCCAAGTATCCTCCTGCTCTTTTCACATTTGAACTATAAGCACTGCTGTGAGTGGTTCTGCAAACCAGCACTTTTCATATTATATAATGAATCCATATCACTTGAGGTTGACATTGAAACTTGTGATCAGATAGGTATCCACCCAAATGTCAACGAGCAGTCATGAATCACCATTGTTTGCTGAGCAGTATACAGATGGCAAAATTACCAAAGCATCTCTGCTGCCTTACAGAAGATTAACCAAACTATTCAAATATGAAACTACCTACCAAAAATTCTAAAAAAATCACTATATGTATGGAGCTAATTTTACTTGGGTTTATGGTTCTCAGTAGTTAGCACAAATTGTGTTTGCAATAAAGTTCCTTTGGCTTTTAAAAGAGCATTCTTGCCCTCCTCCACTCATTTTTTCCAATCTCTCTGTCCCCATTACTGTCTCTTCCCAGATTATTACAAAGGTTAGTAGCTTGGCAAAGAAGAGTAAAACAGGTGATGCTTCCCATCTGCATTGGATGATGCCTGATGAATGTTCCTTCTTCTGCAGCAAGGCAGGGGAAAGGCACTGCAGTATCTTTATTGCTGTGCTGTGGAAGAGCCCACATAAAACAGTGCCACTAGGAAGGCAAGATGACATGGTGCCTGTCCCAGGGAACATGCTCTGGGATGCTCTCCATCACTCTGGTGCTTGCAAAGTAAGCTCAGCTGGAGATCCAGGCAGTCACTTGCAATAGATCAGCAGCAAGCTCCACAGCAAGTTCTGATGTCTTTCATTTTCCTTGTTTCTCCTAGCAGCATGAGAATATGAGAGTCTGTGGGGAAAAAATTTAATTGACTGGCAAAAGCTCAGATTTTGCAGGTGTCTCTTATAGTTGTTCAGGGCTCATTAGATATCTTTGTACTCATAAGTCATGAAACATGTTAGAGGCAAAGAATTGCAAGAAAGGAAAAAGCAATCAACCACTTAAAGACTTGTTCATTCTCCTTTGCATGTAACGTTTTTATTTTTCTTCAAGCTCAGAACTTGCAATCAGGATACTGGTGGTCTGCTTGCAGATCAAAATGTTAATGGAAATACCATTCTTGAATTCCATGGATCCCTGACTGTGTCAAGAAAGGACCTGCATTATTTTGGTTGTCATATGTTAAGGAAACTTCTCAGCCTGACCATTAACAAGACTCTTAGGCATCTCAATTTGCAGCTTGCAAGCTGAGCTAGCTTGAGCAGGTGCATTCCTGGTATATATGCCCTGGTAGCTGTGGAACAAAGACTTAGTCTAAGACTGCCATTCTTTTTGTTCTTCCAAAAATGCACACTGTCTATTCAAGTAAGTTGCACTGCTCTTAATTAATTCATCTGAAGTAATAGTTATTTCTTATTGTGGCCCTCAGTCTTGGAGGTATGGTATGGTTGTATTCATCTGGTAAGAAAAATGCAAGGAGTCCTGTAGGACAACCTGAAGAAGATTAAGGGGTAAGTATATTGACAGACAATAAGTCAGTAGTAAGACAAGATGTTTGTCATTGTAGAGAACATGCTCACAAAAGTAGATAAAGTCTGTTGAAAAGATCTTCCATGGTTAGACAGAAAAAAAAACTTCCTTAAAACTGCCCATATGTGAATTACTTTCTTCTCAACATGTATTAAAAAGCCTGTATTAGCTACTTACCGGGTGACACTGAATTTTCTGCCAATTGCTTCTATCTTAAAAGTCCTGATGTTCTGTTATTAGCATAGTATTTATTTTTCCATTGCATCTGGTTTTATTTTACCAGATGACTGGTTGAGGTGTCAAAACTCTGAGTTTATTTAATGAAACAGCAGTGTGTGTTAGCATATCACTTTTGTGCCTTCTCTCTTTGGTGTCACTATATGCCAATTCCCTGCTAATATTTTCTTTAGGTA
This sequence comes from Onychostruthus taczanowskii, assembly GCF_017590055.1. Taxonomy (NCBI): domain Eukaryota; kingdom Metazoa; phylum Chordata; class Aves; order Passeriformes; family Passeridae; genus Onychostruthus; species Onychostruthus taczanowskii. The sequence goes on from NW_024498795.1 coordinate 14,010,846, forward strand.
ACTCACTTTTTAGCCAGTCCTGAAAGCAGCAGTGCTCATGACACAGAGGTTCATACAGCCCTTTATCCCTCTATATACTACTGACAAGAATTTGGTGTGAGCTCTTAGTAGTGATTGATACATCTTAGAAGTGGGGATGAGGAACAGAGAGTGCTTGTAGTGATTATTTGCATTTAAAGGGAGCAGGAAAACAGAGTGTTAGACTTTCTTCCAAAATCAAGTAGTAAGACCAAAACTGTACTATTTCTGTTGAGTTCACCATCTATGCAAAGCCCTTCTAAGGCACTGTAATCAAGAAACAATGGATACAGTTTTTCAGTTTTGATCAGTTTTTACCAGTTTTGACAAGACAAGACAATGAAGAAAAGACAATGAAGAAAATCTTACTGTTCAACTGTGGGAACTTGACCCTTAAGTGAAACTATGTATTTGGTCAATTGATGGGAACATAACCTGTGAAAGAAGAACAATATACAATAGAGCTGTTGTTAATATGGAGGTGGTATCATGAGCTGTTATGGCCTCATCTCACATTCTAGCCAAGTGTGAGATGATGTCGTAACTGGAAAAATTCCACTCCAAGAGGAGGAGATATGAGGTGTGGTTCTGGGGTGGAGGGGCTGAAGAGGACAAGATGGCATTTCAATCCAGGGGACTCCCTGAAGTTGCAGTGCCTGCTGCCCCTCCCACCTGAGCACCATGTTCCATCTCCTTCTCTTGCTCAGAGGCTTTCCAAAAAATCCAGGGGTTGGTTTGTATTATTTGGTACTGCATGTAATAAAACCAACTCTGCTTTGCAATCACAGTTGGGTTTCAGGTTTTTTTGTGCATGGGCATCCTCCAGAACCCTTAACATTAATGACAATGAGGATGCCAGGAGAAAAAAAAGTGATGTAAAGAAAGGACAGGGCTTGAGCAGTGGAGCGCATGGTTGCACCAAGAAAGCGAAACACATAGCTGTACTGAGAGACACTGTTCTGTGTGTGTAGCATATGGGAGGTCAAGATTTATTCTGAGTACCCAGCTGTGTATGGGAACTTAGTAATGTTTTTCTGTGTCCAAAGTGTAATCACTGTCATACCCTTGTTGCTGTGTAGTGTATTGTAAACATAGCTCATGTACATTTCAGATTCTGCTCAGAAGAACTCTTAGTCCTTTGCATTTTTTGTGTCTCTGGATGATGTCTCAGATTTATTGCTCTCACTATTTCTGTTGTCGTTATCCTGATGTGAGTGCATTGGTAAAAATGTTTCATAAAAAGGAGCCTCTGGCCATGGCTCCACCAGTGGAGCAACTGGGGTGGACACTGGAACTGTGGAGCACACTGTGGGACAAGCTAGAAATTTGTACAAGTATTGAGCCCAAGCCATGGCTAAAGATCCCATGGGAGTGTTGAAATATTGGGGAAAGTTTGTGCAAACTCCTCAAAAACCCTCTAGAGTGGTTTTGTCGTACTAGATGCATGGCTGAATGTCTGTTATTTGCATACAAAGTCACAGTTGAAAAGAATACAGAGCTTGAAAAACAGACAAACGAGACAAGGGCATACAACAGCTGAGGGCCAATATAATGTTGCAAAGGCAAGTGTTTGTAGCTGCTGCTGCTGCACTGCAATCTGAGATCTCAGTAAGCTAGGCCTATAAGTAAGGTTAAGTTTTAAATTATTAGTTTAAATGCTGTTAAGTGTGATTCTTCTGTTAAATGGTTACAGTTAAGGTATATCTTAAGCTATAGATTAAGTTAGTCATAAGTTAGGTGTTGTTCCTTTGTTAAATTTTTAAGTTTAAAGTGTAAGTTAAAGTACTGTTGAGTGATATTAAGCTTTTAAGCTGTATTCCTTTTTATCCTTGCCTCACTATCCTTTTGTCTCTCCCTCACACACACACAGATAGTTCCTTGTTCGATTCTGCTTTGATTGGCTTTTGTTTGGCTTTGTTTTAACTTGGGGTGCCATAACTGTTCTGTAAGTAGTAGAGTGAATATTGTCAACAAACTTTGTCATGCTGTCACTTAATATTAAATCTAGTTTTTGCTGATACCTTGCTGATGATTCTTTAAGCAATCTCTAACTCTTGTTCATAACCTTGGATGCTGGAGATTGAAAGAAATTCTTGGTGCTAAGCCCAAATTTCTTTTAAAGAGGATGCATTTAAAACTTTTGCGCAGGATACTAATTTGCTAGCCACAGCTACTCAGGGATGTAGTATAAAATACCCCACAGAAAGTGCATAACCAGGGTCTGAGTGTCTGTGGTATGCCTTGTGAGATTATATACAGTGAATGAAGGAGGAAGGAATGAAAGCGGCGATTTTTACTGGGGACACTGACGCTTGGATGCGAAATCCCCGTTCGATACCATGAGAAATAGACTGATTAAGACTGCTCCCCCAGCATATAAAATGCAATAAAGACCCTTTTGATTAATGAAACAGGAAATCCTCTGCATGAGATAATTGAAAAAATGTGGCAGCTAGGTAATCTTGGGGAGTGGAACCCCTGGGGAAGTGCTGGGAATCAAAAAAAACCTGCCAACTGGGCTTTTGACACCACACGGTGGCCACAGGCCAGAATTAAGATTCCAGGAAGAGATGCAGAAATCCAAGCAACTATTCAGGATTTGTTAAAAACAAGTGCTTTTTATATGTTGCTTTCAACCCTGCATTAGTAGCAAGTGGATTTGTAGTGTTAAATTCTGTATACACACAGCACAAGAGCAGCCTTACAAGTTGCTATTTTTTATGTGTTTTTCCAATCAAAGTGTATCATGTAACTTGTGTTTCAGTCTTTTGGAGTGGAGGTTTCGTTATATGAATCTTAAAGCATGTGCTGCATGTTCTGAAGTATGACAGAAAGGAATGTGAGTTTTTTTGCAATAGTGTTGGAGAACTATGCCGAGTAGAACCTACAGAGTGCATACTGGTCTGTGCTATTGTTTGGGAAGGGTTGGTAGTGAGCTATCCACAGAGCTGCCCTCGTGCTTTGGTGTGAACAGACCTAGCTGATTTCCTTCAAAGGGAAACTGGAGAGCAAAGTAGCTAGGTGACCTCCACCTGGGAGGTTGTCAAGGAGCTAAGCACAATGTGAACCTGTCCACTGAGGTCCTGGTGTGATGTAGTTCATCTGATGAAAGATATGATGTCATACTGAGGTATTGCAGGATACAGAGCCGAATATCCAGCTCCTACAGCAGTTTTCTGGAATTGTTAATGCTTCTAATATATATCACCAAGTTTCAATTGGTCTGAAAATTATGACTTTTGCTCTTTCCATAGCCTTGATCATTAGCCTACCACACAATGAAAATAAGGCTCAGAGAAGCACAAGAAAATAAAAAAAACCATTTTCCATAGCTTGATCTAACATTTTAATAATATTACTTTACTTATAATTATTACTTTAAGTAATTTTCATACTTTTTCTATTTTTATGATTTGTAATATTATACTGAACTGCCTTCACTATTGATTTAAAACAAAACTCAGTTAATATTTCTCACCATTGGTGAATAAAACTATTGTTCTGGAAGTTATCTTCCCTTTCCTTCACAGTATATGCCAATGTTGAAACAACACTCACTATTGTCCCTACTGACTCTCCTTTGGTTATCATTGTGGGATGGTTTTGGCACATATGGGCTGGATGCCTTTGGATAAAACTAAAATCCTCCTGATTAAGAGCTTCTTTGTGTAGAGGAAGGATGAGAAAAGCAGAGACATTTTCAGATGTATATAGTTTGTTTTTTAAATTTATTTTACCTTTGTTTCAGTGTAGTTATTCTATAGTTGCACTGTTTTAAACAATAGGAAAATTAACATCCACTCACTTTAGGCATTAGGAACACCACTCCTTCTACTCATATACTCCCCAGTGGAACTATTGAGTCAATTTTGTTTTGGATTGTGCCCTCCTTATCCATTCAAGGTCCTGTGCAGTTTTACTTTTGAGATACAAAGGTATAGTATCAACCCACCGCAGAACCTGGTTCTGTGGCTGCTGAGGTGATAGCAGCAGAAGCAAAGCAAGTTACTATTACCATTCCAGGGGAACAGCACTGGTGCTGAGTACCTGCTCAACACTTCTGTTGGTGGGAGTAACAGGTGGCAGTGGGAGAAGGGGTGGGGAGGTGACTTTTCTTCTGTTTATGCTTTGACAGGGTACCTCAGACTCATACCACCCTTGGAAAAAAATATCTGGGTGACTCTGGCTAAGGTGGCCAGACCTTATGATGCCTTAGCACTGCTAAGAACCCCATTCACAATATGTCTGATCCGTGTCCCTCTCACTGCCCATGAGCTGCAACATTTATGTAACAGCACCCCTGCACCTGTAACCTGTCCAGGTACCGTATTCGGGCAACAACTGTCCCACCTCAGGAAATCCCCCTCTTTACCCCAGAGGAGTTGTGGATTTTAGGCTCCTTGAATGCAGATAGTTGTACCACCTTTAAATTTATTAGCACAAAAAATAGCCTGATAACTTGGTGGGTCAATGCCACCATTGTATTAAAATACTTCATGCTGGTATAATTCAATGACAGCACAGCTAACCCTGAGTTTTAGCACATGTGTGCAACTCCCACAAGGTATCATCTTCATCTGCAGGGACTGAGCCTAGGCCAGAGTGCCAATGGCAATTAAATTTCCATGCACCTTAACTAAACTAACCCTCTTATCTCCAAATATAACTACTTGAGTATGGATCCAATGAAACCAAACTCACCGCTGTCAGAGCATACATGCTTTAAATCCTGGCTACAGAGATACAGCTAAATTCTAGAACACTACCAAGACAATCACTGCCTCTTCATTGGCTCCTGGGGTTGCAAGAGCACAAGCCCTCATGAGCCTGGATGGAGTTAGTTGTTGGTTAGCAAAGTTTAGCAATACTACCAGCACAGCTATATCTGATTTGTTAATTGATGTAGACAGCATTAAACATGCTACACTACAAAATCGAGCAGCAATTGATTTTTAACTTTTAACACATGAGCATTGGTGTGAAGATTTTGATTAGGTATGTTGTATAAACTTAAGTGACCATTCTAACTCCGTCCATGCACAACTACAGGAATTATTGACACTTAGTCAACAACTTGTAGAACACACCAGTTGGAATCTGTTTGCTGGAGGGACATGGGGTTAGAATTGGCTGAAAAACGGATTAGTATTGCTTTGTGCCTTAAGTATTGGGTTTCTATGTATTATTTGTTGTATTTCTAGTTAATATCGTTGAACTGATCTTTAATAGATAGCATGTTGCATTGTACTGTTATATGGTGGAGGTCCTGCCATATTTGATCTGCTGCTGGGCACGTTGGCCAGATAATGAAAAAAAGGCAATGAAGAAATCCTTACTGTCTAACTGGTGGAAATTTGACCCTTAAGAGAAACAATGTGTTGGGAACTCCACCTGAAAGAAGAACTATATACAATGGCGCTGTTGTTTGCACAGAGCTGGTATCATGAGCTATTATGGCCTCATCTCACATTCTAGCCAAGTGTGAGATGATGTCGTAACTGGAAAAATTCCACTCCAAGAGGAGGAGATATGAGGTGTGGTTCTGGGGCAGAGGGGCTGAAGAGGACAAGAGGCCATTTCGATCCAGGGGACTCCCTGAAGGTGCCTGCCTGCCCCTCCCACCTGAGCACCATGTTCCATCTCCTCCTCCTGCTCATCGGCTTTCCAAAAAATCCGGGGGTCGGTATGTATTGTTTGTATTGTTACATCTAGTAAAACCAACTCTGCTTTGCAATCACAGTTGGGTTTCAGGTTTTTTTGTGCATGGGCATCCTCCAGAATCCATACCAATCATCTCCCAGCAGCTGGAGATGACAACATGCAGAATTCAAGGGCTGCTGAACTTGCAGAAGAAATCTTGACAAAAGAGCTTTTTGACCTACCAAACAACACTGATTTCAGAATAGTTGACACCATCACTATTGGTGAGTAGGGAATTATAATATTAAATTGCTTTCATAGGAAAAGACCATACCATTATAAGGACAATAATATCTACAGCTGCTACTTCTCAATGCATCAGCAATGATGTAACAAGTATGGATCTGAGCAGCTATAAATGGCTTAGGTATCCTCATTACTTAGAATCTTTCTTTCTTAGCAGCTCTGATAGTTAAAATAGAATGCAACATGTTAAGAAATCTAAATGCCATTTTTAGTTTTTGTGTTGGTCTATACAAGTAGTTGGTCTGGCAAAGTAAAAGGTTAGCAAAGCCTGACCATACAATTACCACAAGTACCTGCAGTTTAAGCATAAGAAGAAGCTGTGGCAATCCCAGCACTCACTGAGAGCTAGGAAGTAGAAGAGATGGTTAAAGTTGAAAGAAATACCCAAGAGGCACAGACAGTGGTGACAGTACAATGGTACTGACATTTAAAAAATTCATTTGAATGGAATCTTCAAGTAATCCAGGAGGATGCCATTATTTACACTAGTGATAAATGCAGTGTCTCACATATACCAACACTAGAAATAGCTTTGCATTTTCCAAAAGCAGGAAACTGAAATTATGTTGCTGACTGATTTTTTTATGCACACACACATTTCTCATTTTCAATTTCAGTCAAAAAATGTACAATTATTAATATATTAATGTCTTGCCAAGAGTCTTGCTAGTTTTCTGTTGTTCAAAAGGTTTTAGTGCCCTCTTTAGTCTCTGAATCACAGAATGACTGAGGTGGGAAGACACCTCTGGAGATCTAGTTCAATTCCCCTGCAGCAGGTCACTCAGATCTCTGCCTGGTTGTGTTTTGATTGTCATCAAGGAGACAGACTCCACAACTTCTCTGGACCACTTGTTCCAGTGCTCAAAAATACGAGAAGATTTTTTTTTCTTAAATTTAGATGGAATTTCCTGTGTTTCAGTGTGTCTTTCCCCTATATTTCCTTTTTCTTATTTCTATTTCTTCCTGTATTTCAATTTCTCTCCACAACTTTTTCTCCCAGCAGTTCTTAAAAATAATTAAAATGTTTCTGTGAGTTATTGCAATACAGTAATGATGGACTTACTTGACAATGATGTGCTTACTCGACAAGAAAAAAATAGGTAAGGTGAGTTAATAGTTGTTGAGAGGACAAAGGTTTTGATTTATGATATTTACTATCTTAAATACCAACTTGGTGTAAAATTCTGTCCACACAACTGTAGACTGGAGAACAACATGGGCTTGTTTTCTGTGCCTGGGCTTCTAACCTGTCTTCTTCTTCAGGTGGTCTGGACTCTGGTGAGAAAACAAAGAATATATATTCTTTATATGACTAAAAAAATAATCTTAAACAGCTTAAGATGAGCTTGAGAGGAAAAGACTGATTTATTATTTTGCAGAATCAATATAATTCTGTTGTTGTCTGCATGGGAGAGATAAATGATTTCTGCTTCCTGTTTCCTTGGGGTTTTAGTGTTGCTATTTTTCATAGATTTGGCTATATATGGAAAGAGATTACCTAGTGTTCCTCATCTAAGGAAAATGTCCACTAGTATTCAAAGTTGCCAGAACAAAAAGTATGAGGTTAAAATCCAGAACTGAAATTTATTTCAATTGTCCATGTCTGAATGTTTTGACCTTTTTTTGGTTGTTGTTGATTTTTGGGTTTTTGTGGGATTTTTTAGGGTTTTTTTTTTGTGGTTTTATTTTGGTTTGTTTGTTTGTTTGTTTTTGCTACAACACAATATAATTGATATTGGAATTTATGCCTTTTTAGTCACTGAATATACTTGGACATGGCTGTTCCCTGTTTCTCCAATCCAGCTGAAATATTTCAAGTCAAAAAGTAGCAGCTGAGATTTTGATATTACCTATTTTTTTTTTATTGAAATGAAACATTTTGCTCATGTTGGCAGGCTTTGTTGTAAAGGTCAGGAACTTTTTGTGGAGCACAATATAATTAGTTCAGAGAACAAAAATCAAAAGGTTCATGAAAGTTTGTGTCTTTGTATCAGCTGTTCGTATCTTCAGGGTAATCTGCAGAGTAAGGCATTACTTTTTATGACATATACTTTTTTATGACATAAATGCAATAACGTCATCGAAGTTATGCAACATAACTACCTGTGGTAGCCTTGTCTTCTTCCTCTCCACTGACCCATGCTCATACATCTCCCTAAATTAAGCACTCAGCCTCACATTCCAAACTTTGCCGTAGTCCTGCATTTCCCATCTCTCTAATCCCATCCTTCCCTACTATTCCCATTACCTGTGCCCTCCCGCAGTCTTTTGGAAACTCAAACCTCAGTCTTGTTTGGATTCCACTGCAGGCTTTGTTAAAGCCTACGGTAGGTGATATAAGTGTTAATAACATCCAGAAGTTACCTGACATCAAAGTGATTCCTAAAAACCAGCTCCTGGGTGAGAGAGGGCCTCCTGACCAGCAGGGCTAATTATTTCATTTCCATGTGTTCTATGGCCAGGAAGAGCTAATTTCAAATTTCTGGATGCCAATAATAAAATAATATAGTCTGGAGAAATCACTGGTAAATTAGGTGTCTCGTCCAAACTAGATGAGTATATTCCATCTGAATAGATGTCCAGGCTAGGGGAGGCGGATCACCTTACAGTGATGCCATGGCATCATGGTGGTGCCATAGATATTCTTGGCACATAAGAATTATCCATTTGTTTCTTGATTGATTAATGAGTCCCTTTACCTTATTTTTACATGATCACAATAGATGAGATGTTTCGCATCTGTCCAAGATGTGCTTGAATTTTTTGTCAGTTAAATGTGCTCTCACAAGTGGTTTAACCAACCATTACAATGTCTTCATTCACACGTTGTCTGCGTCCAAAAATAGGGACTGATATTAAAAATTATCAGGAATTTGTGTATGTGTAGATTAGACTAAATTAGGTTCGTCTTTGGCACACTTCAGCTAACACAACCTTCCTCTGCACAAGACTATAAACTGTGTGTTTGTTGTGTATTTACAATACTTTCAAAGCCTAGAAATCGCATCATATATTTTGTCAGGCTGGTACTGAGACTGAAATCACTGCCATGTGAATACATGCACACAAGTGATACTTGTGTGCAGAGATGCAGCTTTGGAAACAGAGTATTTTGCTGTGGAGATTCACGGGATGAAAGACCTAGTTTTATTGGTAACACAGTGGAAAGATGTGATAGAAGGGATTCCTTCAGTATAAAACATTTAGTGGCAGTTTTCAGATACTGAGGACCAACCTGGATTTCACTGAATTCCTGCATTTGGTGTTCTCAGTCATGGACTCACATTTTGATTTGTGCACCAAATACATCTCAGTTTGTGAGATTTTGCTGCTGCTGGAGGAGATTTTCCAGACATTACCCAGTTTGTACCTTTAGGAAACTTGTACTTTCTGATTAGTAGATATGGGTACATTGCAGTTTATAGTTATTGGAACTGCAGATTTTTTACTCACTATTAATGGTTATAAGGGGATTCAGGATATATGGGTGTGATTCTTCTCGTCCATCAATACTTTTTAACATAAAATGCAATAATGTGATTTTATTTTTTTAATACTGCAAACATTACTTGTAATTTTTTTTCTTCCAAGAAATCTGTGTGAGTGGGAGTTTTAAAGCTAATGAAGCCTTTAAAACGTGTGTTGCACACTTTGCCCATGTACTTGGAACTTGTTTTACAAGCTCCACCTTCAAAACTTGAATATGTAAATACTGTTTTATGCACACTGATAATAAAACATGCAGGTTGAGTCTATTGACATTTCAGATGTATGGATGGTTTGTCTGAACAAGATATTTGCATTTATTAAGCTGTATGTGTATATAGTTGTGGGGTTTTCTTTCTAAAGTCCTCATCCTTATTTCTCATGTATCAATGTAAACCTGAATTATACCAGTTAATATTGAAATGTGAGATCAATATCAATCTTTCAGCATTTGCATCTGCTCAAGTCTGAACCAGTTTTTCAATGGAGTCAGTCACTTTTCCACAATGATACTGGGTTTCTAAGAGTCACCACACTTAAAACCGGACAAATATAAAAAACATCCAAAAATGCAAAGTGCTGAAACAGGACTGTTTCAGGAGAAATTCAGTCAGAAAACAAATTTTACTCAGTGTTTGCTGTAACTGACCCATCAAGGTCAGATAGACTGACCTTGGTCAGGGTCAGGCTTAGACTGGACAAAGACATATGTGAGTGGTAGTTTGATTGAAAATAGAAAAAGGAAGCAGGAAAAGCTGATTAAAAACTTTGGCTGTTTATAGAACAGTTAGATACTAAATGTTTGCTGTTCCAGCTGATACCAATTAGGAATTATGTTTCTTAAACATAGAAATTATAGCCTACACTTGGTTTGGCAAAAAATGGTTTTCATCTCTTAGGCAATGAGATTAAATGATCAAAATCTGACAAAAACTGTGAAGCAATACCTTGAGTGAATTTTAGTTCAGGTGAATCATAAAATGAGATTCCTGGTCTTTGTATTTACAATATGTTTTTCTTCCATTTGCTGAAGTTTTTAAAGACAGTAATTTCAGATTAAAAATTAATCTTTCATTATGAAGCTAAAATGGGACATTCTGACAATTTCAAAGCTTTCTTTCTGAACCTTGACATTTTATGGGAGGTAGGATTTTTTTTTTTCCGTGTTTGGTTAAAATTTTTATATGGAGTCAGATCTAGGGCTCACAGACGTTTCCCTCAAAATTGTTCCCATCACTATGTGTTGAAACTTAGGTCTAGAAGAACCTGTGCATTTGAATCTCTCTTGAACATTCTGGCCACAGTGTTGTCTTACACATCATACAGATATTAGAGATTACCACAATTAATGTTTCTAGGGACTGCATGGACTTGATTTTTGCTGTTTTTCAGCATTCTGAATTTATGTTGTTCATTACTTCTAGTGGAAGTTGCAGATGCTTATCACACTGGAAAAAGAAGTCCTCCATGCAAAGCTGCATGTACAGAAAATAAATTTTTTATATGGAGAAAGAAACACAGAGGGAAAACTGTGGTAAAAAAAATCCTACACTTTTTTCCAGAATTGCTGTTACATTTATTTTACAATATAAGGATGTTTTTTATCTTCAGTTTGTGAACTTCTATTCAAACATACAAATACTAGACATGCAGGAACGATTCCTTAGAAAGGCTGTTCATGATTTACTTCTTATATGAGAAATAGTCATGTAGTGTTATGTCAACTAGGTTCAAGGCAGTCAAAAAATTAAGTGTCCAGTGAAATAAAAAAAATAAGATTAGATTCTATAGGCATGTTATGGCAAGGAAATTGTGCTATGGATATCTCATCATATGTCACTTTATCTCGTTATGTTCTGTGAATTCTCCATGTTGCAAAGGGAGTGTTTGGGTTGTTATTGCTTCAGGTAAATGGAGTCTAGATAGGGCACTGAACTGGGGTTCAGGTGACCTGGGCTGTGTACCCAGTCCTTCAAACTTCACTGGGTAACACCAGACCACTCATTCTCTCCCCAGTCTTCACATTTGTGATGGGAAGTTCAGCATAGCTTCCATGGGCTCTGCACAGCTGCTGACTAGTAGCAATACTTGATTCCACAGAAGTAGTAGGCGCCTTTTTTTCCCCATTTGTGAAGGACAATTTAGCGCTACCTGAGTTGTGAGAGAAAAGCAGCTGTGAAACCTCCACAGAAGCAGCACTGGCAGAATTACTTCTTGGGCACCCTGAGGTGGGGAGAGCACAAAGCTGCCACAGGAGCAAATACAGATTTCCAGTCAAATGGGGAGGCAGTGGGTGCAGTCAGTCCAACACAAAGCCATGTGCTAAGTGCTGTCAGTTGAGCTTGAATCACATCTCTAACACTGTTGAGAAAGTAACGCGAGCTGCATTTCATTATCTGCCTTTCTAATAATATCTTTTTTTCTTTCCCCTCCCCAGCCTGCTCCAGAGACAACTGGTGAGTTCTGTTTCGAGATCTATTTGTATGCACGGGAGGCAGTCAACAAAACCAGCTGCTCATAAACATCGCTGGGACAGACACAGATTTATAATTACTGTTATTGTTATTGCATTAATTTTCACACTTCATAAAGATAACAGCAAGGGCTAATGTCCTACCTCACTTGTCTTTTTATTTTTCAGAAATAGACGTAGATGGAGGAATTGATCAAGACATCTTCGACATAAATGAAGGTTTTTCAAAATTCAGTCTCAATTTTTAAAAAATAATTTTCATTATAGTAGTCACAGATCAATACCATAACTGAATGTTAATCTCCTCTTCCTTTAGCTTTAGGACTAGACCTTTTTGAGGGAGACATCAAACTTCCTGCGGTGAGTTCAAATAAAAAATACAAAACCAAAAATGTGTCATTGACTTAAATGTAAAGTATCACTGGCGTGGAAATAATAGATGCATCCTGCTCTTACAAACAATAAATGCTGTTTATGTAACATTAAACTGAAGATGATTGGGGATGGAATTCTACAAAATGTCATAAACAGTGAAGGAGTCAACAGCATTTGCAGAAACATTATCCAGCATGAGATCTCATCAGTGATTAGATCAATATTATTAGCTTCTTGTTTCCTTTTTGTACATTGTCTCTTTTAAGAGATTAGGCAGCATTGATCATCATCCAGGCAGATTTGTATAAAAAGAATTCTTTGTTCATCTGTACAATATTCTGAGCCAGGTAAATTTATTGAGCAGCACTGCAAAACCTTCATCCTGTAAGTAGATTGACTAAAACCGATGAAAAATTTAGATCTCTAATACCATATTTTAAGACATCTGGCCAGCATCCTTATCTGATCAATGAAAAAAAATTTACATCTCAAAAATATCTAGTAGGAAACCCCCAATGTGTCTTGCACACTGAAAGTAGTCTGAAAATAGTGTTTCACTCTCCCTTTTGGGAGATACAGGGAATATGTCTCTGAAAGCAAGGACAGCACTTGCTAAAGCACAGAAACAAATGCTCGCATTATGAAATATTATAAAACTATTAATCTCTGTGCAGTTTTCAGGACTTTAGATCTTAATGCTTCCCATAGGAGCGGAAGCTCCTGTGCACATGCATCAAAAGCTTGAGAAATTTCTATGGAGAAATGCAGCAGAAGTTGGAGACACCAGTAGAAGGGCATGAAGGGATTTCAAACCCAAACCTCAGACCTCTGAGTAATCTTTTGAGGTTTTGAACTCATTGTTTTGTTTTATGTCTTACTTGGAATTGTAAGTTTGCTTTAGCGCTACTGTAGTCCCTGATGCTAAATCCTTTTTTACCGAGGACTGCATACTTGTTTTCTTTCTGGATACAGGAACGAAACTCCATCATTGGTGACAACTATCGGTGGCCCCATGTTATCCCTTACGTCCTTGAGGACAGCCTGGGTACAGTATTGCCTTTCACAATGTCTGTATGTTGTGTTGATTGAACTGTTCAACACAGGTTGATAAAGGTCCTGTGGTGTCCTTTCCTCTTTTAATCCAGAGCAGGCCCTTTCCCACAGCAGGAGTGGGGCTGAGCGTGCACAAATGGGATTTATAATCTTGGTATCCGTTCTGGCTCTCACCTCCTTTCTTGAATTATTACCCTGCTACAGCCCAGCAGATTGTTTTGGTTTTGAAATCTTGTATCTGAGATGTGAAACTCTACAAAGCAGAGGTGAAAAGAGGGCACTGAAGATATTTTTAAGGACAGGAAGCTTACCTGGCCATTTATATAATTTACAGCAGTGAGGGCAAAATGGCATTCTGACAGACATTGCCAAGTCCCCCATGTGAGTCAGAGACACATCATAATTTGACCCCATCCTTTATGTTGCATAGTTGAAACTATGCAAGTTGCTTAGAGGAGATAGCACAGATATAATCTGAAAAATTCAAGTCCTGGAGAAATTCGGTGAGGGATCTGTAGCCTGCATTCTGTACTAGGTGAAATGTGAAATCTTAATTTCCTATCTATTTAATACTTGTTCACATAAATATCAAAAAAATAAACAAAAGAATCTACAAAATTAAACCGCCCCCAACAGTATCCTTCTATATACTCATCGTGTCATATTTGATATATAAGTACCAAACAAAAATAACATAGGAGCAAACCAAGAGCAAGATACAGTGTTGCAAGACACTAATTGATGTTTTTTAGGACCCCCTTTGGTTTTAATCCAACAAAAAATCTGTTTATTTTGATCAAAGATTGCTGGAGCAAGAGCTACCCTTGGGACTTGTTCCATATGGATAATTCAGTATTGACAAGAACATTGTTTGCTTTGCAGAAATGAATGCTAAGGGAGTCATCCTCAAGGCATTTGAACAGTATCGACTGAAAACCTGTATTGACTTCAAACCTTGGGAAGGGGAGAAGAATTACATATCTGTGTTCAAAGGAAGTGGGTAAGAGAAGCAATTAAAAATAACTTTCATTATGTTTGCTTTCACACTATTCTCATGACCAGAATTCAACCTAAAACTCATATATCTGGTCATAATTTTACATTTTTGTCATCACCATTTTCTCAGTCCTTTTCAAACTGTCACAGTTTCCAAAAGAGGTATTACCTTAGTAATAATGAACAATTTCTACTGATATTTATTCTTAAATATAAGAAGAAATCAAGTCCTGTAAGAGATATTTCACTGGACATGGTAAAAGATATCAGAAAAAAGGCAATTATGTTCTTGACTGATCTTTGGATATATGGAGTATCACTTTCAGCTGGTCATTCCTAGTATATCTTGGCTTCTAGGGGAAAAGAAAAAACAAGGAGAAATATGATAGTTCTCACTGTGGGACAATGAATTTGTTTGAATGTAACAATGGAAATGAACTTGAACACCTCCACATGAGCATTCAGATAAAAGAGCAATATTTTTAAACTCTGTGCAGCACTGAGATATTTTGCTGATCTTTTACTTTATTTACCTCTTTTGATGAATAGTCATGCTATTTCATCTTAAATATTGCAAAATAAGACTCCAGTAAAGAAGTCAAAATTTCCCCAACTTCTTCCCTTCTAAGACATTCTCTGTCAAAACAGTGCAACAAGAACAAATATATTTTTCACTCCGTGCTGAACCATTTCTCTTATAGAAAAGGAGAACAGGGAGATCTCGATAGCCTGGTGAGGAAATTTGCTTTCAGAAATTAATTTCCTGATATGAGAATGCATTCATAAATGGGAAAAGATTTTCTGATAATAAAAATGTTTCTCTTTCCCTTTGGCTTGTTCTGAGATATTTGTAGGAGATAATTGTTTCAAAATTTCTTTGGTGTCTGGCTCTTTGTATTTGCTGCTGTTCATGCTGTACACATGACACTGAAACTCAGCTCTAAAAGATGTATAATTGGAGACTCAGGGAGCAATGCATTTTCCTGTGCTAATGAGTCCAGCTTTTTGAGCTAAATGGAAAACTCATATAGCTGAATTTTGTAATCCTTCATCCCCTAAAGTATGCATTAAATTTGCTAGTAATTGTACCTGAAAAAGAACCACAATATTTAGCCTACAGCAAGTAGGAGGCCTGTGTGCAATGTTTCATTTATATGTCTATTAAAAATAGATGAGTCATGGTGATGAAGAAGATGAATCCTTCTAGTTGGATACCATATCTTGCCCTCACTGCCTGGTGTGTGGCTTGCCCTGAAGTGTTTCCATCACCTTAGCTGACACATCCACAGCAGAACTTTCTAAAAGATTGGAGCTAAATGGTGCTGTCTCCTGAAAAGGTCCATCCAGTTTCAGTGAGTCATCTTGGGTTGTACAAAGAAATCAGGACTGACCCTGAATGAACTGCTTTCATTTCAAGCCATTCCTTACTTCTGGTGTAATGGGTGTGAGCTGGGTAAACCCATTTTTCCTGTTGTTCCTAATGTTTTGGAGTTTTTAAAATCAATTAGGACTCTTCTATCTGCTGACTAAAGACCTCAACCCAGAGGGTACAGTGCAGAGAGGCACACAAAGTTCCTGGCAACATAAAATTTTACCACTTCAAGTAAAGGTTGATAAATCACATCTTTGCCTTTCTGATCTTGGCTTGCATCTATAAAAAAGAGGAGTGTGGGGAAACTTTTGTGTCAAAAGGATTTGAAGTAAGCCATAAAGTCCTCATCTGGATTACCCTTTTGAATTCAAATGAAGTCAGCCACAAAAGAAGCCAGCTGTCTTTTGTTGTATTTACTGTCCTGTGTAAAAATGTATTTGTAGTCTCTGGTGTATGTACAGAGTGTATCAAGGCCCTGCACAAAGAGCACATTCTTCATCTATCATTCACCTTTGTTACTACCAGTATTATGTTAACTCCTGCCTGAGTGCTGAGCAAAACACATGAGGTATGTAATTGTGAATTACAGAAATGCAGAGTAATCAGGTGTGGCAAGATGTGACTGCAAAGTTCACAGAGGAGTCTGGAAACATGCAATGGATGTGCCATTTCACCTTACTGTTCTCATGAAGAGCAGGATTCATTCAGCAGGAAAACTAACATGGTGTGGTAGAGTCAAATGATTAACAGACCAGAGAGGATGAACATCATCTCTAGTATTTCCACATGGAAAATCAGGTTTTCAGGGAACACTCCTGGGGCCACTTCAGCTCTTTGCCACTGTTGGACGTGGCAAAGGGAATCCATGCAGGAGCAGACTGGCACAGATCCCTGGCTCTCCAGCTTGGTCCTGGTAAGCCAGAATGTCTGTGAGCTGATAATGGTGATACTGTGGGAAGAAAATTAGTAGCAGGACATTAGTATAAAAATGTGCCTGAAATAAGTGGCACACTGCAACTGGTGGCATGTGTCTATTTACAGCCCCAAAAGGGGGATGGTGGGATTAGTCAGAGCAAGTGCTTCCCTGTTCCTCCAGTCTCTGGATAGCTATGCAAGAAGCATTGAGTCACAGGCAGTACAGCTCTCACACACCTGGGGAAAGCTGAGACTTTCCTCTCCTTTCTCCTCTCCAGAAGACACTGCTGACACAGGATTCTATGTGCCCATTGCTCTGGAGTGCCATGTCCCACCCACCTAAGCTTTATTTATAGGATGGCACAGACAGTGTATTTGCTCCCTCTGTGGCTGTTGACTGACAGTGTTGCAGGCAGACCAAAGGCAAGGGGCAGCTGCACCTACTTCTGTTTGGGTGTAAATTTTGCCAAGTGTCTTGGATGTGCCTGCTGTAGCCTGGTGTGCACTGTGCAGCAGCTGTGAAGCCAGAGGTGGCCTTGGTAGGGGGTGGACCCAAGCTTGTGATGGACTTCTGTACAACACAAGAATAAATATGGGGCCTTGTTCAAGGAAAGACCTTGAAATTATGAATGCTACATGTGTTCCTTAACAGGTCTCATGTTGTGATTTTAATGAGTAGTAATCAATAGGCAAGGCCTGTGTTGCTCTGTGGAAAATGAAATACTGGGGAATATGTTGCACTAATAAGTCACAGAGTTTGAAAGCACATGGTGTGCTTGTATTTTTAAATTTCTGGGGTGATAGGACTGCAAATCCTATGGCATATTTTGTGCCCTATTAATTTTATGTACTTCATTGGGTAAGTATTGATTTATTTGCTACATAAAATACCAATTTAAATGTAGCTCTCCGTGCCTGCTAGTTTGTGGACATGGGGTGCCATTTTATTGGCCTGTGCAGATAACTCACTAAATTCTTTCACCCTTTAATAAAAATTTGCAGCACGTCTGCAGTTTTGCTCTTATTTGGGAGTGTGTGAGAGCAGCAAGTGCTCCAGCATGGTAGCTCACCGAGAGGCAGAAAGAAAAGAGCTTGTGAAAAGTACTGTCAAATCCATCAACCTGTCAGAAGGTAAACACAATATGCAGAAGCACACCTTGCCTGGCAGCCACAGCCCCATGCAAAGTGAAAAGCCAAATCAGTACAGAGAAAAGCAGGCAGAGAAGAAAATGTTCATGAACATACTTCTTATGATAGGGACGTGCTCGAAATGTGCTCACAGTCACATATTGTGGTCTAGCTGAAACTTGTTAATTTGCAGTAATTTAATTGCTCGAAATTATGTGCCCACAACTTTTGATGTTCCAGGGAACTAAAGAAATCATCACCAGTTTTCTTTTGTCACAAATAGCTCAACATTTTTCTTCTAATAGAGCCAGAGACAAGGACCTTCTTGTTCATCAAAACAGAGCTAAGTGTCAGAGGAAGGGGTTTGATAAAGAACAGATCCATGGAAAAGTGCTCTCTGTAACAAAATGTGACTTCAATGCTCAGGTTAAAAATATACCTATTGACTAGACTGGTTTTGAGGTTTGCATGGCATGGGGATGGTATGCATCTCACAGAACCCTCTCTCATTTTATGTTAATGCCAGCTGCTGGTCCTCAGTAGGAAACATGCAAGCGGGCTTGCAGCAACTCTCCATTGGAGCCAACTGTGACAGGATTGGGACAGTCCAGCATGAATTCCTGCACGCCCTGGGATTCTGGCATGAGCAGTCACGGTCTGACAGGGATGACTATGTGACCATCATCTGGGACAGGATTCAGTCTGGTCAGTCACTCCTCTGCTTTTCCTCTCAATCTCTGGTGGTAGCAGTTTAGCTGTGGAACATCCCTTCCAGTAGTCAAGCTATTCTCTCACCTGGACTTACTTTTCAAAGCTGGTATATCAATAAATTAGATATAAAGGGACATCTACTTGAAACATAAATTCTCATTTGTTCTTGCTGTTGTAATTCCTTGTGCCAAGACAGTTTTGGAAGCTTTAATGAGAGATCTGAATCCTGTTATGCTACTTGTTGTACCACAGAGCAGCAGAAGAGGATAATTTAGTTTAAATGAATACTCTAAAAATACACTTACTCTAGAAGCTCTTAATGAAATAAAAACAACCAACTCCTCCCCACCCCCCAGTCTGAAAAATCCAGTGTGACCAAAACCAATAGGAAATCTCCAGTGAAAACACTGGTCCTTCTCTTTCTGCCTGTCTGCTACACCTGGTGCCGGCAGCAGAGCTGAGAGAGCAGAGTCTGCAGAGGGTGGGCAGGCAGGAGAGACTTTCAGGGTCTGTGTCACACCAGCAGTTACTTTAGAAATGCAGTCTGTGCATTGTAAATGTTGGTATATTTGGCACAAGCCTGAGAGATGGCACAGAATTCCTCAGGACTTTGCTCTGTCTCTGCCTCTTTAGCTTGTCGTCATCCTCTGTGACTTTCAGACTGTTCAAAAACAAAGTTATATATGCAGACTTGATGTTTTCCTAACATAGGTACAGACAGAAGACTGAAAAACTGGATAAAGATTAAATCTAATGCATTCTTATTTAGTCCTGATCAATAGTCAGGTACATATGCAATTATATATTACAGAAAATTACTTAGACACTGTTATTTGATTTCCATTATATTTTGCTGACTCTTTAGTGACAAGCTCCACTATTGTGAGACATTTGAAACTGCTGCAATTTTTTTTACACTGACCAGAATACAGACACTGTATTTTGACTGATTTAAATCTTGACTTCCCACTGGGTAGTGAGCAACTGGTTCTTTGCTCATACTCCAGAAAACATACGTAAAGCTAAATTCTGGGAGTTTATCTGATGACAACTCTAAATTGTTCATTGTTACCTAAAATGACTATCAATTGAACATCAGAGAATACAGATTAGAAACAGTTGCAAATTACAGTAATTTGAGTACTGAAACACTCTCTCCACTCTTGGGTATCACAAGCCCATCAAAGTTTATAAGCAGTTCCACAGAAAAAAGGTTTTTGGTAGCAAAAACTTTGCTTCATCCAGCAGAAGTCATCAGTGGCTGAAAGAGGAAAGTAAATAGCCCTAGACTGGAAATAAAACTGTTTTACAAAGTACAAGTAAATTACTACAAAAAATATTTTGAGATGTGATAGATTCTCTGTCACTGCAAGTCTTTACATTAAAATTTGATTCCCTTGAGCAACAGACAACCTTTCCTTTCAATTTTGCCATTTAGGTAAAGAACATAATTTCAACAAATACGATGATAAAAGATCAGACTTCCTGAATGTTCCATATGACTACAACTCTGTGATGCACTACAGCAAGACTGCATTCAGGAATGGAACTGAGCCCACCATCATCACCAATATACCAGACTTCATTGATGTCATAGGGCAGCGAATGGATTTCAGCGAGTACGACCTCCAGAAACTGAACCGGCTGTACAACTGCAGTAAGATTCTCCATTTATTTTATATTACCTGAAAGAATAATTTGAAAGAAATGAGGGTGGTACATACACCTTGGACCCATCCAGACACAAGTGAAAGAGATACTAACATATTTGGAGAAGGAAATTGTGTTAAAAACACTAGAAATAATGGTACAGCTAGAAATAACATCCCTCCTGCAGAAATATTGCTGAGTAGCAGGGAGGGGTTTCTGTGCAATTTTATCTGACCTTTAGTTAAAAACCAGCTTTGCTCAGCAGCTGACTTTTGTTCATCCCTTGGGTGGCTGTTTAAAATGTGTCCTTCTGCACTAAGCCTTTTGTTTTTCCCCTGTATTATTCCATAGCTGATGCTCAGACACTGCACAGAAATGAGCATCTTTGCTGTGGCTGTCATACGTACTCCACTTTCATGGAATCTGTGAGACAGATTCATGCCTATTCATATATACTCTGTTCATGCAAATAGGGTACAGATACCGTTCTGAATAAAATGCAAGCTTTCTAAATTTTCATGTTTAGCTTCAATCCTGATCTCTTACAAAAGTGGTCAGAAGAGTTATTTTGCTCAGGTGGGGTTTATTTTACAAAGCTGAACAAAAGTAAGAGACAGAGAAATCTAGATAAGTCCATTATCAAATTGGAATATAATTCTGTAATTGTTGCTAATTCAGTGTGCCCTGGCACTCAAGAAGAAAACTTTTACAATATCCCAAGTAGTGAGTACTGGCTGACAATTATATTTTAAGCCTCATAATACAGATTCCTTAAACAATTATCAAACTGATTTATTAAAAGGGTGCAGTTTTTTGAGTGTAAAATTCTGATGAAAATATTTTTCACGTAAGTCTGAATTGAACACACACACATACAGCCTTAGCTTCTAGTACTTGCTACACAATCACTTAGGCATTATAAAAGTGCTTACAGCTAAGGATGTCTTTCACAGGGGAGAGGATCCTTCCTTCTCTCCATTAATCTTATCTATTTTCCATCATTCTTGTGCATTACAGAAATACTTCATGATGTTTTAACTTTATTCTTAACACATTGACACATTCCCCAGATGAAAAAAAGACCCAGTCCCGCTGAAATCAGTGACAAAACTTCCACCACCTTCAGTGCAATCAGGACCTGCTCTGCTCCCCGGTCCCTCTCTTGGCTTCATGTGATGTGTATAGCGTGGATGATATTTGCAGAGACATAAATATTGTCAGATCACCCACCAGTGCCAGGGAGGATGGTGTTTCACAGGTCCCAGCCCTCACCCACACAAAAGATTACTTCATTTGCTGAACAGGATTTAAGGAAACGTGTAAGCTAAATTTCTGCTAGAGACTCACATGGACAGGAAATTACATTAAAAATTGAAGAAAACAACCCACAGCATAAGAAATACAACTGATTGTTTAGTGCTGCTTCAATCTGTAATTCACTGCTTTCTTTCAGGCCATATAATAACAGCAGATTTTAGTCTGCTTTCCTCTTGGAGCACACTGCTTGACAGAACTGAACATGAGGTTTCCCTCAGCCTCTGGAAGTTAGGACTTGGCACTCATCCCCCATGTGTTTTCTTCTGAGTCTAGTCTTTAACTGCCTGCCAAACAAGTGTTTGGCCTTTGGTGCAGACAGAATTCACAGCCTGCCTCACTCATTGCCCCTTCAGCTGAGGAATGAACCTCAGAAATACACCATAATCTACTGAGTCTTGCTTTTCTGTGTTCCTGGCATTCAGGTCAACTCTCCATGCCAACACTTTTTACTTGAGGTCATTTGGTTACTTCCTTCCTGTTTGGCCAACTCAATTTCATGTTTTATTTTGTATTTTGATTTCAAAGAGTTCTTTCACCTAGTCATTTTCTATTTTTGCTCACCTTCTTTCTCCAGCAGTCAGCATTATATTTGCTGTGAAAGCCTTTTCTTAGTTCTTACAACATTGTACTGAACTGTATCTTAAAAAATATCTGCCATACACTTCTGACCACCTTATCTCTTGAGGGTTTTTAGCTTTCTGTGAGGACAGCACAAAATATCTCAGCAGTAGAACTGATTTGGCAGCAGTTCATACTTAAGTGCTTCCCAGAGCTGCAGCTTAAGTGAAGCATTAGGTATGTTATTGAGGCTGAGTATTGTGATTCTCAAGGTCTTTTTGTTATGCAATGAAACCTTTAAGCCTTTGAGCCACAATGTTTTATACATGGCTTAAAAAGTATTTCATTAACTTAGCTGTTTTCAAATCATGGCTGGTATTACACATGAGCTCAGACATTGTACAATGGGAAACAAAAATAAGAACAGGGATAAACCTGGAGTGTGCTATCTCTCACCTATCCAGAGTTTGCATTAGACAGAGAAAATATTTCATATGGTGTTCTCCTTTTCATATTTAACTGCACAGTCTTCCTACACCTAATTTTTTTACTTGTTACATGAAAGACAGTGTAAAATTTGTATGACAAGAAATACCAAGTGTTTTGAGTTCCTGAACATTGTATGTATGAATGCTGATCATATTTGAAACCACTGATTACTTGACATTTGCATTTAGTCTTTCTCTGCTCATGGCTTTGGACCTTCAAAATTAAAATGTGTTACGTAATAGAGATTTACAATTTCTTTTTTTTTTTTTTTTATGTCATAGCCTCTTCCCTAAGTTTCATGGACACATGCAGTTTTGAACTTGAAAATATATGTGGCATGATTCAAGGTTCAGATGATAACAGTGACTGGCAGCGTTTGTCTCAGGTTCCTGCTGGGCCAAATACTGATCACACTAATATGGGAGAATGCAGAGGTAGGAGAAAAAAACTCTTATCTTTCTGGGAGGTGTTTTCTGCAGAGGCATGAGGGGTTTCTTCAAGCTTGGTCATGTTATCTGTTTATTTTTTGACAAACTACAGTTTATTTTTTAGCTAAGCAGCATAAATCTACATCCCTAGGGACATCATGTGATATGTTGATTTTCTGCTTGTTTCAGAGGATCGAATGTCCTTATCTCTTTTGATCAGTTTTTTTGGTCTTGGTGTCACATCCTGTCATGAGAGTTATATAAAGCATTGGACCTGTGATACAGGCACACTAAATAGATTGCTGCTTTTCGGAATAATTGCTCAATAAGTCCTTGGACAGGAGTAGGATTTTGAAACGTGTATTATGAGGCCTGAGGTGAAAAATTAATTGACAATCTAGCTAGATGTATCTCAGCTTGTCAGAATGGTCCAAGAGTTTAGGAGTTTAAACCAGTCCTCCAGAGTGTCAACTGTGTGTTACTGGCACTGGGTAAAGACTAAAAACCCATGGTTTGGGTACAATTTGCTAGAGATAATGAAATGAGGACAAAAGCTGCAAAGAGAATAGTTGTACCTTTGGAAAAGGTGAGCAGTTAACAGTCCTCAGTCAGAGATTTGTACAGGATCTACCTAACCCTGACCTGGCTGTATCTTCTACGGTATTTGCAATACAGCATTAAGAAATCCAGTACACCAGGAAAACTGTTTTCTCTCCCCTCTACCGCTCATTTCTCACTGACTTTTGGCAGATTCTGGCTACTTCATGCATTTTGACACCAGTGCTGGAGGAGAAGGAAGCACAGCTGTCCTGGAGAGCCGAATTCTGTATCCCAAAAGAGGTTTTCAGTGCTTACAATTCTATTTATATAACAGTGGTAACGAGAGTGACCGGCTGAATGTCTGGGTCAGGGAGTACACGTCAGCCAATCCAAATGGCACTCTGAGATTCATCAAAGAGATAAAAGGTATGGAATAAAATTGCATTTGGCTTTAATCTATCCCCAGTATTTTTCAAAGTACTGGGGAAAATTATTGTGGCAAAGTCACCCATTTCCTAGTGCTGTTCTTCGGCTTTTTCTCTATCTATGTAATTGATTCATTGCTGCTGAAATTACACCTGATGGATCCTCAGTCAGCTGCTTTGCTATAATATAATAAATTACCACAAATTTCAAACTCTTGTATTATCAAGATAGTTTTCTCACCAAACTAGCTAAAATTCCATGAGCAATCATTTTAACTGTTCTAGAATTGCTGGTGTCAATAGCAGCTGATGAAGTTGGAATATTAGAGTAAATTACGATTAATAAGAAAGTATAATAAAGGAATGGAAAGCATAAGTGCCCTGGAATAGCTAATATATAAGTTTAGAAAAGATAAATAAAATTTAAATTACTTAACTGAAATATATGAGCAACAGATCATGATTTGAGTTGTAGTTTGAAGAAGATTAAATTAATGTGGTTTTAGGAGCCTATGGCCTACAGAATGACCAGCTGAGGTCAGCTAATGGACAAGAGCTCTTTAAGCTAGAATTGCCAAAGTCACCTTATGATTAAATTACTTTCTCAAATACTTAACTATTATGTGGTCTCCATTTCAGCTACACCAAGTTCAGAAAGATCTGAGCAAGTTCTTTTATTAAATAGATATAATTTCTGTCTCTTTTTGTCCCTTCAGGCTCAGCTGCTGCCAATGCCTGTTTTTTCCCCACTCTTTTCTTCACCTCTATGGCTTCTCCCTCTGTGCCCTCTGAGCTAACAGGCATCCTTAGCTAAGAATTGCTAAGGCAGGTGTAGACTTCACATCAGTCTGAGCCCTCCAAACTCTTTCAAACCCTACTTTGATGCCAAGAGTAATTTCTCCAGACTTCAGCCTTCCTCACAAATACTCTTTTGGGTCTATTAGACCCCATCTCCCATTTCTGCTTTCTCAAGTCCATATTTTCGTTTGAAGCCTCTGATGTCAGAAGCGTGTCCAAAGAGGCACCCTATTTTGACAATTTGTGGCAAAACTTTTAGGAATGGTTCAAGACCACTTTTCCCCCAAGCTGTTTCACTTCTCTCAAGTGAGAAGTTACTCTCACCAGTGCAGTCAATAACCAGGAACAGTGACACTGCAGCCCCTTCCATCCATGACTGATCCCCTGGCTGAGCTGCTCATGGGTTTGCACTGAACTGTGATGTTCGAGAAGCTTAGGGACAATCCCTGAACCCTTCCCACTGGTTTGTGGCAGATGGGGATTTTTGAACTGCACGTATTACATGTAAAAATCCTTTAGCTTATGCAGAAGACAATTTCATGGAAAACAGTGAGATGCTTTTCTTCTTGTTTCTTGGTTAATTTTTTTCCCTCCTAATTATAACAGTAATGAAAAATGTCAAGAAATTAAGACATATTTGAGATACATTGTGTTGTGCGGGTTGTTAGGAGAATGATGCATGAATTTTGTACCTGGGATTGGCACTGCTTGTTCAAGAAATGCAGCTGGTCTTCTGTGCAGATGAACTAAAACCAGGCCACAAAAGAAACTGTTTTGGTGCACATGCTTTTAAAAAAGGGTGTTCTACTTTCATTGGCCTCACAAGGACCCTGTGCAGAGGTCTTTGCTTTTGTGTACACTGCTCTTGGAGTCAAGTGGAATTTGCTAGTGCAGGCACTTTTGGATGCGGCATCAAACTTGCAGCAAGGTTCTATTGCACGAAGGAGGTTTTGCAAATGATTGGCTTTAACTTGACCTTAGTACCATTAATCATGTGATGGGTGAATAGTGCTTCTGCATTGGCAAGCTTCCAACAAGCCATTTAGAAATGCAAAAACAAATGAATGAACTAGCCTTGTAGTTCTAGGTTCCCAGAGTCCTCTGGAGCATTTTTTGTTGAGGCATGTTGTTGTTCAGTTATTTGAATATAACTTGTTCTAAATATTTTCTTTTTAACAATACAGGTGAGACTCTTTTGCGGATTTAATAATCTCAACTCCTGGATTATTTAATGAAATTTTATTAAAATATGTAAAAAAAAAGCAGCTTTATAACCCATCAACAAGTGCTATTATGCATATTAATTCTGTTAAAATATTGTATTGAGCAAGTATGATCTTGAACTGAAAAAGTAACATCTACAGAAGAAATATTCCATCACATCAGTGCCAGTGGAATTGAAAAATTCTTACACAGTATTGGTATAGGGTCCACAGACCTGTGCAGTGTTTGACTGTACTGCTGACTGAGAAATCTCTACCCTTGTTTTTCAGGTTCACCTGAGACCTACTGGCAGCTCCATCATGTTTCTTTGAATGTCACCAGTAAATTCCGGGTTATGTTTCAAGGCGTGAGAGGAAGTGGCTTATCAAATGGAGGCCTCTCTATTGATGACATCAACTTGTCAGAAACTCAGTGTCCCCACCACGTCTGGCATATCAGAAATTTCACAAATCTCCTCAACACAAGTCCAGCAGGGAAAGATGGGATAATATACAGCCCACCTTTTTACTCTAGTGAAGGATATGCTTTTCAGGTCAGCTTGTATGTAAATGGTACCACTGATAACCCATTTAATTTAGGAATATACTTGTCCTTGATTTCTGGAGCAAATGATGATCAGTTGAAATGGCCCTGTCCATGGCAACAAGGGACCATGATCCTGCTTGACCAGCATCCTGATATTCGTCAGCGGATGTCAAACCAAAGAAGTGTAACTACAGACCCTCTGAAGATTTCAGGTTAGTTAAAACCTAACATGTAAAACACAACCAAAAGACAAGGGGTGACATTTCCTCTTTGTGTAAATTAATGCATATTTTTTAGCTTCTGGAATGTTTCGTATGTTTTCAGCAACAATAATATTGATCCACGGACAAGAAAAAATTTAAACCTACAAGCAATTTAAGCTGGGACTGAGGATTTCAAACTTGCATTTGCATAAGAAACAGGTGGATCATCTATTCCTAAGGTTTCTTTCATATGCTCTGTGAGGATACATATATTTCTGTTTAAATGAGAATGGAAGTTTTCCAGAAGTCATGAAAAGAAAAACACTGAATTAACAATACAGGCAGTTTATAGCAGATAAAAGTGAAACAACTATCAAGCAAATCCCAGCCCTCCTTGTCAAAGGTACAGTGATGTCAGCAAACGCCTCCAGATGGACAAAGTACTGATTCTTATTATCTAATCTGTACTTGTTCAAGGTGTGAGAAGATAAGGGCTGTTGTCCACAACAACTTGGAAACATTGAGGTAAAAAGTAACTCTGAGAAATTATAGGAATCTCTACAGAGAGAGATATTAAAGAAAACACCCACATTCAACACTGGATAAAGTTTGGATTTAAGCCATAATGAATTTCTTCTTTTTGCCAAAAGAAATCATCTGTGCCACTGAATTAGTTTTCTGGACTTTCAGACTAGAAAGGAAGGATGGAAGGCACAAAACCATCCAATTCATATTATTATTTTAAAACCAATATGTTTTACATTGCATTTTCTGTGGCATTGGCTCTACATGAAAACAAAGTGAGTAATTAAGAAAGCCTTAATGTCCTCTCTGTAAATGAAAGACAATCCGCACCAGGTCCTCCATAGATGTTTGTAAAAGCACATTTTCCTTGTGTTTTCTGCTGTTACAGCCACAGTGCCCTTTTCCTTCTCTGACCCTGTGGACATGCAGTCTGTTTGCTCTCTGCTCCTTCTCCCTTGTTTATTCATATATATGCAAATAGCCCACGATTTCCAAGGGAAGCCTTGTAACATATACTTTTTATCTAACCAGAGAGGTGTTGGAGCAGGCAGATCTTTCTCCCTCGGTCAGATTCTTTCATGGACAATCAGGCTCAGCTTTGAGCTTTAGAGCAGGGCTTGATTGAGCAGGCATCAGTGATCTGTGGTCATTTGGGTTGCTCAAATATCTTGTGCCCCACATCTACTGCAGGAGTTGCTGTCTTTTGAGAAGCACTGCATTAACTCATGTTATAGATGACTGATGTGCTACTTATATTCTTGACCCCCTCACTTTAACAAACTAAAAAGAAAATACAACAGGTTTTCAACTAGCTCTCCAATAACCTCACCTCCAGCAGGTTCTTTTGTCAGTACCTCAAGCTAAACCAAGTCATTGAAGATCTCCATTGTCTTGTGCCACTCATCAGTGGGGAATCCCAGGCAATTGAGGTTTGAGACACAAACCCAGAGCAGTCTCACATCCACATTCTTTTTATGTTTTTTTTTCCCCCCCAGAATCCTCATCAAACTATATTTGGGATAGGCCAGATAAAGTGGGATCCGAAGCAACTTTTACCAATGGAACTAAATACATGAGAGGTCCAGGAGTTGGAACAAATGCATTTTTAACTCATGAGAGACTTCGAAGCCGCAACTTTATCAAAGAGGATGGTGTTTATATTCTTTTAACAATGGAAGGTATGTAAATATAGCTGATACTCTTTACAATGCAGCAAAAAGTGTCAGATACCAAGTCACTAGTGCTGTAGTTATAAATACACATGATGGACTTTGCACTTGAGCAGTATTTGAATTATGCCTGTGTCTAAAGTCAAATCATTTGAATAAATTTGTGAACAGATACATACACAGTGTAATTCCTTTATCTCACGTGAAGGTGTATAAAACAACGCTAATCCTGTGCAAATTATTTTGATTAGATTAATTTGAATAAAACTATATGTTTCTGAAAAAAACTCTAGAGGATATTTCCAAAGTACATCATACTCTTGAAAGGCAAAAAAGACTGTTTATCTGTTATACCTTTGGTCAGGCTTAGTGCTCTTTATTATTAGAAATTATCATTAGAATAAGAAGAAAAGTAATGTGGAGCAAAGACCTTATTGTCTGTGGGTTCACCATGCAGATATATCGCATCTCCTGTCAACTCAGCCGAGCTCTCCACCCACTGTTGTTACGACTACAAGTGCCAGCACCACCAAACCTGGCCCTAGCCCTACCACCACCACCACCAAGCCCCCCAGTGGCACCAAGACCACCACCACTGCACCCACCACCACCACCACAACAACGGGCAGCACCACCCAGCCCGGAGATCCAGCGGCTCCGGCTTTCTGCCCAGACAACCCCTGTGAAAACGATGGTGTCTGTGTCATGGTAAACAGAGCACCCGTGTGCAGGTAACTGCCTTTGCTCACTCTCAAATGCAGTTTTAGGATGAGTAATGAGAGTTTCTAACAAAATAAATATTTGCTCCCAGTGAAAGGAAAGACAGATTGTAGCTGATTAAGGGAAGTATTTGCAACTGCTCTTGTGAGACTGAACTTATGGCCAATTTGGGCAACAAAGCTCCTAACCTCAGCATTTGATCATTTTGAAGTACTCTGCTTGACTTTCCTGTAAATTATATTTTAAATGTGTTTATTCTTTTCAGTAATGTATTACTCCAAGTCTTTAGAATTCCCTATAGCAAAATGTAGAAGAGTTGACTAAATGTAATTGAAAGAAAAGAGCATTTATATAATTAGAGTAGATTTGCAGTACTTATCATGTAGGAAGCAGTGTAGACATTATTTTAAAATTTGATTCAGAAATATTGTACAGTGCAAATTGTGACCATGAGTTACCAAAATGTAGTCGCTTGCCTTTGAAACCAGCAGTGAAATCTGAGGAATAAAAGATTGTTTGCCCTGCAAGAAGATTAATATCAACTTTTATTTAATTCTCTGTGGATACATTTACGTAACCTACCTGCCTGATTAGCATTGTTCCAGCTCTCAAACAGGCTCTGAGGCTGAAGACAGTAACCTTAGATGCTGTTCCAGGGCAGGTGGACTGGGGGAGTGCTGTGAGGAAAATATAAAGGCCAAGAGCCACAGGAGTCAGGATGACTCATTAAGTGTTATATATCCCCATTTAGAAACCTTTTAAAAAATAATTCTTGTGCAACTCATCAGAAGCAGGTCACAAATATGAGTAAATGTCAAGAAGTGGTTCTAAGAAGACAAAAATAAAAAATATGCTCAATGTCATGCCTCATTTCAAAATTATGGAAAGAGAACATTTATTTTCTGACATCTGTGGACTGTTTGAAGCTTTAGTGCCTTTGCAACCTACTCTCTGTCCTCTAGAAATGTGTGACCAGCAGTCAGTTTCCACCAATTTTTCCCAATTTTCTGTCAGGAAATAGGTGGGAATGTGATACATCTTTTAAGCTGAATGACCTGGAGTCTCCCCAGCAGGCAATATCTTTGCAGTGCACTGCAAACAGACTTGTTTTCAGGGCTGAAAACAAGTAGTCCTGAATAAATGGCTTAGACAGGAGCTACAAAATCAGTACACAAAGAATAACCAAGGTTAGAAAGATGGAGGTGGGTGTGCTGACTGTGCTGCTGGGTAAGGTGATGGAATCAAAGCCTGGAGGTTGTTTTCAGTCCTAAAACTGGATGGCTGCTGGGCTGTGAATTTATTTTCTTACTGCTTGTTGGGTGAGGACAGAGGCAGCTCTTACAAGTTCTTTAAATTTGAAAATTACAAAAAAAGAGAAGCTCCATAGATCAGGGGCAATCAAGCACTAAGAGGTCAAGAGGACCAGGAAGGCATTTAGGATTTCTGGCAAAGGCTCTCTCTGAAGGCACAACCTGTGAAACATCAGCAAGCTGAAAGAAACACATTTTGGTGTGTAAGGACAGTAGACCACTCGGGCCACTCAAAACAACTTTAAAATAGAAGTCCGTTTTAAGGAAACTTCATTATGCTTTAGGATATAGAAATTGCATCAGAGATGCCATTTTACTCAAGTAGGCTTTATCACACCTTTAATCTTTAGATGATAATACATGTTTGTTATTTTGCTTTCTAGATGTCCAGCAGGTGACAACTGGTGGTACATGGGAGAAAAGTGTGAAAGGAAAGGCTCAACTCAAGAAAATACTGTAATAGCTGTTTCTTCAACCATAGCTGTGTTTGTTGTAATGCTTATTGTCACCATCACAACTGCAGTGTGCCTAAAAAAGAAATACAAACAAGGAAAGGAGAATAAGGAGAGTGTGACTCTAGAAGAAGTAAGTACCTTGCCTCTTTCAGCAAACATACAGACACATGCACACATATCTATATTCACTAAAAAGCAAACAATCAAATTAAGTAAGAGGTAAATGGGAAGATGTCACCTTTTTGCAGCCTAAAGACTACAGGTTAAGTATTAAAGAGCTCCTTTAAGTGACACTGATTTATCAAACACCAAAACCCCACTTAATTCAAAATCTGTTCCCATCTTCCACCCCCCTCCACTCTGCCTCAATGACAGCCTACATTGAGTAGGATAGTGTGAATCAAGGGGCTCATTTTTAATTGTAATTAAACCATATTTTCTGTGCAGTAAACCTGTATTTCATCTATTACTGCCTATTCTACTAAAGGTCTCCCCTTAAAATACCTGGATATGGTGTTAAAAAATGCATCCCACGATGTCAAAACAAAAAGCAAATCTAAAAAATAATTTTCCACATTCCAAGGCCATTTTTTATGCAAGGCATGAAGTAGCTGTGGACATATTAACTTAAGGAAAGATAAAGAAGACAGCAGGTTAAAACTGTCTAGATGACAGGATCAGAAATGCCATGTACTGAATAGAAGCAGTATTTGGGCATTTTTTCACAGGAAATTTCATGCAGTCTGAGACACATGGACTTTAAGTAGAGGCTTGTCCTGGAAATAGCAAGAGTGGCATAGTTTAGAGGGACTCACAGGGCACAGGAGAAATTTTGTAAATGAACTGAAGAGGAATGTCCTTCCAGAAAGCAGAGTTCCATTTTTAATTTTGCCCTAATACTCTTTGTGTGATACCCCATTGAGTTGCAGTACCTCTGTGCAGTGTCAGATACTTGACACTGCTACTTTATGACCATCCAATAAATAGTTTTGGTTTCTTTGCAAGTAATGCTCTTACATTATACACGTACTTCCCTTCCCTATGCACTTTTAAGATGTGGGTTTGGTTTTTTTCCCTCATTTAGACTAAAACATCCTTCTGAAGATAATGCAAACAAGCATCAAAGACACGAGATGAACATCACTGCAAAACCACAACTACGTCATCATTCTTTCTGTTCCTTTTATCTCAACCATCATGATAAAAGTTTGTAAAGTCTGGAAAATAATTCATCATCTGGATAAAACACTTTGCTAAAGTCAGTGCAGTGTCTGACACTGCTGTGTACCATCATTCAATAGAGAAAAATGGAAATATGTTGTGTGACATGGCTGGCTTGTCCTTCATGTCTACCTAAACATGAAGAAGCATGAAAACAGCATCCTGAATTTCAGTCAACACAGGAAAGTCTAAATTTGCTGTATTATCATTGTACAGCTGTCTATAATAAAGGGGAGCTGGACCCTGTGTTCACAGGGTAGCCAGCAGTTCTCAGTCCTGCTGCAGCTGTCATTCAGTAGTGTGAGAGTTTGTGAAGTGTGGGAGCGTCTGGTTCGTTTGTTATTTGGCTGTGATCTACTCACTATAAAAGAAATAACAGGTAATGAGGAAAGTAATAAATGAACCTCACAGACACACATTAATGAGGAAGTCACAGCAGAGATAATAATGAGGGTCCAGAATGTTTCAGCCACTGATTGATGGTCCATTAGAGGAACCACTCAGGCAGAACCCTCAAGAATGTCAACCCGAACAATTATTAACTGATAGGAAGGGGGAAATATGATTAACATGAGTGTTGTGGAAAAGTTGAGGCTGCTTGAGATACAGACTACCAGAAAAGGCTTGTAGATTTATGTAAAAATGACTATGAGGTGTTTAGGGGAAGAATCAAAATATCCAAAGAAAAGTGGGGGGAAATGGGGCCAGAAACTGGAAAGGCCTGTCTGCAAAGGAGAGCTGGATGCCAATGGCCAGAGGAGACCACAGGTCTTAGGGCTCATGGATCTAGGTACTAGCACATGGAGGGACTTGCATGGAAGGGTCTGTGTGCCAGGAACTGGAGGGAATGTGGGCCACCGAGCCTGTAGATTTGAAGACCAGCAACTGGAGGGACTGGTATGTGTGTTTTGTGCATGTCTTGAAAGGTCCAGTTACCAGCAGCACCTGGAGGGATCAGGTTGTGTGTTGGTGTGTAAGAGGTCTAAGTGCTGGCAGCTGGAGAAATCTGTGTGTTAATATTTCTTCAGTGAATTTAATCCTCTGTGTGTGTGTGTGTGTGTGCATGCACAGTCCACTAGCAAACTTCAAGCTGGACAAGCTGGTGAGTTGGAGGAAACATTTCCACATCTGGAGGATTCAAACATCACACTGCCCTACCTGGCAAGCAGAAGGTAACTTGCATGCCACTGCCAGAACTCCCAAGCATGGATATTTACCAGGTTTAGAGGCCATGCTAACATTGAAGGGGACTGTGCATGTTTCAGTGTGTTTCTGGATGTGGACAATGAGGGCACACATTTTTTCACCAGAGAACCTGCATTCTGATTTCCTGGAGGGGAGGAAGAGGACAGGGCTGTGTGCCCTTCTCTGAGTTAAGGTAGCATTAGAGGGGTTGTGCAGCCCATGCTGCTCTGTGCGTGTGCGCAGCAGCTGGAGCCACCAGCCACTTCAGGGACCCCTGTGTGTGTGTGTGTGTCAGTGTGTCTCAGACACAACCTTGCTGCCAGCCAGACCTGGGAGCAGCAGCCAAATCCTTAGGACTGGGATGCAGAGATCACCTGGGACCATTCCTGACTGGGCATGTTGGCTGGAGAGCTGGATCCTGGGTCTGGGAGATTTAGTGGCTTCCTTAACACCCCTGACAAACAGATCTATGATTCAGTAGGATTTGGAGAAATAAGTAAGCATGGAAATGAAAGGGCCCGAGGAAGCAAAACGTCCCTCCCTGAGGACACTTCGCAGAGGGAGATGGCAGCCACCATGGGCACAAATCATCACATTTGTGGTGTTTTGCAGGGGGGCTGTGAGAGACAGGAATGCCTGTAATGGAAATGTCAGGTCACACCAGACGGTTGGTAGACTGGTATGTGAACGTGTTCACATTTAAAGGTAATCAGTTACTTTGATTGCCTGGGATGGGTGTTGATGATTTTAACATTTGTCATGCAATTTACGCTAACTCTGGGCAAGAGCAGTTCAAATGTATGGAAATTTGATGAGGGAGCAAGTCTTCCTCTGAATGCTACTGCACAGCACAAAGCAACAAATGTGTATTCTTCTGTATCAACGCTATATATGTAGTCCTTCTCTGATTCATATTCTCTGAAATGTAGTTGTATTTAAAGCATTCATAGCTGGATTTATTAGCTTTTGTTGGAATCCAAAGATTCATGAAAACAGCCAGACAAAATTAACAAAGATTTGTCAGAGCTAACAAACATCCTGGATAGGAAAATACCCTACTATAGCTGTCTTAAAATAACTTTCCTATTTCCACATGTCTTCATCAGCAGTTTTCATGCAAATAATCTTCCAAATGCGCCTTCAATTAAGATATGCACATAGATTTACATGGAGTTAAGAAGACACAAATGAGACTGTTCATAAATTCAACCCTGGTTGCAATCCTGAACATTATAAACTGCAAGTATTTGATAATTTCAAATGTGAAGTACCAGATTTGTGACAGTAGAGATCATTTATTTTTTTGAAATCCAGATTACATGAGATACTTACCTGTACTTTCATCAGAAGAGAGTTTAATACACAGAGCAGTATTACAATACAATTTCAATACATTGCAGAAGATACAAATTCCATAGGGTATATCCTGAAATGTTAAACTTTCATGGGAAAAAATCTTAAGCTTCTGCTTATTCATTTCAAACAGGAATCAATGAAGAGCATGATTTAAAACTGAATCTCATTGTCAGTGAGTGTGAACAACTCACTTCTGTGCAGCCAAAAAAGAGGCTTTTTAATGTCCTTAACTGACCTAAAAATACTCAAGAGGCATATTTCTTTCCAATTGTACAATGCGGAAAAATTACTCAGGAAATGCAGAATGAGATTGAATATTACACTTTATTGTTCATCCCAAAATTTATGTTACTAGCTCAAGTTCCTGAGCAAATACATTTTTCTTAAAAAGCTCTGGCACAAATGAGTTAATGACCTTAATTTTGGAGAGGTACATTTTACACATTTACAGAAAAAGATGGATATTAATCCCAGATCAGATACTGTGTTGGCTGGTCAGAGAGCTATACATGGGCTTGCAGCCAGGTGTTACTTTATTTTCCTGGAGCAAATTTATTCACAGAAGGTTTTACTAAAAATCTTTCCTGTAAAGGTCCCTCTGCCAAATCACTGAGATAACAATGTAAAGTAAACACCAGCAGTGTTAAATCTGCAGCAATCCATTTATCTCTCCTGTCCTCACACCGTAGTGATTCAGGTTGAGTTGCAACAAGGATTTTACTCTGCCCACACGCCTTCTCAGGCACATTCCACTCTCTACACACCAGAACTAGTGTGAAAACCCTATTACTGTGTTCCCACAAAGTGCAAACAAAGGTTTGGGCTGTGGACATTGACTCCTTGGGTTGCCTGCCCTGTTCCTGTTCATCACTCAAGAGCATCTCTAGCAAAGACCCAGACGTAAGTGAATGTTTTCTTCTCTGCTCCTCCTTTTCTGGGCTCCAGATTTGCTGTACAGCTGGACCCAGCAGAGTATGTGCACATTGTATCCAGAACTGTGTGCATGACTCATTCCCCACTGCTGAGTCTATCAGGAGTCACAGCATGGGCTTAAAAATAAACTAACTCCAATATTCAACTCAGTGGTTCAGGTGTGGAATAAGAAAGAAAGAAAAAAACAAAACATGGGTCATGGTTCTAGCTACTTCTTGGTTTTTCTTCAAGAATCTCAGCACTTTTAATCCTGCTACCTACTATCTATGCTAAACAGCATACGAAGGCTCCTGTTCTGATACAGGCAAAACAGCTCACTGCTATTTGCATCACACAGAGCAGCTCTGCTCAGTTTAGCTTTTGCACAAGTAGCAAATTACTGAGTCATAATGTCTCAGTCTGGCTGGCACAGCATTGTCTAAATGCAAAAAAGGGACTGATCCTAGACACCAGCCCTCCTGTTTCAGCTGAGTGTGTCAGGTGTCTCGTGCCACCCACGCCAGACACAGTCCCAGGCTGCAGGGCAGGAGTCATGACTTGTCTTTTTCTTTAGGTGCAATTCAGAACAGAGAAGTGGCTTTTTTCCCTTTTATTTTCCCCACAAGTCTCTTTATCCACTGCTATTAGAGCTCAGGGTCTTTTCCTAGGACACATATGCCATCAGTTGAACTACCTTTGACTCTGATAAATATGATTTTAATTCTCCTTTCTTCTTGGAGTGTATTTTCAAGCTATCTTTGGGGCTGGTACTACAGACAGTTATGTCTCAAAAGGAGAAGATAACCAAGAATTAAACTGCCTTTTCTGAAACTGCCAGTGCTTTTCTAGAGTTACTGCTTAGATACTTTTTTAATATTGATGCAGTGATGGCAAAACACTTGTATTTTGCTCTGTGTTATGAAATTATGAAGAAATATATGGTGATATAATTTTCCCATTTCTTTCAATGACATGTATTCTAATAAGGAAAACTCTAAAGTTGAAATTTAAGGATTTGTTTCATGCAAGAAGATTATGAAGTTTTTCAGCAGACAGATTCCCTGTGATTGCTCTCCTTGTCTTCTCCCTCTTCTAAGCATCAACAGAAATAACTGGGAAAAAACCAATGACCACAACAACTCAGACTAATTACAACTTACACCAGATAAACTCTAACTGGTATCATAAAGGCTGCAGGAAAGTTTACAAGTTTGGAGTTCTTTTGCTCATAAATTCCTAAACTTTTACTGGAGATGAAAAGTTCCATGCTTGATCTATGTCTTTGGCTTCATTTACTGTGAAAACAAAATAGCACCAAAGAAGTTTAACTGGAATGTCAAGAACTTAAAAGAACAAAACCAAACCTCATTGTTTCCCAAGGTTGCAATGCTTAATCCTACAATACATAAACATGGTCACTCTTCTAATGCAATACTCATGGGAAAAAAGACCTGTGTGCTCTTTATGAGATTTGAATCTTATCTCTAAACCTTTTGATGGAATACTTTGATTAACTGCTTAATGATAGCCTTTCTACTTCAGTTACTAATATGTAATGAGAACCAGCCACCTTCTGCTAGAGCTCTGTGTATGTGCATTTGCCCTTGATTTTTTATTTTAACTCCATCTGGATCTACGAAGTCTATGCTACAAAAAAACAGACCAAAACTTCCCAGAGGCACATCTCCATCTTTACTTTCCCCCCGCCCCCCCATACTTCTCATTATGTTGTGAACACTTGGCTTTGCAGGCAGCTCTCACTCATGTAAATGATATTTGCTTGTTCAAAAGAGAACTTTATAAATTACGTAAAAGTATCATTGCAACTCCAGTTTTGCTTGTTAAGAAAGCTATTAGTTTATTGAGTTTGGTAGCTATTAAGCTGTTTAATAAAACTTGTTTATTAACTGTGGAAGGAGTCCCTGTTGCTCCTTAGAAGAGTCAGGTTTCATTCTGGCAGCCACTGTCATGCTTTCATCACTAGAAAAGATTTGTCAGTGTAAGCTGGAGGTAAGGAGAGAGAAAAAGAAAATTGAAGGGTTGCTTTAACCAGAAGAAGAATGACCATACTTAAGCCTTAACAGGTGTGATTGGGAGGAATGGGAAAAGAAAAGCTGCTGGGATAACACAGTACAAATTTTCTTAAGGGAAAAAGCTCTAAGGAAAAGAAAGAAACTTAAATTGAGATAGTGAATACCTGCTATGGGCCACTGCATGATAGTCTGTCTACAGGCTGTGTCCCCCAAGCAGATTCCTCCTACTCAGCAGCCCACCCATTTGCTCTGCTTTTCACAGATTGCCAGCTCACAGCAAGATCAATTGCCACTACCTGTGTCCTTTCTAAGCTATTTCCATCAGCTTACAGCAATGCCCACATCTCTCAGAAGTGAGACCTCCAGCTGCCCAAATCCCAGGGCTGCAAAGCCTCTTTCAGCAGCTCTCTCCCTTGGGAAGGTCTGGGAAGCTGACAGGCAGGGAGATGCAGAGCTGGCATAAGCATCACACAAAACAGACTTAGCCACTGGGAGCTGGAAGACTGAGGAAAAACCTGAAAATGTAACCCTTTCCATGGACAAAGCCAGTAGTAATACCTTGTTGTGCCAGCTCTGCTGTGCCCCTGTGGAGGGCTTATCCCTGCATAAGTTGCAGGTGGGAGCAATAAATAAAAGTGGTTCTTAGCTTGCAGGATTTGCTGGAGGAACCGGTGGAAACTGAACCTCAGTTTCACACAGGCACTGAAGACTGATTTTGTTCTGCTCCCTTGGGAGGGAAGTCACCATCCCACATCCAGTACCCCTTGCCAGGAATCAGGCTGGCCTTTCCTGGAAGTGTGCCCTACACTGGCTTCCCTGGCCAGGTCCCCACAAGGTCACATGGTGAGAGCGACTGCAAATCAATTTAATTAACATCAAACCTCCCCCACTGGCAACAGCCTGTCCATGGAAGATCTGAAGAGCTCTGTTGGGCAACACCTTTCTCCCACGAGTGTATCTTGAGCTTTGGAAGAAATTTGAGTTTCTGAGAAATACAGATAGCCACAGATGCATTCATTTTGAGTGCAGTCACAGCAGCCTCTAAGACATTTTTGAAGTAAAATGTGAGGAAAGGAGAAAAGAAGGTTTATTTACGTTTTTTCCCCTGGGGGTTCAGATGAGAAAGCCACTCCACCCTTTGTGCTAAGAAAGTAATAAAAATGCTTTTCTTTACTCCATAATAATACCTGGGTGCCTAGATCCAGTTGTGCTTCTTGTTTTCCTAAAAGCAAGCCATCTGGGCTTCCACTTCCCTTGATTTATGCCCATACTGCACAAACCACTTTGCAGGTGTGTCAGATTGCTCTCAGATTGGCTGTGGTCAGCCTCACTGGTGTATTTGCTTTCTCACTTATTTCCCACAGCACCTCAATGATCTGGAGGGCTAGGATAGGCTTAAAATTACATTTGTTCTTTTCCATTCCACAAATATTCTTTAACTATAAAACACTTCCCTACTTCTTATTAGGTGTCATCAAAACCATTTTGAGGCTTGTTACCCAAGCCCCCATGGGCTGGGATGCAGGAGCTCAGGTACAGTGGGTGCTGACTGACTCTCACATGGGGTGCACAGTGTGCAGCCCCTTGCACCACAAGAGGGTTTTAAAGCTCAGAAGATGGAAAGTTTGATATCTTCGATATGCAAGGCTGAGCATCAGGTTTTTAATCAGCAGTTACAGCTGCTGTCAACTGCCTTCCTGGCAACCCCCTGCTGATGGTGGAAGTGGTTTAGGGAATGTTTCACAATACAAAGAACACCTCTTAAAGGGGAAAGCAGAGCACTTTGCCATTTTCCAGCCTTTTGCACACTGATTTTAGAGCAATGGGAAAAACCAAAGAGCCTAATGAGCAGTAGAGAAGTCCTGACCTTTCTTTGCTACCATTTTATTCAGCATACATGCAAATGCTTAAACTGTGCTGAATAACTGGTGCCATATCTGTGAGTACACGACTCCTCTTAGTTTATTAAACCAGAGTGCAGGAAACACTCCTTCCCCACCACTTTATTTTTTGTCACAAGAGGTGCTGAAAGCATTTGAAATTTCAGTAGCTACCGGTGAAGTAAAAATATTTTTTGGACATCTCTCTCAAAGGTCACAGTGTAAGACATAGCAGAGCACTCCCAAGGGCCTGGATCATCTCAGATGGAGCACACATTAGCAGGATTACCCTTGCCAAAGATCTTTTCTCATCTGTAAAAGGGTTTATTTGTCAATAAACCTCAGACTTCAGTGATAACTAAGAGCACAGCAGCTCCATACAAATACACCAAAAAAACTTTTATGGGAGGGAAATGTGGATCCCAGCAGCCAGAGTCCTGACTCCTTCTCCATGGATGTGCAAAAGAAAAGGGCAGGAGGTCACCTCCTTCAGATCCAGGGACTGGAGGATGCAGGTCCAGGCCTCTGAACTGGATGTTAGGAATAGTCACTAAATATTTACTTATTATGTTGGGCTAATTGCCCCAGTGCACGGAATCCTGATACTTCCAATGTCTGGTAGGAATGAACTTGAATGAGATGAATGCTCAAGCACTTACAAAGTAGTTTTACAATTAATTACCCAAATACTTCTGAGAAATAGGAAATCAGTTTCCTCATTTACTGGAAAGAGTTAAATTAGTGCTGTTAGGAAGCTTAAGTAAGGGCACAGTATAAATTCCTGTCAAATCAGATTGAGAAAAGGCAACCCACACCAGCACCTGTTTGCTGGTCTGACATTTTGCTGCCCCAGTGATGTTGTTTAGTCGAGCAGTCACAACCAGGGAAATGCCACTTGGGGGGAGCAAACCCGGGATCTGAGTTCTGCTCCGCCACAGCCACAATCATTGACAAAACACTCCTTTCCTCCTGGCCCCCAAAATCCCACAGTTGTTAGATGACAGACCTCAATAGCTGGATGAAGGTGGTGGTACCAGGGGTGCCAGGAGTCCCTCATGATGGATCACGGTATGCTAACCCTGATCTTGCTAAATCCAAGGAAGTGTGGGGCTGTGGTGTCAAAAGATGCAGCTTTCCAGGCACCTGAATGACATTTACAGCCAACTTTTATGTGCTACCACCTGATCTTCACAGTAAGTACTTTTTATTCAGTGTTTTCTAAGCTCCTTCACTGAGAAAAGAGGAAGATGTCTTTGACACTGTTCCAGGTATGTTGAGAAGTGTCAAAGCTTTTCCTATTTTCAAGTACTGAAGATCAAAACTTACAAAGTTTAAAATATTCACTTAAGCCTTGTAAATACCTTGAAACATCTTTACTACATATTTATTCCTCCTTTTATTTCGTTCATTATTCAAAACCACAGCTTCCATATAAATGTCATAAATGTCCCTTCTGCTTCAGCTTAACAGGAAAAAATTTTGAGCAAATCAAATCAACATTTTTCATTATTCCATGTACAGGAGCCTGCCACGCTTCACCAGGATCTCCAAAAGCACAAGTCCAGGCAATGGGAAGAAGATAAAGCATCAGGGAAACATGTGCTCAAGCCTTAAAGAAGTTCCCAAAATTGAAAAGCTCTGGTTGCAGAATTTTAATTTGCCTTTTTTTTTTTTTTTTCCCCAGCATTTCCTCTCTAGAATGCTCCTGCGTCCTTGCAAACTTGGAAATCTTGCAACACTAATTAGCTTCTAAACTGCTTAATTACTTGTAAGATTATACCAACAGTATTGGTGTGTATTGTGATTGCAATTTTCATTTCGGTTTCAAACTGGAAGGAAGAGAAACAGAAGCTGGCATTTTTAAGGTCAAGACTGTTAAAAAAATATATATATAAAATAACTAAATCTGTTTTCTTAAGAAAAAGTTTATATTACTACAGTATTATTGCATACCTAACACTCTAGACAATAGTACAACACAGGTGGGTACTAAAGACGTCCTCAGAAATTCTACTGTTTTCAATAAATGAGATAGAAATGTTTAAAATGTACTTTCCTTTAATTAGAGTTCTTTCTTCAGAATCCTCCCAGAATAAATATTAAAAAAAAACCCAACAAACTTAAGCTCTCATTCCATATTTCAAAGAAGCTTGCCTATGTCCCACCTAGCTTTGCATTTCACTAAGGGACCAGTTTCTGGCTTCATTAAAGCTTTAATAGACAGTCCTTTGGATTGCAAAGTGCAGCTGATCCATTAGCATTTCATTGTGTGCCATTAGACACCTGCTTTGAACTTCCATGGCTCCACG
The DNA here is from genome assembly GCF_017590055.1 of Onychostruthus taczanowskii. Lineage (NCBI taxonomy): Eukaryota > Metazoa > Chordata > Aves > Passeriformes > Passeridae > Onychostruthus > Onychostruthus taczanowskii. Next base: position 14,052,551 of record NW_024498795.1, read on the forward strand.
TGTGCCACATTTAGGTACCCAGCCAGGCAATGCAGGTGCTGAGCAAGTGCTTTGGACAAGTGGTTATCGGCCAACAGATCCCACCTGTGCTGGCACGGTCAAAATGCCACAGCAGGCTCCTGTGGAGGAAGATTTTCTAGTTGCCCGCTTGAGGAAAGAAACTATACCCTCAAAAGATTTGACAAGGATTATTGTTTTAGGCTATTCTATTTTTTTAAAGCAAGTTATCAAATATTTGATTGAAACCTTGCAGAGAAACAAAGAGCTTGGTTTATATAAGTAAGTGGACATCTCTGCCAGGAGCTGCTCTGGAGCAGGTTAGAGTCTGCAGCTAATGTAACTTAATTATGGGTACTGAAAACAAAGCATTTAGGAATGAAGTCACAACTGAACAGCTACCGTGACTACCAGTGACAGAAGTAGAACAGTTCCATCAACTTTGGAGATAAAGTGAAGCCCATTTGTGAAATCAGTGGGTGTCTCGCCCCAGTGAGCAGCGCAGGATTAGACTCGATTGCGCATCGTGCCAGCACTAGTTACAAACATAGAACAGATGTCAAGTAAATAGGGAAGTGTGGGACAAAACAGAAATAATTGTAAAAATGTGCCCAAGGATAAAATAAATTGATCCTAAGACACTAACAAACATTCTTGTATAAAGCAAAATGAGTCTTTGTACTGGGTTGGCTTTTATTTTCTTGCTAATATTGCATAACAGAACTGCGCTGGCATGATGAGGAGGGAGGATAATAAAATAACTTATCAATGCACTATTAACTCTACATGCTCTTACCTAATAACAAGATATTGATGTCTCCTTTAATGCATGCCCCATAGTTGAAAACATTCTCATTACCCTGCAGTAGCATACAAAAAATGGCTTTTTTAATACACTCATGGCCATGAATGTTTGGTGCTAAAGGCTTGCTTAAATGGTCAAAGATACCCTATTTAAGAAACAGCAAACACTTACATTGCACATTACCAACATTAAATGCAATCGCATTATCCATTAGCCAGTATTAGTGCAATTTATATCTTACTTTGGTTTGAGTTTTGCAGAATTTCTTGATCATTGCCACATCATCAGTTGAGAATGTGGGTGCTATTCCTTTGCTCATCAGTTTGATATTATTAGGAAGCATTATTGTCCTGGATATTTTCCTGCAGATGCAGAGAAATGCCATGAGATTAACTATTAAATAAATACTGGACCATTGTTTTACACAACACAAAAAAAAAAAAAAAAAAAAAAAAATCAAAGAACTCATTAGGTTTATCCATTTTATTATGGCTCGGCAAGTGAAATCCACACTGCAAGAGGATTCAATGAAATTCCAACATCAGCCGCCACAAAGAGGCCTCATGGAAGAGTAGGGACACAACAGGGGACATCAAGTTGTTACTGGGGAGGGCCCAGAGCCAGGTGAGGGGAGGAAATTTGTCAAAGAGGAGATGGCATTAGGTGGAAAGTGTTGCTGTCTGCTCCAGTGGCAGCATGGCACCATCTCCAGCAGGTACAGGGAGCAGCTGGCACAGGCCAGGCCAGCCCCTGGCTCTGAAACAGGGGGATCCTTCTCAGTACTGGCAGCATGCTGAGAAGAAATTTTTAACTGTTTGGTAAATGCCAGTCCCTGCCATGGGACACCAGGTTCCTCTCAAGCCAGTGCTGATGGCAGCCTCTCCTGCTGCCATGCCCCTCCATTCAGAGTTTTATGACTGCTTATTCCTCCTGTGCACTGGCCAAAAGAAATTGATTTTTCTGTAAATACCTTCCACATGATATCTGTAATATTGTAAGCATTTACTTACAATATTACATTAGTCTCATTTGCTCTTGAGACACAGGGTATTTGGATATTTCCCCACTGAGGATGGATGGCAATTCTGGCAGCTACACAGTGGTACCTTGAGCAAAGGAGGATGCACTGGCTCACAGGTTGCCCATATTTTTGTTCCAGTGCCTGCTTCAACCTGAGCTGCAGTCAACGCCTTAAAGGTATGTAAGGACACCAGGATCTGAAGAGACATCTGCCTGGAGATGTCTGCTCTCCAGGGAGGGACAGCAGCTCCCCACTGCAGCCACAGGACCAGGCCAGGCAGTGGGCAGCCAGGGGGACCAGTGCTACCAGCAGAGCAGGGGGAAACGCTGTATTAATTCTTGTCTTTAATACTTTCTGGGTAAGGAAACCCAACAACCAGTGCATATTGCCTTTTATACAGTTGAGAGACAAAACACAGACCGAGTTACAACAAAGCTTAAATCCAAAATAATTACATTCTGTCACAATTCCTTCCACACAGTCCAAGCTACCAAGGAAGCGAGCTGCCAGCACCCAAGGAGAGACATGATTTGCTCCATGGCTCCCTTCAATCCCACTGCAAAAAACTTCCAAATGTTTGAAACGGCAAGCAAGTAAATCTTTTAATGCTCTCCGAAAAGCAATCAGCTCATCAAACGCATCATTCAGCAGCTTCTAATATAAAATAATTAAACCATGAAAAGCTTCTGCAGTAATCTTACTTAAAAATCCTAAATTCCTTTACATTTTGAGGATCTGATGGCACTGACTCCCAGTCAGACACATACAGGCAGGGCAGAGACCGCGGGAGCTTCTCACAGCCTGAACAACTTCTTCCACTCCTTGAGCAGAGGGAGCTTAACTTTATGAAGATTTGTTGTTGCAGCACAACTATCCAAGAGATACAGCTAAATCCAAATTCATTTCATTTCCAGCCAAATTATGTTTTGATGCAGGTCACTAGAAGCTAATCTTTCATCTCTGGTTTTCATACATGAAAACGACAAGGAAAAGAATTTCAGATTAAGCAGCATTTATCATACTAAATAGAATTAAATCAAATGGAAAATTGCATAAAGAAACTCAGTTAAAACAATTAAATTAAAAAGCCTTTTACCTGTTTGAATGTAATCTTTGATTTTCTCAGAAGAGGAGAGAACCTTATTATTAAGCAAACTTAAAAGGGATCCTGGATTACCCTTTCCCCACTTCCTTGCTCTTGAACTGTCAGTCTGTCTTCATGAGCAGACTTTGCTTCCTATCTGTCAGGCAAATTCACTTGCTTGTTCTCACATGCCAGAAAAACTCGAGTTTTCAGTATTGCAGGAGCACTTAAGCTGTATAATATGCAGCAGATGAATCTTATTTGTGAATTTTTTGTTAGTTACATGCATATATAGACAGACACACAGGTGCATACACACATCTGCAGTCAGTAATATATAACACAGCTTCAGCAAAAACTTGAGCTCACTGGAAGCTAGCCTGCATTTAACAATTTTTTATTGATGCTCTGACAGCTCCCGTCTGAAATAGCTTGTGGTAAGTACTAAAAATGAAGAAATAGCAAAGCTTTCTAGAAGACACCTATTTAAAATGATCTCACAAGTATTTCAGCTTAACTGAAGAAATTATAGTTCTTTTTTTCCTCCAAAAAACTCCAAGACTTACATTACATCAATTAAAAATACATTTACTATCTTGGCTTATGACAAAAGGGAGAGCAATAAGCAGTTGCTGTTTTGGAGAACAGCTCTCTGGGAATAATTTTTCTGATATATAACACAGGCCTAAGAGGCTCAATAATGCCTTGGGTCAAATTTTTGCTGACGAACAATACCTTAGTTTCTTGGCTGGAATCCCCTCTAGCTTCTAAAAATCCAATTTCATTTCAAGACAAATTTTGTCTTAGATATAAATGCAGAAAACCATGCAGTAAGGTTGGTTTCATACAGAACTTGAGAAATGCTGAAATCTGGGGTCTGAGGCAACATTTTCTTTGTTCCTTGGAATTTGGCACTTTTCCTTTAGATTCCTATGAGTTGGTGCAAACTGCATTCTTTGTCAATTGGGAGGGTTTTTTTTAACCAGTCAGAAACAAGCATCTCCTAATTCCAACATATTATTTTGTGAATGTCAAGCTTTGAGTACCAACAGAAAGTTGTAACACCTTAGAAAAGCATCCAAGGACAAAAATACCAGCGGCAGAGTCACATACTGTTTACAAACACAACACACTGTCACTGTTTTAGTGGTGGCACTGGGGTCTTTGAATGCATCTGTTCCTATAACCTAGATTTTTGCCTAGCGCTTCTGAACAAAATCCAACGTAAGCCAGAGGTAAAAATTTGCATTTAGCATGAGACTTCAAAACTCATTAGTGAAGACAGTGACTTTTAAACACAAAATACCACTACTGTCTCTGAAAGCCCCTGAGATGTAAATCATTAGAGGTGGGGAAAGCAGTCACAAAACCCATTCTGGTGTTTCCTGTTCCCATCCCTTTGCCATGCCCTTTGCTTGGGGCTGCTGCAAGGGAGGTGATGCCAGGCTGCAACCTCAGGCTGAGGTGCTGCGGCTCGGTTACATTTGTTCTTTTCCTATATGTTGGTCCTTTGTGTTTGGAGATGAAAGGTGCAGTGTGACAGAGAGGCCTCTCCTCTCTCCTTTAGAAACTGCTCCTCATCTCTGGCTTTCCACAGTTCAAAGGCAAGGCTTTGAAAAAGATTTTGAAGCTGCATCTTGGATATGGAAATTCATGGCTTTGGGCAGGTTCGTGATCAGGCCTAAAATTTCAAGCTTAAGCTTAAGAACCTGCTGCCTAAATGTAATTCATTTTACTTGTGCTTTTCTCTGTTTTTTTTAAACAGCAGTGGGGTATTTTATAAGCATTACTTACCTGCTTTTATATGTGGCTATCACTTGATTCATTTGGGATTTGCAGGCATGGTGGAAGGCAAACTCACTGCAGTGGAAGCTCAGGGGTTAAAGATCTCAGAGGAGGAGGAGGAGGAGGGGTGCAGACAGCAGCAGCAGATCATGGAGGGAATGAAGTTTGTCTGGGCATGGCAGTAGGGGTCCACATGGGAACAGATTTGGGCAGCCACCCCTCCTGCAATCACACCATCACCCACGCAAGAGGCACCCAGTCAGGCTCTGAAGACCAAAAGGTAGCAAAGGAGGGTGACAAAATGGAAGGATATGTTGGGTTGGGTTTGTAGGTGGAATTGGGAAACCTGGATTTGTACTGTTTATTGCTTTTAAAATTTGTATGCTTTTTATCCTTGTCTTGCCACATTCCTTCTGGTGGTTCAGTTTCCAAGTCCTAGTTTTTAGCATTGTGCAAGGAGGTCAGATTGAATTGTATAAAATAAAAATGAACATTGTGGAATCTGTGAAATGACACTTCATTTTTCAGTAAACCAACTGTAGCAGAGAAGAATCAGAGGAAGAAACAATATTGGATTTATTTTTCTTTTTATTCAGGAGAGAAGAGTTATTGGAAGCCTTACTCAACAGGTAAGATAAAAAAAAAAAAAAACAAACTTTAACTATCACTGCCTTTTATTAAAGGAATCAAAGAGAAAAATGTTTCAGCAGTCAACAGTAAGACAAGAGTAACTGCAGACCTACAAAGATGCAGAGGGAGCACTGTGACCATCTCTACTGCAGTTTCACTGATTTGTTATGAAAGGAGAAATTTCAGAGCCATGAAAATCAAACACCTCTCCTATTAAGACAGGCTGAGAGTTTTGGTTGCGTATCCTGGCGAAGGCTCCAGGGATAGCTCTTAGTGCTGCCTTTTAACATTTAAAGGTGGCTCACAGGAAAGATGGAGAGAGGCTTTTTATCTGGGTCTGTAGCAAGAGGACAAAAGGCAGTGGTTTTAAACTGTAAGAGTGTAGATTAAGTTTGGACAGAAGGAAGAAATTTCTTATGATGGGGCATTGGAACAAGTTGCCCAGAGAAGCTGTGGATCCCTTTAAGCACACAAGCCCAGGTTGGATGGGGTTTGGAGCAGCTTTGTCTAGTGGAAGGCAGGGGGTTGGATGAGATGGTCTGTAATGGTCCCTTCCAATCCAAGTGATTCTTTCATTCAATGAAATACTAATCCAGTGCAAATTTTCAGTCTTTTTTGAGAGATAAAAACACCAATGTTTTTCAGGAGGAAACTGGAGGGCCAGTTATCAGGATGGCCAAGCCTTCATTCGTCAGGAGCAGAGGCTACTATCTAGGACTAGTACTTAGGAGAGTTTCTAGCTGTCATATGTTTCCCCCCCTTGCAGAGCTGAAGTTAAATAAATAAGATTAGCCAAGATATATGCAGTTCTTCAGGGCTCTGCCAGACATTCTGCCAGGTCTGACGTTGCTGACCTACTAGAGTTCCCTCCTGCTTTCTGTTTGCACCGATCCACAGGAAACCCAGCCCCGGAGACCTGCCTCACTGACCCCCGTGTTCGTTAACAATAATTGTTGATTCTGTACAATGGAACAGCACCAGCACAATTAAAACAGTTCCTTCTCATGGCAAAGCTCTTGTGTGGTTGGCAGAGAGTCCCAATGAGGTCCCTGAACTCATCCATCACACACTGCAGCTCCTCCAGCAGGTTCCATTCTCTGTGGCTGTGTGCCAGTCTGACACTGTGTGGCATGTACAAGTACTACATCAACTGCTGCCACACGCAGCCAGGGGACACGTCCCTCCACTGCCAGCTCCTTAGGCTTGGCACCTTAGAAATGTTTTCTCCTTGTCCTAAAACAAGTCTCTATTTTTTCCCTTTTATTCTTTTTCCTCCTACCCCAGACTCCCTGTGAGGAGTGGTTTTCATTTATTCCGAGCATGTTTGGCAAGAGATTCCTTTTGTCCCACCCAGGAGTCAAGGGCATTTTGAGGTCTTGTTGAGCAATAAATAAATATTTGAGTCGTATTTCTCGTGTCCCATTTGGTGGCCTAGTTACCCATCTCGATCTTTCCACCTTTGGAATCTGATGGAGAGAATGGTGAGAAAACACCTACTTCTCAAAGCCACTCTTCACATCAGCTCTTTATTATGCCAAGTAAGAATGAATAGAAAATTATTTATCCTGGGGGGAAAGGAGAAATGCTGCATCCAGGCAACTGAATAAAAATACTGCCAGCTTTCAACAAAAATTGATCTTCATTGAGTAAGACAATCATAGGAAAGAGAATTCTATATACAGAATACAATTAATAGTGAATTTTTGTGGAACTACCAGAGCTGCTGTTCCAACAGTCGCCCATACAGGCGGAGGTAGTGGTCAGTAAGTGAATCCCTAAAAATAATGCTGCCATAGAAGTGAGGCTGCTAGGGAAATGGTCCAGGAGCACTGAGGGCCTAAACAAAATCACCAAGGGCAAACTGCCCAAGCAGGACTGATTTTATGTTCATTCTGCAATGGCAAATCCCATCATGTGCTCACAGCACAGAAAAAGGGGAGAACATGGGAGAACAGGTTTGCAGCTTTGAGTCACTCAGTGCACAGGAGAAAGTGCTTACATGTGACGTGTGCATGTGGTGACATAAAATGTGTTTATACCTGGGCAGCAGAGCGTGGTGTAGAGTGCCCCAAGCTAGTGACGACCTGAGCTAGTGCAGTCCTCTGCAACCAAGGACTTCAGAGATTAATCAGCAGCGACACGAGACAGGATGTCAGGCTGTCAGCACCCCAGGTCCCACAGCAGCTCAAGGGCAGGAGCCCCAGCGAGAGGGAGAACAGGGGATATACACACCTAACAGACCCAGGAGAGCTCTAGCTGATTGTATCACACCTAGAGGAGGAGCATGTCCAAGAGCATTAAGTTTGCACTTTCCAAGGAGAAGAGAGGTGTGGTTTCAGGTCCCAGCTCTGCCTCTATTCTTTATTCATGTTTATAGGTAGCCATGGTGACTAATCAGGAGAATTGTGTTAGGCTTGGTGACTGCTATGCATAATATATATATATATACCTGCCTGGTTTAGAACAGCACTTTCCTTATAGGGAGATGGATATATTTTGATTCAGGCTACAGCCCTCCACTCCCCCTAAATGCAGTGAATGCTATCCTCTATTCTGTAGATCTTTTTGCTCAAGCTGGACCCAATTGACTGGAGCATTCAAAAAGATTAAATTTTTCTTTCCCTTCTTAGGAGAGGGGAGTAGATATGTGCGCTAGACAGACCTGCTCATGGTGAATAAGATTTGTCTTAACTTGTGAAAGCAATTCTGCTTCTCTCTGTCCCTCCCCTCACCTCCCTGTGATGCACACCCTGCCTCCAGACACACTTCCTTCCTCTCTCCCGGGTGTGAGGGTTGGAGGCAAGTAAACCCCATCTGTCTCAAATCCAGTGGCAACTACTGTGTCAGATTCTGCCCTGCCTTATATCCCATAAACATATATTAATGATTCCTTCCATAAACCCTTCTACAACTACTGTTATGCTGTAGTAAACTTTCTCTTGGCCTTGTATCAGCCAATGAAGCTTCAGCCCAAAGGAATCTGGCACAGTAGCAACTTAGCTGCATAACATGTTGATGGTTGTAGAGTCGACACTTCCCTCCATTGCCAATATCGAAGGAAGTGAGAACAGGCAACATGCAACCTTACGGCACAACATTGTTTTGTCTCTGATTTCCTCCCCAGCCAATAAATGCCTCAGAAACTTTCCGAAAAGCAGGAATATTTGCGCATGGTCTTGCACTTAAAAGCATATCCAAATTATAATGGAATGCTTTCCTCCAAAACAAGATAATAGGGCTTGGGAAAACAATGTTCTAGGTGAATGTCTGCTAGAGACTGGCAAGCTGTCTGGCAACAAATTCTTTGGGGAAACACAGCTCGATACTCTTGCTGGAGGGGAACAAGTGAAATTACAAGACAGGGAAAAGTAACGTGTCTTGAGAGGTTAAATGCAAAAGTCTGATTACTCCTCTCAATTATCCCAATCTTACTTCATGAAATTTGCTATTTGAGAAGTGCTTATTTCCAAATTATACTGAGATGAGCAAGAGGATAAGTCAGTGAAATCACTAAATGAAAGCCAACCCTTCCATATAGTACATGCAACCCGACCAATTTAGTACAACAAAATCTGTACGCATTTGAAGTATCATGAAAATAGTGTCTTTAATATACAGTTTATATACTTACAATACGCAGTTTAAATTTGTTCATATACATTACAGGGATATTTATTTGCACCTGGTTTAAATAACAATCTGCCTCCAGCCTTTTACACAAAAGCCCAAAACAGCACAGAATTCCACAAAACCCATGCTTCGTTTTATAACGGAAATGTACTAAGCCAAAGTTTTGGGGCTTTTTCTTTTTTTTTTTTTTTTTTTCCCCAAGTGTTACTTTTTTGACATACCCGAAGTGAATCTAAAGAGCTAAGAACAAACATATTTTTAATACAATTCAGAAGATTGTCCAAGTCAAGAGAATCACTCTGCAGATTTTCACACTAAAAATTTGGTTATTACACACAAAAATTGTGAAGTCTGAACAACTCCTGGACTACCAGGAGTTTAAGCCATAACAAAATGGAGAGTCATTTATTGCTAGGTCTCAACAAGGGGCCTGCATTTCCCCACTGCCCTGCCATCCCTACAAACAAAAAGGATGATCCCTCTTGCTGATTAGGATTTCATCTGTACCTTCTGGTTTGCACACAGGAATGCTGCAATTTCAGAGCATCAGAAAGAGGAGCCAGAAGAGCTGGGCTAAGCCATAGTCCTCTCACAGGGCTGCTGTTTGGCTGTTAAGTATCACGATGTGACCCCTGCCTGGCCTGCAGGCAGGACTTGGCTGGCCTGTGTTCCAGGCAGGCAACCCACTGGGATGCACACAAGAAGCTGATGCCAGCACAATTTGTTTTGTGGGGGGACAACCAAGAAGTTGATTCAAGATGAAAACATGAGGGAAAACAATTATTTATAGCCAGGTTTGAAACACAGTGCATTTTCAGGCAGCTTTGCTGTTTACTCTGTTTGTCTTGAAGCTGTTGTTGTGGAACAAAGTTATTTTAAGTGGCAAGTAAACCTGTTCTATTAGAAAATACACAATAATACACAGCAAATTCTAACCTTTGCTTCTAGCTGAAAAGAACACTTCAAAATGTATTTCCCTTCTAATTTTGGATGGACCAAATGTTCTCCATCTAAGTTTCTAGCTGTAGGCAATTTTTACAATACGGCAAGAATAAGAATGCAAACATGCACTTTGAGTTGCTGTCAACACAGCTTTGGTTAGCCAGGCAGGCAGCAAGACAAAGAATCATCATCCTAGGCACAACAAGCATTTGAAAGAAACTAGCATTTCCCCTCAAGTTTCCACTCCATCCCTTCCCTGCCCAATTCGGTGTCCACCTCCAGGAAAGCCTCCATGCCAGAATCCAGCTTTCATGGCTAAAGGCAGCATCAGTCCTTGTGCCAACACAGGACAGTTGCATAGAAAGGATGTGTTTCCTGGTGCAGGACAGAGACAGCTCCATACAGAATGACACTGACTTGTTTTTTGCCAGCAAAACCCCCAGACAAAAAAAAACCCCAAGGATAACACACAGCTCAGACAATGATAACCAAGTAAGCACCAGAGGCCTTACATTTATTTAATTTGAGGAAAGAAATCCAAGGTTAGGACTGGCCTATTTTAGTGGACTGCCTTGGGGTAAGTGATTTTAGGCCCACTCTGGTACAATGCTCAATGGTTACAGCTCTCAGGCCTCAAAGACAATCAACACAACTCCCACCAACACAGCTGGACCCCACTACTGTCCAAAACCAGATTGGTTTTCCCCACTGCTGACTTCTGTGCTGTGCTTGGGAGCTGCCACAGCTTGGCCACCTACTGAAAGGTACCTCTTTCCATAACCTAGGGTCCAAAGGCTGAGCCACAACATTCCACACACCCAGTTTGCTCATCACTCTGCTGATTTCACCAGAGCAGACACTTCAGTCCAGCTTGTGTACCACAGCAGGTAGATGGGACACCAGAGCCATATAATTCACAGAACACAAATGTTAAGGAACACCTAAATCCCCAAAAATGGCTTGGAAAGTGAAGGGGATGAGTGGCTAAGGGCAAAAAGAAAAAGTTAAATGCTAATACATTATGCATAAAAGTAAGTAAGCAGTGGCAAGAAGAATGAGACAACTGGAAGGCCATCAATAGCAAGTCTGCAGTTAAAGGTTTTAGCTGTACTTTGGCACACAGGCTCAGCTTCTGCAATCAATGCACATTTCTAGGCCTTTCTGTGGGCCAGTTCTATTTTGGTTTATGCACATGGGATGTTAATGCAGCATGGTCATGAATGCAAATTCCACCAGTTTCTTTGCAAGAATCACCACTTCAAGCAGGTAAGCAGAGATAATAGAATAGGTACGAATCCACAGTCAAAGAAAACTACTTTCTCAGGGATGTTAATATTGTGGGGGGTGTTAGCAATATTTAACGTTAGTATTACCAAGACTGCAATATTTTTTTTTTTGAGATATTTTGGAGTTTTTTACCAAGAATTAACAAGCTGAGCAAAACCATGGCAAGTACCTGACATTAAAGAATTGGCCCTTTCATATTTGAAGACTCATTTGACACAGTGAGGTTTAAAAGGCAGCTGGTTTCAACTTGCATGTGGTCTACCAACAAGCATACACATCTGAACAGTATCTGAATTTGCTCTAGTCTTATTTGAAACTAAAATATTTTAGAATGCTAATTAAAAAGCATTTGGAGAAAGCTATTGATCTGTTGCTTAAAGTCAATACATTACGAAAAACAGGATGATAAACTCTTGGGGGTTTTTCTATTGGGATATTTGTTGGTTCTATAGTACCCGCAACAACTGGGCTTTGCTTTCTAGTTGGGTGGTTTGAATTACTGGAAGACAAATAATGCATCTTTGCTTCGGCATGGCAACATGACAGGAAATGTGTCCCAACAAGAGAAAGCTCTCTTTGCTTATAAATCCTTTTTAATGAGTCAATATGGTTGAGAAAACAGACAACTCCAGCATTTTTGTCTCTGCTCTGTATTTTCTCTTGATGCTCCCAACCACATGCCCTACAATGAAGATATTTTTTAATACATGAAAAAGGCAAGCAAGGCAGGTGATAGTGTTCTCTTGGCCAGGGCTCTGCTCAGCAGTAACTGAAGGTAAAGTTGCTCTAGCATTCCTAGCTCTGATCACCTGAGGATCCCGGGCATGTGCATTGAGGAGGAAGGGAGAACACAGACTGTTTCCTGAGAACCTCCACAAAACCTCAAATCCAGTATATAAAGGCAGGGGGATCCTGGGGTTATTTCGACACATTTCAGAGAGCTCTGTCAACTACAAGAAATCCACAAAGGACTATCGAAAATTAATCCTACTCCTAGCCTTTTGAGCAGTTAAATTTGAGAGGTCTCCAGGGGCAGACTAATGCCCACTTACCATCTCTGTGCTCCCTTTTAACTGCTACTTCCCTGTGACATCTACTGCAGTGAGTTTTTGCAGCTGGGCAACTGAATTAGCACATCCTTTGATGCTACAGCCCCTCCCACTTTGACACCCACATCCTCCTAGCCCACTGCAAACAAGACAGGTGAGCTGAAAAGATCACAAGCATTTCCTGTGGCATGGCCCAAAACCTCCCTCAGCCCATTCTCAGCAGTATGCCATGCTCTATTTCCGATCCCTCCCACCTTGCCAGCACTTTATTTCAAAGGCATGACACAGGAGCCTTCCCACACTATCACCTTCCCCCACAGGTCTGACTGCAGGAAGAGAAGAGCAGACCAAGCGCATTTTCAGACACTCAGAACAGCAGCAGAAGAAACACAAGGAGTTGTTACCTTTCACCACAGCATGGCTCCTGCAAGGCTGTGCTAGCAGGGTGCTGCAGCAGCTGAGATCTGGTGAGAAAAGAGCCTGTGCACTGAATAGCTTTTCCCATGAGAAAGCTGCAAGACCAGAAGTCGTGCTATTTACTCCAGTCATCCGACTACAAAAGCAACTTTTGAAATCTACAGGTCATAAACTTTTAATTGGCCAGGGCAGAGTGGCTCAGTAGAAAATCCCCCTTCTCCCTCCCCTCTGGGCAACAAGCTAAGCATGACTCTTGGTTTAAAAACATTTAACTCTTTTTGCTCAAAGTAACATGGAAAGTGCATCCACATTACAGATAGTCAGGAAGATACTGTTAATAAAAATAATGCTGCAAGAATAGTGTATTAGTGGCACTTCACAGCAATTCTTAACATTTTCAGATGTAGTGTCAAAACCAATGCTTTTGTATATCTGCAAGTCACAGCATGTTGCCAAATATTATGTGAACAGAAATAATCCCGTAAGAAATACCTTTTTTTGCAGTTAACACAAAACTGTAAACTGGATTGGTGTGTGTCTTTCAGCATCAAATTGTTCAGTAATAAATACGACTAAGTCTTAACAGACTGTGGAGTCAAAGTTCCCTTAGTGTCCTGTTTTTAGCAGCTGTTGAATGTTCAGGGATGCACAAAGGCACACCTCTGCAGATTCTCTACCTTTATTATTGACATAGAAAAAAAAGTCCATTCACCACTGAAAAATGTTTATCTGCATAGTAAGAATTTTTCTATTATTATTTACAAGAAGGATTTTTAGTGCAAAAAAACAGGAAGTGACGTATTAGCTCAAATGTATCAAGTACAGTTTCACTAAAAATTAGCCAGCATCACATCTTGGGCCGCCAGCCATTAATGAACTGTAATATTTTCTTAACCTGCAATTTGCTTAGCTTGAAGTCTTCTGATAGGATTTCTTCTGTAAGCTGAACCAGTAAATTGCCATCAATCTTCTCTGTGACAAAAAATGATATGACATCTTCTGACAGACCAATAAACCTCAACGATTTAGACACTTCCTCTATTGAGAGTCCAGAGAGGTCCGTGGGTGGCTGCCAGGGAGAGCCATCCCCACAAGACCTTGGTGCTAACTGGAGGTGGAGGGGAGATGAGAAGGGGTAAGACACAGAGAACGTATCCTGCATGCCCTTTTTAGCCAGATACTGATCTTCCAAGACAACTGGAGAGCCAGCTTTTGATTCCTCCTCGGCACCATCTATTTTCAGTGGCAAGGGACACATGTCTGTAATTGTCTTATCTTCACTTGACTTCGGTGCCCGAGGAGGTAAGGCAGGACACGAATGGCTCTGCTTTGTGTTGCTGACTCCCAGAGTTTTCTCATCAGTGCAGTCTAGAGAGTAACTTGCTGACTTTGGACAGCTGGAGATGGTGTTTGTGAACTCTGCTGGAGTCAGCGGGGAGTACCCTATTGGGAGCTCACATCCATCGAAGTCAAAAGTCAAAGGTGCTGGACAGTTTCTCTTTGGCGTACCTGGAGTCTTCTGTCTGGGGTAACTGTAGCTCTTGCTTGGATCAAGCAGGAAATCACTCCTATTCAGGCCTTCAGCAGTTCCTGAAAAATGGTTTGGCCAAGATAACCTCGAAGGCAGAGCTTCAGCTGAGGGGCTTCCCAAAGGCATTGTGCTCTCAGGCTCTTTGGATTCAGTTTTTATCATGTTACATGGGTAGCAGGAAACAGGTGTGCTCTCAGTCGGGTTGGTGTTGTCGCCCTCTGTGACATTACTTGAGGAACAAAGCAGAAAGGATGTTGTTAGTAAGAAAAAAATTGGCATTGCAATAAACTCATAAATCATCTGATAGAAGGTGATCATCACAAGGAAAGAATCTTCTTTCCTCCAGCAGAACTTTTCACATTTGAATTAACATGTTTGAATTAATGCATTGACAGCTCCTTCACCCCTTCTACAAGCCTGACAAGATGCTGATATACCCAAAAGCCCCATGTTTTGGGCGACTCATAAAAAAAAGCTCTTAAAAAGTTGATGCCTCAATTCAGTTCTGTGTCATCTCACAAATACTCAGTTTTTCACTGCTGAATTCCTGAGGGATACCACCACGGATAAGAAAGAGTCTCAAATACACTAGAAAGATGTTGTAATCCAGCACTTTTCTATATATATACCACAGATGTGTCATGGTATGCAAAAGCTCATATGAGGGCAGGTCACCACTGCCCTAGGCCATGTGAACCAGTGCAGAGTACAGAGACAAGGAGCGAGTCAATGCTCACTGCCAAAGGAAGAGTTTCAGCTGGAAGGGTAAGCAGACCTGGCTGGACGTGGTAAGTATCAGGCTTTAAGCTTACCCAGAGTAACTTGTTGGTGCGTCTGGATCTTTAAAAAGCTTTGATGTTAAACACTTGCTCTTCAAAGGCACCTAAAGAAAGTTACCCTGGATCCAACTTCCAGGCGGTGAACTAAGCTCAGCCTGTCCATGGATGATTTATATCCAGGTGTTCCCAAGAGATGGAGATGACAACAAAAGCACACAACCTGCTATCAAGAGCAAATGTTCGCTGATTTTATGCCACCTTCTAAAAGAAAATCTGAAAGATTGTGCTGATTTTTGGAATCTTGGCCAACTAAACCAGAACACTGGAAAAACAATTAGTAGACTTATAAAATGCTTACTCAACACAATAGACAGAAACCAACAGTTGAAAAAATTTGTTTTAGTGATTTGCCTCTCTCTTCTGAAAACTAACTACTCAAGTAAAAACTCAGTAGCAGACTTATAAAATCCTTACTCAACGCAATAGACAGAACCAACAGTTGAAAAAATTTGTTTTAATGATTTGCCTCTCTCTTCTGAAAACTAACTACTCAAGTAAAAACTCAGTAGTCACCCCATGACAGCTCACGGCTTGAGAATGGATCAAGCTATCAAAATGGATCAATGAAGCTATCAGAAAACCAGCACAATTTTCAATGGATTGACACAGAATTACTTAGTTGTGTGCTTACAGTGGATCAGAGAGGCCAATCTGGACTTGCCCAGATCAAATATAAAGTGCAGATGTGTAAAAACAGTTCTAATTTACATCACTGGAAAAAATCTGTCCCAACAGATGCAATTTCCCTCTTTCTAACCATCTCTCAGTCTCCATTCTGTGCCTTCCAAACTTTTCCTCTGTTTATGTCACTAATACAAGTCTGACAGGTAAAGCAGCTGGATGTTTTCAATATAAGATATGGAGTTTTGCCCCTCAACAGGGATACACCATCAATTAGTTGTTTCCGGCTGCTTAAAAGCCAACTGGTGTATTGCACACAGTGCAAATAATTTTTCACAAACCAAGCCATCAAGCTGAGACAATAGTCAGTGAGGTGTTGTAAACAACCAACAATGCAGAGCAATTAAATTGATTGATCCCATTTCTGTTCTCTAATTCCATACTAGAACTGGAACATTTACTGAGTTCAAAGATTAATGGAATTTCTGAAAACATTTTAACATTTTCGAAGTGCTTCCTTATTTGGCCTCCACTAAAATGAACTGCCTGGGACTCAGTGTGAAAGGAAACAAGACAAGCCTCAAATACAGTTGAAGTCAGGTATCAGGCATTTTTAAAGGCAGATATGGATAAATCACACTGACTTTGTTTCTGTTTAAAATACTGTCTGCAACCCTTCACGATCCAGAAAACAAGTTCATTGGTACAAATGGCAAAGCAATCTGGTTACTCTGCACAATGGCAATTTTCTAGAAGCTTCCTCTGCAAAACCAGGTCAACTCTACCAAAATGAAGACATCTGGTCTGGACCCAAATGGAGATGAATTTCATGCAAATAAATTTGTGAAAGTCAAGGCAAATCCTAGAATCACAGAATTATTTAGGTTGGAAAAGACCTGTAAGATCATCAATCCAACTATTAAACCAGCACTGCCAAGTCCACACTAAACCATGTCCCCAAGTGACACATCTACACGTTTTTTGAACACTTCCAGGCATAGTGACTCCAACACTCCCCTGAGCAGCCTGTTCTAATGCTTGACAGCCCTTTCCATGAAGAAATTTTTCCTAACATCCAATCTAAACATCCCCTGGTGCAACTTGAGGCCTTTTCTTCTCATTCTATTGCTTGTTAGTTGGGAGAAAAGACTGACTCCCACCTCATTGTAGCTTTTTGCATTCCTGAGAAACTTCATTTCTGTTTTCCTAGTTTTTTCCCTAGTTTTTGGAAGGCAGATGTATTCTTAGCTACAGAGAGAGAAAGCAGCATTTGGTGGGCCTCTAAAGCTGGGAGGTCTTGTGCTCAGCCTCCTGTGGAGTAGACCCTGACAGAACTACCCAACAGGCTTTCATAAAATAAGCAAGCAGCCTTGATCTAGAGTGATCATTGCCAGATCCACAACACTAAGCTGCAAATGTGCAGTACAACTCAGTAAGGCAATTTCAGCATAAGTTATTATACCAACTGCATCCAGAGCTAAAATTAATTCAGTGATGTTTTGGATGAATTTGTAATATCCACACAGGTAGCATTGTGTCATTGAAAGGATACCAAAAATAATGGCAAGAAGACATCCAAGGCAAAGAGGAGGTGAGACTTCAGAAGGTGCATATACTTCCTGAAGTTGAAGGAAGGACACTGTACCACTAAGAAAAGCTATGCAGCCACGTAATTCAGAATTTACTGTCAACTTTCAGCTAGCCTGGGTGGATTTTCCAGATTGCGAGTTGGGTTTGTGCTGAAGTGTGTTTGATGTGGAAGCTGTCTGGCCCCCTTCTGCTACACCTCACTTAGCACTCAGTGTGTCTGCTGGTCTTTCTGTCCTCCATCACATCCACTCCGTAGGTGTCCATATAGTTACCACAACATATTTCTGGATTACCACACTCTTTTTGTGTCTCTGATTATCAGAGCTTGCTGCACTGCATGCAGCACTGAAATCCCACCCAAAAACTAGCATTGAGGTAGTCTGGTTTGAAGAGTCAAGCTTTTCAAGAAACATGGAGAACTATACATGATCTCTTTACTAGACAGCCTATGTCACCTAACAGTAATATTACCTCTAGCAATGCATGCAGGTGTTTAATATAAACTGCTATGTCCTATCTAGTAAAACATAGTTTCTGCTGGAGTTTTCCTTCCTTTTGAATCTTTAAAAACAACTTGACAAGTTAACCCATTTTACTGCAAGTCTGACACCCACTGTGCCTCAGAAACAAGTGCCTTCAAAAAGAACAGTGCTAAATTTAACTTTCTCAGAAAGTGCTAGCACGGTGCTCCCACAGCTCAAACACATACATGTTGTGCAGTCCTGAAGAGTAGTAGGACAGAGTGGGGCTGGGAGAGCGGGTCTGCTGTCGAGCAGGCTTCACTGTGCGAGGAGGGATGGAAGGACTGGTGGAGGACGGCTTTGAACTCCGTGGTGGGACCGGGGGAGCGTTGAGGAGCCTGCATTCCTCTTTTACCTGCACAAAAGAAGAACATGTAAGCAAGCTGCAAGAAAATGTGGGCAACGGCAGCCTCAACCAGAAGAAGAACATCTGGTTCTGCCTTATTCTTTGAAAGGAAATAATTAAAAAGGGAGGAGAAGGGAGAAATTAAAAAGTATATACATTTGCAACAGTATGTAGCTGTCAAGGAAGTCCAAAAGAATGCTTTGCCACTGGTAGAACTACCAGCAGTCTTTCTTAGGGCACATTTCAGCAGTTTGATAGCTACTCATTTAAAAAGTAGCAGGAATGAAACTATGCAAAAGAACCTTCCAGTAACATAGAAAATCAGACAGATTGTTCCTGATATTATACATTCTGTAAGGAGCAATTCATTACACCTAAACTTCATTAGTGTTGTTTACTTAGTGTAATAAACCAAGCTTACGAAATGAAAAGATCTCAATATACTTTGATGTTTCCTGACTTACTTCAGTGATAGCCAGTCATCCAACTCTAAGATGATTCCCAGCCTCCCTCCCTCAGGAATAGTACATTTATCTCATATTTACCAGCTTCTGGATTCAAACTAGGAGCTTCAGTCCTTCTGTAGCTGCCAAAGCAGTGCAGGACAAGGCTGTCCAAAATGTACAAGTGGAAAGGTGTACACCCAGCCAAAAGATCTGCTCTGTGCAGCCAGATAACCTCACAGACAATCTCAATTTCAGGTGAACAGTGCTACAGCTTAAAACACAGCTGTAGCACTGATCACCTGAAATTTACTGTGGTGTGCCTGTGTAGGAGCAAAATGTCAGGATTCATCCCCATAAAAAATATGATGGAATTAAGGACTTAATCTCATCAGGACATATTTGAGAGAGCCACTTTATTTAGTATGGCTAGAGGTGAGAAGGCTGCTGAGAATTCGGCTGCCAGGCAGGATTTTTAACGATTCACCACCTGCCCCTGGGCAGGAGGAGACCTCTATGTTCTCCTTGTCTGAAACAGTCTTAGATGCATCAGAAAAGGGAGATTATTTTTGTGTTTGAAAGCTGAAGTTTATTTTAAAATTTTACAACACTGCACAACTACAAGTTATCTTAGCAGCTCTGCAACACATAATTAGCAATTAAAGTGATTTAATTTATTTAAAAACAAAATAAATGTGGAACCTTTTGCAATCCACTTCAGTGCTTTCAAAATGCAACAACATATTTAGTACTTTAGTGAAATGGAAAACTGGGGACTAGGACATTGTAGTACATTTTTTCCCTAATTCAAAACAAGTCAAAATTACAGGAAATGCCCGTCAGCATAAAACACTGAAATAAATCTTGTTCTAAGGGATCTTATTTGCTCTTTCAAGGAAGGGGGGAAAAAATGAATCAATTTTATTCATGTTTGTTATTGAATTCAGGCATAAAATTCTTCAACCATTTTAGTATTATGCCCCAAGGATGCCTGAAGACTTCTTCTCCCCCCAAGTCAGAATAGCAAAGTTAATAGTGAATGCTATTGAATATATACCCATGGGGTTAGAGAGACCATTCAGGGGAGCCCTTGGAGCACAGCAGATGGTCAAAGGCTTAAAGCTTTTCTTTCCTGGGAAGACTGAGGAATTCAAAGGTGCTGGCATAACAAACTATGCCAAACTCCCTTGCTTGACCCAGAGTGCAGATCAGAATGAAACCTCAAATAATACCTGTTTGCAGTCCCAATTGGTCCCTGTCACAAAACCACAATTACAGCTGCCACACACAGCCCTCAGGAAACCCAGCAGAGGAATAAAAAGGAGAGATTTTGCAGATTAAACTGACAAGAGCAAGGAGAAGCTTCAGGAAAGTCATGCTCACTAGGTCCAAGAGATTGGCAATGAAATAAATGCAGGAGATGAGTGGAACACCCACAGTGTGACAGGACAATGACCTCGATGGCACCTGCTCTTAGCTGGAAATACTCTTTGCCCTGGAAGCACTAGATGTCACATGGCTGTCAGATACAGATAAAACACTTACACTGCACAATCTGAAACTTCTATTTGACATTGAGCTCTCTCATGCTCCAACCCTCCTTCCTGTGACCTAGGAATGGTGACCTGTTTCCAATGGCATGAGGTGCTATGTTGATTTTAAGAACTCTACTCCTTTTCCCTGCTGCCGGCCCAAGTCCTGCCAGCCCCACCTGGGCCCTGGGCTGGCACTGCTGAATCTGGGCATCAGGGGTGCCCATTGCAGTGACCAGCTCTGAGGCTGCCTGGATAAAACCTGCCCTGTCACCAGCTTGACTGCAAACGTAACACAGAGCAGTTCCACACTCCTCGCCCACAGGAGCCTGAACTTCCGGCGCACTCCATTAGGGATGTGCTTTGTATCAATCAGGAAAATAGCTTCTGATTTTATGCAAATTAGTGTTTGGGGAATGAAGAAATTACTAATTCACAGGCTTTAATTCAGAGGTTATTCTCCTCTCCTCCGCCTTCTGCCTTCACGCTACTTTGATTTTCTTAAAGGTACTTAGAAAATACACATAATGTATCACAATGCTTCATCCTGCTGCAGAGAAGAAAACCAGAACAGCTTCTGAAATACCCAGATCTCCTTTCCCATCCTGCAAACAGCTCCTGGACACACATTTTAAATTTAGTGCAAAAATACAATTGCCAGCCAACCTTTACACAGCAGTGCTATGGAATATCATTCTAGAGGGAGCGATGACTAAACCGCATGTTCACCAGTAGCTCCTGAGATCTACTTACTCTATAAATACCTACATGGAAACCATGCAAACGTCTCCTGGGTCCCAGCCCACAGACGAATTCTGTGGGTCACTGATACTCACTCCAAAGTTGTTCCAGGAAGCCATAAAAGCAAGTCTAAATTATTATAATCTATGGAAATGTAGGGTTTTAGTTTTATTTTTAATGGGGTTACACCCCCTGCCCACCTCTAAATTCCAGCTAATATTAGCAGAAGTAATTTCTCCAAAATGGCTAAAAAGCGCCAATGAAATTGCTGACAGCAGTCACACATTACCTCAGTAACCTAAGACACACATGACAAAATTGCACACTTTCCACAATAACTCTAAAGGGCAACATACACATCTACCCCAAGTGTCACCCTGCTATCCCCAAAAGGGACTTGTGGGGATTCCCCAGGTATGAGGGTCCACACTGATGCTGTGCAGGTGCTCCACAGCTCTCCCAGTGCCCACACCTCAGGAGGCTCAGGCATGACCCAGCCAGCTGGCACCCCCATGCCACAAGGGCTGCCCTCGCCTCGCTGCGGGGCAGCCTTCCTCCCCCACCACCCAACACTCCTCTGACCCTGTGCAGAAGCAGTTCAGCTCACACAAATCAGCAGGAAACGAATCATTTTCCAGATCCAGACCTGGCTGCCTGCCCAGGCACAGGAGTGCCAGAGCCAGCACAAAAGGGAAGCCAGGATGATGTGTCTGGGAAAGGAGGAGGAGGAGGTGGAGGAGGGTGAGACCAGCCCCACTCCAGTTAACGCCAGTGTAGGCTGCCAGGGAGCCTCATCTCCATATGGTGTTGCTGGGCACTTGTCCAAGAGTCTGGACAAAGTGTCAGTGCATACCTGACCTCAGAGGCAAGGAAGTGCTCTTGGGTTCCTGCACTTAACACTGCACGTAAACATTCTGCTAAGAAGACATAATGTCTTGCCTTTCCTGGCCGCTCCAGCTGCTGCATTTGCTTTTTGGGGAAGTTTTGGTGGCACAGTGCAAGGGCTGTAGTTGAGCATTTTGTTAGCCTGCATGGTGCCCTCCTCCCCTCTCCTCACTGCACCTCCCCAGGAAGCGCAGAGCCTGGCCAGGGGCATCCCCACAGAAATCCACTGCAGGCTGACCCAGCATGAATGAACACATCTTAGCTTTCAAGCAGATTGTGACCTGACTCATGAGGGCAAAGCTGCAGCCAACACTACTGGACTGTTAGATGGCAATAGGAAATGTATGGGATCATCATGTTTTGCTGCAGTTTGGTCTCAAATTAATCTTAATTTACTGTACAGCCATGCTCTTGAAATCACCATAGCACTTGCAAGTGGAATGGTATTTTTTTTAATTCTAGAAAAACCCTTGCAAAACAAATTTGTTAAATAATGACATACACCAAGATTCACATGATATACGCATCATTGACATTTTGCTAAAGACTCCTAGACACTTTTCTGCATGAACCCTCTTTCTTCCTTTCTTTTATTTATTTATTTTTTAAATAATGCTTAGGACTATGTCAAGAGATCACATAATGGGTGGATTCTCCAGCCAGTCCACATAAGCTCCTGTTGATAAAACACATTTGCATTTTTCCCTCCTAAGTCTCCATGATGTTTCAGGTTTGGAGAAGTGATTTCTCCCATGAGCTGTCATTAAAAACCTTAGGCTAGGATACATGCTCTGTTTACAACTGAGTCCTCCAGAAGGCTCATTTATTAATTCTGCAGAGCTCCTCTTTAAACATATTTTCTTTCAATAAGCAGTACAGAGTGATTAGTTCAGGTCTAGTTTGATAAAGTTTCCTTGAGGACAATGACACAGTTTTCTTCAAAATCTGCTACAGGGTTATAATAGAGAAGACAACCATTAACAAACACTTGAAATCTGTAAAAATTCTAGCTGTTCGTATTATCAGAGCCTGTTAATTGAAGACACACTAAGGCAATCTGAGGCATTTCCAAGTGGGTCATGCCCCATACACTCTGGCCACAGAAGACATGAGAAAATATGGAGGTCACATGGACAGATGATGTGGAAAGCAAGAGAATGAAGTGACTCAGCAATTCTTAGACCTTGTTTGTGTGAGCAAGAAACCCAAACTAAATATCACCTGAAAGTATCAGGATTAAGGCATGAGATCAGTAATATTAAATATACTCCTGTGATTTTTAAGACATGACTTGCACCCGGTAGGAAACTAATTGAAGTGGCACATCTTTCAAAGTTTGACTGTTCCCTTGCCCTGTATGTGCCCTTCCCCGCTCCACCCTGCATGCAAGATCTGCATGCAAACTCTTCACCACCTAAAATAAGAAAGAAACAAACAAACAAACATAAATAACCCTGACTTACTGCTTCTGATTTGGGAGGCACTGGAGGTGGAGGTAGGGAAACATCTGAAGACTTTGTCGTTGTTCCAACAGTTGCAGGCACAGGAAGAGACGCGGTACCACACTTTGATCGGAAAGATCCTCTGTAGTTGTCACACTTGTTCTTCTCACTTAGCGAGCACGAGAGAGGCTGATCACCACCCTTTCCAGACCCTTGGTCCAACCAGAGCTCTTCGTAAGGAAGTTCCGGTTTCGTAGGCAGAAACATCGATTCTTCGCTAACTTCAGGGAAAAGGTAATCACTGCTACTGTCCCCGGACTCCTGGTACTGAAGCGCGTCATGAGAGAACAGAGCCCACTCATTACACAAGTCCCTGCAGCCGTGGAGGTTCACCTCGCTGTTCCCATGCAAATTGTTCCCATAGACGCACACGGAGAGCCGGTGGAAGGACTGCGTGAGCTCGTCCCGCGCGTAGCTGAGGGAGTTGGGCACGTGGCTGTGCCCTGCGCACCGGCTCTTCTTCGGGCTCTTGCAATCATCATTCCAGTCAGTCTTTACATCTCGCACGGCACGGGAATACTCGTCTATGTCAAATTGCTCCTGGCATATATTAAACCAGTGCTGGATGAGGGGTTCGTGCCACAGCTCCCCCTTCACCACGCTATCAGGTAGAATAAATTTCGGAAGTGTCAAGTGCAAGGGAAAATGCATGGGAATGATTTTGTTTCCACGAAGCACACAACAAACTACCACAGTCTTGGTCTGAATGTTGACAAACTTGTACCTGTGCCCCTCACGGATAAAATGCAGGTCATAAGGGTTTCTTGGTGTAGGACTTGGCACAGTCACGTTAACAGGCAGCCTGGTTTTTTCTACTATATTGCGAATCGTGTGCTCACCTTCTTGCATCTGCACCTCCAGTGGGCTGCGAGTGCTGAACTTGCCCTTACACTGGAAAGGGAGACTGATGCTCTCGTTGGTCCTGTGGTTCATGCAGATGAGGCAGGGCATTTTGCCCCTGCCTAGCTTACTAATTGAATTAAGCTTCCCGATTTTTTTGAAGATGGTGTTGAGCCGTGACTTCTCCTTAGAAGATTTTGCATAAAGGATTTCTGCTTGCCCCATTAAAGTGAGCTCATCCCCAGTACTAAGGGTAATGTTGTAAACTTCAGTGTCTTCATTGCATTCACCTGAAGCTACCTGCAAAATAATAATAAAAAATTTTATTTTCCCCCAATGAAGACAATACTTCAAATCACATCAAATCTCTTGAGTCTGAACTTACAAGACTATGTATTGGAAAAAATGAAAGTAGCTTTATTTGAACAGCTGACCAGTCAGGTGCAAGGTGTTTAAGCTGAAGCTCAGCTAAGTAATCTTTTTAAATAGTTCAGCTCATTCCTGCATCTTACTTGAGAGGAAAGAGCCACCTGAAACTGCCAAAGAAGACATGAGAACAAACATAACTATTTTTAAAGAAAGGGCAAATCCACATATCCCAGCAGTTCAAATAGCCACTTGTGTCATACACCTTTGACAGACCATGTCAGGATTTCCTTGGGTATCTTTTCCCACCTTTGTTTTTGCTGTTTGTTAGAACTTTTTTGCCAGACTCTTGAGGGAAACAAACGTCCTTCATCATTTTCAGCTCCCTGAGGAGCAGAAAAGGTGATCTCATCATTACAGATGAAGCATATCCCTTTGATATAATTTTTTCCAGGCTAGGGGGAATGACAGATGACATCTATTCCGTGAAGGAGAAATCAAGAATATCGGTCTATCCCATATGCCTAACTCCCCCCACTGCTTTGCTCTCCTAGTCATAGACTTCCTTCCTCATTTTTTGATCATAATTGCAATTTAAGAGATTAAACAACATATGCACAGCCATGTGTGAGCATTTCTAGTATGGAAATTGTACCAGGAAAAAAACCCCAACAAAACAGATGTCCAAGGCTCATTTGCTCCTGAAGTTATTTCCTTACGACTGAAATAACTCTTTATAGACAAGATTGCTTTGCCTCATATTTGAGTGGTTTAACGTGAAAAGCTCTTTTCAGGGACCTAACAGAACCCACCCAATTCTTTGGTACCAGCAGATTCCTACTCATAAATGAAAGTGCACCAGATAAACACTACTGGTCTGTTATAAACCATTTTATTTGAGAAATTGAACATACTAAATAAATTGACAATGAAAACATATGCTAAATTGTATATCCTTTCCTCACCTCCAAAACTCCTACAGACTTCATGGACTTGAGTGAAGTTCAGACTCCAGGCTTCAAACCCTGGTATCATCACACAACCGCATGAAATCAAAGCTGTGATTCCAGTAAGTCAGTAACTGACAAGCACAGTGAATACTGCTTCCTCTTGTAAGACATGACCTGCAATCCCCTGTATTTGCAGAACTGTGATTATCTTCTGCAAGCCAGAATTGCAATTGCACAGGCAGCTCAGGCGAGGTGCGCCGCCTTAGCACTTCAGGCTCGGGGCTTCCGGAGAGGAAGTCATTCAAACCCTGAATTATCTAAACAAACACTAATTGGTCTAATCCAGGAAACCACTAGGGTTTATGGTACATAATGCTCACTCATAGTTTGCACCACTGACCTGGCAGCATTTGAAGCACCAAGACATGAAATGAAAGCATTGGAGGTTCTTTTGCAGATAAGACCCGTGTGACCGTCATTGCTGGTTTCTCCTCACTGTCACGCAGTGCTGCATTGGAGCTGCAGCCACACAGCCCTGCCTTCAAGGGGCTGATAAGGGCTGAGCACACACAGGGCTCTGCGCTTTACCATGCAACCTCCCCCTTCTCTTTCTGAGAGGGTGATTTCTTTAAGAATATTAGTTTCTAGCACCAACAAGTCCCTGCAAATGGCTGCTTTGACAATGCCAGCTACACTGTTGGACCTTTCACTTGATGCTGCTTTCACAGCTTTCCTTACTTGTGGGACACTGTCCGGAGCAAGGGAGGTGTCACAACCTGCAGCTGTGGGAGCTCCTCCTCGGCCAGCTTACCAGTTCCCTGGTGATTCACAAACAAACAAGCCACTGTAGGAGGAAACAGTGGGTCAGATGTGAAACCACAGAGGTAACTAAACGGCTGAGCTTCACAATGAAGGTCTTGTGGAGCAGCTACTTATTGATGTCATCCACTTCAACCAGCCAAATAGCAAATGGGCTTTTAGAGTCAACTGACAAAAGACAAGATTATTTTCAACTGAAAACATTGGAAAACATTTTTTTCATTGTTAAAAAAATATAGTCACAGGATCATTGCAGGTGAAATAAGGCTGAATTTAATCCTCAATCTGTGTACAGATGGGGGAATGAGATACTGGAGAGCAGTACAGTAGAAAGGGACCTGAGATGATGGCAAGTTGAACATGAGTCAGCTGTGCTCTGGCAGCCAGGAGAGACAACCGTGTTCTGGGGGTATCAGGCACAGCACTGCCAGCATCAGGCAAGGGAGGGGATTGTTCTGCCCTTCTCTGCTCTGGGGCGACCTCACCTTGAGTGCTGGGGGCAGTTTTGGGTGCCACAATGTAAAAAAGACATTAAGCTATTAGAGAGCATCCAAAGGAGGGCCATGAGGATGGCGAAATGGCTTTGAGGAGAAGCCACATGAGGAACAGCTGGTCTGCTCAGCATGGAGAAGAGGAGACTGAGGGAAGACAGGGGAGACCTCACTGCAGTTACAACTTCCTCATCAGGGGAAGAGCAGGGGCAGACACTGATTTCTTCTCTGTGTGACCAGTGAGAGGACTCAAGGCGTGAAGTTGTGTCAGGGGAGGTTTAGGTTGGATATCAGGAAAAGGTTTTTCACCCAGAGGATGGCTGGGCACTGGAACAGGCTCCCCCAAAGAAGTGGTCACAGCACCAAGCCTGACCAAAGTTCAAGAAGCATTTGGACAGTGCTCCCAGGCACATGATGTGATTCTTGGGGTGTCCTGTGCAAGGCAATGAGTTGGACTTGATGTTCCTCATGGGTCCCTTCCAACTCAGTATATTCTATGAAAAGAAAGATGATGCCATAGTTCTAGTTTAGCACCCTGAGAAAAACACTCTTCTGCATGCTTTCTTCTAAACAAAAATATAAGGTACCAGTTGCTGCTCAAAATTATAATAAAAACCGAACACATGAAATTAAAAGTTAAGGCCTCCGAAATTTATCTACTAAATTCTACTTATGGTGATGTTAAGATTGCTGATACATCCCACTGGGCTGCTTATACTTTAAAATTGGTAGGTAAATGGTAGGTAAATATGTGTTCCAGCATGTTGGCAACAAAGATATACCATACATATCATATATATCTCTCTCAAAATATATAACACAGTGCACAGATGCTGCTCATCTTTTGTTCTGAAGATACAAAGGCTAAGGATCATTAGGCTAAATGAGCCTTACTTTGTCCTTGTAGCAATGACATATGAAAATCAGACTTGCTCTGTCTTGTTCAAACATTTCACTTTATCAACAGCCACAAAACTTACAGACAAATCAACAAAGAGCCATGGACTTCAACTTGGTTTTACACTGCCTTTGGTGAGCTTCACAGGGTCTCCAGAAGCCCAGGAATTAGTCATGCAGAGCATTTCCTAAGAACAGATGGGACAGGAGGAAACGGCTTCAAGTTGCACGAGGCGGGTTTTAGATTGGATATCTGGAAATTTGTTTTTACCAAAAGGGTTGCCATTCACTGGAACAGGCTTCCCAGGAAAGTGGTTGTGTCACCATTCCTGGAAGCATTTATAAGATGTGAAGACGTGGCACTTGGGGGCATAGTTTACTGGTGGATTTGGCAGTGCTGGGCTAGTGGATGGACTTGATGATCTCAAAGGTCTTTTCCAACCAAAAATATTCTATGGTTCTATGCCAAATAGTACACTTATAGACAACATGAAAGTGCATATCATAAATTATTCCTAGAAGCAGAATGGGAAGTCCCACACCAGACTTATCTCCCTCTACCCTCTAAGCTTTCAGCACGACCCAGCAGAATTTGCATCTTCACAACCCTGCTGAGACCATTCTCTGGGCCCCCTCTGCTTCCTGCTATGCAGTTGCTGGTGGGGTGTAGCAGAGCCCCACACTATTTCAGACACTTGGACCTGCCAGTGGCAGGTCCCAGCCAGTGAATGTGACACAGCATATCCCTGGTATATGATGGACACAAGACAGCAGTGCACAGTAGCAGAGTTAAGGTGGTCCAGATCACAGACTAGTGCAGAAATAATAATACATTTTTGTGGTAAACTTCTGAAGTCTCATAATAATTCTGTGTTGGGGTGTGCTCCTAATCAGTTGTAGTTAAATGAAGTTGAGTTCTGTATGTCCCATCCTCCCCTTTATGTTAAAAGTGGTTCTGCCCAGGTTGTCTCCTCCCCTGAACCCCTGTCTGTTTTCTTGTCACCTCCCCTGTTGTCCCAGCAACCAATGCATCCTTTGTACTGTTCCTCCCTGGCACCCTGCCTGTCACTCGGCAACCTGTCCCTTTCCTTGAGAACCTTCTCTCCAGGGGGTCGAGTGATTGGTTCAGGGGCCAGGGCTCCTCCCCAGGATACCCCAGGTTGGTCAAGCCAAGTTGTCAATTCCCCCCTTGCCTATTACCCCCTGGTCCTCTATTGGTTGGAGGCCAGGCCCCTCCTTTGTACCCACCCCCCCTCTGTAAAAGTGACTGTAGCCTTGTGAACTTGGTCTCTGTCTTCTGGACATCCTCCCTCTGGACATCCTCGCTCCTCCAACTCCCTATCCCTCAATAAACCCAGTTCCTCCAGGAGTCAGAGTCCGCCTTTTATCTCTTCTGCCAGAGCTAGCCAAGGCCTTCTAAGGCACACGATCCCTGTCACAGCGGATCAGAGAGTGTGCACTTTCAGCACTGCAGCTCGGGTGCCATCGGGCTCGGCTGGGCCGCCCTGAAAAGGGACACACACGGCTGCAATTCTGGACAAGAGGTAACACTACAGAAGAGCAGAAAACACCCAAGAGGTTTTCACTCAGCTGCATCACATAGCCAAGGAGAGCTTTATACATTTTAATAATAATGTTTCTAGAAGAAACTGTAAGAACACCTGCAGTTTCACTTTGCACTCGCCCCTCTTCAGCTCTTCTCATCCAGTTTCCATTGGTATCAGGTGACAATAACCAGTGATCCCAGCTTTGTGAAAGAGGCAGTGCTTGCCACACTACACTCCCAACGCCATCTAGGAATCAGGAGTAGATATCCAAGCTGAACAATGAATGCAGAAGACCCACAGATCCAGAACTTCCTCCCTGTTGTACTTGCCTTCTCCCTTCTGACTGCTAGCTGTTAATCCATACTGTCTGTTCACTGTTGATGCCAGGATGCTGACCAGAAAGTTTACCGGCATATAGACACCTTGCCAAACACACTGCAAAACTGCGGTCACTATAATATTTTATATTTTAAGACTCATGTAATTTCAGTAACATTGAAAAGCCATTGAAAAGTCCTGCAGAACAAAGGCATCAGAAAAACAATGAATGAGTATTTAGGAAACTGGTTTTTTGGAAAAGCTCAGGTATAATCTTCCTTTTGTTTAAGGAAAGGCTAACTAGCAATCATAGATTTTGGAAACACCTGAGTCAAAATGCTGTCTTGAACTCCAATTGCTGTAATTTGTTATAGAAGCAGAAGTCTTTAATTGGACGCCTAAGAACACCTTTATAAAAATGATTTGTGGCTTTATATTGGTTGGTATACCTGCTAGATTTTATTAGATTAATGCAAGCATTGCATTCACTTTAAAAATACAATTAGGATTTTTTTTTTTATTGTTAGAGCTCTTTGTAACTGTGAAGTCTCTGATTCATAGCTACAGCATATGGTTTTTACTCTTAGAGCCAAGGGACCAATTGCAGCACTACACATATATTTAATAGATCACATATATTAGATGCATATATTTTTTTACAGGTCACAAAAATGGGAAAATATTTTTAAAATGTTAAACAGTATCTTCAAAAGAGCTGTTAGTGGAAAAAAAAAAAAAAAAGAGCAAACATTTTCAAGGAAGTTGACTAAATTCAGTGAGACAGTATCCCATTTTTCTTTTATGTCTGTTTCCCAAGACAGCATCAGCAAGTAAAAGTCTTCATGCTAGCATACATGTATTTCCCTCTGGGATAAGAGGGACTTTGCCTAATTGCTACATTAACAGCTGGCTTCAGTGCTCTTTAAGGAATGTCCCAAATGAATCAGTGATCTAAAACTGTCCCAAAATGTGGCAGGTAACACTGCAGAGCTGTAACATGGAGCGTCTCTTTATGTGGGATGTCAGGAGCCACCAAGGCAGTGGCACTTGCCATCCAGGCTTCTTTTGGAGCAGGACCCCCCCACAGGTACCTCACTGTAGGTACACAGCAGCAGCAGCTCTGCTTTCAGTGCTTCTCTTACTCAAGCCATCCACCTTTTTCCAGGAGGAAAAGAGGCAGCCACAGGACTGCAATGCCAATGCAAGACACCGAGGTGTTGAGCCTGAGCGTACCGGGGGCAAAGGGGAAAAAGAAGAAAAAACTCAAACTGCTTGGAGCTGACTCTTGCTGCTTTGTAAGGCTGGCATCAAGCCACAAGGCCGCTAAAGCACTAATTCTTGAAGTGAAGTATTATGAATTGCCTGAAAGTCTGGAGCCAAAATCTACACACCACCTCATTTCAAGAAAGTCACTACTGCAGCACTTAAGAATGTCACTGTAAGTTACAACCTACTATACATGTGCTTTATGGCAACTCAGGGTGAGTTTATAAGAGACACTAGAATTACAATCAGGAAATCAATTTTGCTCCACTGTACTGCATTACCGTCTGCCAAAAAACCCCAAAAAAGCGCGAAGTTTTCACTACAGATTTCTTTCTGCCAAAATGCACATTGTATGGGCCAACACGGTTAAATCACTGTGAAAAGAGGATTACATAAAAAAAGATGAACAAATCAGGTATCAAAAGTTAACACCAGTCATACAATATCTTTGATAGGTAAGGAAAGAAGCACTATAAGGCTAATTCACTAACCCATTTCTCCATTCCAGAAAGTGTCTGCAAACAGCTTCACAGACTCTCCAGGGAGACCAAATTATGTCTTCGGAACAAAAATATTATTCTGGAAGATCTGAAGGGTCCCACAACACTAAGTGAGCTTGTTTTTAAAGTGAAGGAACTCCTAGTTTGTCCAATGTTCAATCTATCAGACAATACTGCTGCTTTTTTAAGGGAACTTTTTGTGAATTGTGTCTTGTTTTTAAGACCTGGTGCAAATAGATTCCTGGGTGTTTGCACACACTGCCATATGTATGAGACCAGAGTAGTTGAAAGCAGAAATCTACTACTGTTGTTTCAGCAAAAGATAGGGTCCTGGGGTAGCTCAACATTCTTAGTATTTTGTTCCTAGCAATAGAAAAAAAAAATTGTATTTGTAGCATAATTCTGTAACATAAACAAAATCTTCTTCAATTATGCACTGAACACTAATACAAAAAAGGTTCTCACCTATCTGATCAGTGAAGAAAGGACAGAATGCCTGTATTTTTTGATCAGGAAGAGATTAAATTATTGACTGAGTGAAATTCACTTATCTCCAGAACACTCTAAACTACTGTGCCTGTAGATGCTGTTGGCCACCACTTGAAACAACCAAATGGGTATCCAGTGCAGTATGTATGGACAATAAAGTTACTAAGTACTTTTAGCCATAACAAAAGTTTTATTTAACCTAAAACTTTTGTTTGGTAGTCTCTGAAAAGATACTACCTTTCCCTCCTAGTGGCACTTGCTTGTATGTGTTACAGCTGTTCTTCAAACACCCATCAGGTCCTCAACCCCCTGCCCCAGGACACTGACCAGAAAGCCTATCCAGCTGCAAAACCACAGGGAAGGAAGGGAGAAACATCTCCGCTGCCTCACCAGGATAAGGTGGCTGATTTTTCCCTTTAACAACTATTACAAAGTAATAGTTGTTAAAGGGAAAAATTAAGTAAGATTGTTAAAGCAAAAATAAAGTAAGATTGGAAATGATCTCGCAGCCCATCGCAGAGAGAAGGCAGTTTGGTGAATGGCAGTGGTACCTGTGAAATCCTGCCGGAGATGCCAAGCATTTACACCGAGGAGCAAGGTTCACGCCAAGTGGAATCATAAACACGGTGTACTGGCACATGCAGGCACACCTCAACAAGCACAGACAAAAGAACACAGTGACTGTCTGGTCACCTTGGAACTCTACAGGCTCCTTCTTCAAAAATTATCTACTGAAGAGCTGAGTGCTTGGATCAATAAAGAATTCCCAGACTTCAGAGATCCTTCTCATCTTAAGTGCTTCATCAGATATTTTGGGCACTTTTTTTTTTAATATCGGATTAGCTAACTTCTGATACTCTCTTCTGAATTTAAACAGGCACGCTACATTGGACAGGAATCAACTGTACTTAGTATTCCTCCCTTTGCTCTAATCAGCTTGACAAAATCTCTCCTATATTAAAATTTTAGCATAATAATTCTCTTGCATGTAAAGGGTTATTAAACACTTTAATAAATCCTGCTAAGTTCATTTATTTTTTGGAAGATGATAACCTTGGAATAGACTTCTATGAAACTGGAAAAACTGCCAAGAGGAATACTGCCAAGATAACTGTGTAACTAGGTTAAACCTGGATTACTACTACTGTTATTTACATTAAGGAGTATCACTGTAAAACCTTTTAAAAATGGATTTGATATCTAACAGAAAGCTATGCTTATTTCTCAGTTTGCCACATATGAAAAAGAGTTTTAAAACCACTCACGTTAAACTCAAGATATGGCATTTTATGTTTAAACAAGCCTGTAGACAAATAGTTTTTTGCACTAGAAAATCAAAGCTGCACATTCTACTGTGCCATTCTCTTGGTTTGGTCATTGATCAAAAGAGAAATAACAGCACAGCTCTGGATAAGGCTAGCAGTCACAAAGATTTTTTTCTGAGCAGAGATAAAATTTTCTTGTTCCCTTGCCTAAAGATACAGAAGTGTTCCAATTTTCTCATGCAGCCTTCATTCATGAAAGCCTCTGTTTTACCAGCTCAGGTTAATGCAGAGCACAAATAAACACAACTTACTGTCTTGCAAGGTGTGAGTCTTAGTCACTGAGTAAATTAACTGATGAGCTCTTCCACCTATAAAAACTGTGAACTGACTGGTGTCTCCCAATTGTAGCAGTGCAAGAAAAAGGAAAAAGCCATTAAAAGGTTCTTATACAAAGCCCAACCTGATACACACAGGACCAGGAAATTCCAGGCTGGTTTTGCACCAGCAGTATTAGCCAGTTTCCCCTGCAGAGTACACGATGTGGATCTCCACTATTGCACACCAGCTCTAGGATGCTCTTCTACTGGTCTGAGATGGTGCTGCTGCTCAAACCAACCAGACAGGCCTGAAGACTACTCTGCTCTCATGGCAGAGCTGACCTACCTTGTGCAGCGACACACATGTAGGTAGGACAAATAAGAACAAGTTGTGTCTTCATTGTTTCATGCCACTGCACTGCAGTGTGTTTGGTGATAGCAAAGCCTCTTGTGGGATCAGTGACCCTTTCATGAGCCCAAGAGCTGTGCACAAGCAAAAACACACACATGCACACAGAGAACAACCCTGTCTTTTTATTTTGTTTTTTTTTTAATTTTTTTTTTTTTTTTTTTTTTTTTTTTTTTTTTTTTTTGTTATTTTATTCACAATGGTATTTAGCTGCAGTAATTTTGAGACAAGCAACCCATCATTTCACCCTGCGTGCTCTCTGAGAAAGAGGCTTTCTGGAGAGGGATTTGAGCAGCTGCTGCTTAGCAGAGAATGAAATTCAGACTGCTGGAGGGGGAGGAGAAAGGGGGCAACAAACAACATTTGTTTAAAATCTGGCAGGAGCATCCTAATTAGATGAATTATTGAATGGATCATCAGGATTGCTCCCCAAAGTGCCATAGGGCAGGAGAGCCCTTAGAGGACATGTTGATTTAAGACTGCAGGAATGATCCCAAAGAGCACCATCACTGAACGTGGAACACTGAAGGCTCGTTTGTCTCAAAAATCACACTTCCCACTCAGCGCCGTTGCTCACTTGCCATGTATATAAAGGTTGCAACAGTTAATCATTTAGACAGGGACAAATATTTATTCAGGGACTACCTTAACGTTGAATGTTATTTCCTCCATGACGTAAACTCGTTCAGGAAATGCTTTAGCCACCTCCTCCACACTGTTAAAATACTGCACTGGCTCCTTAATATCTCGGTCTTGTTCCAGCAGCTTAAACTGCCCTGAAAACAGATGATAAACAGAAGAATTGTAAGATATTTATATTGGACAACTGTCACTGTGGCAACTGCTGGCTCAACTTCTTCACCATTTTGCTCGGTCAATTTTTCCAGTTATTAGCAACCAAACAAGAAGACGAAAGATTGTAGAGTCTCCTGAACCTGCGATGAAAGACACCCACTTTCACTGGCTTGGAATGAAAAGAACACATGGCAGCCAAAGTGAAATTAAAAAAGATTGGTTTATCACATGCTCTCTAGAAATAGTAAATAATTATGGAGGCATTTGCATTCATGTAATTAATTCAGTGTCATAGTATTTGTACAGATAGCACTTTTGGGCCTTTAATATTTAAAGTTTTACGGAAAGAAACCACACCTACAAAACCCCAAAAAAATAAACGTAAGGTGTTTGGGTTTGTTTTTAGCACCATCAAACAGCGGGCTAAACATAAGCCCTTTTACCCCTGGGCTTCTCTAAGAATGGAACAGCATCTAACTTTCCTTAATGATAAACTAAACCCTTTGAGAACTTTAGCTAACATAAGATATTAAACCACACACATTTAAAACTCTTTTGAAGGTGTCTGCCTTCAGAAGAGCATGAGAAAGAAGTGTTTCTTGCTAACTTTACCTCCCCCCAGCATGAAAACTTTGGCTATTTTCTATCTCTTGTAAAAGGCAAGAACTAACACGGAGGGAGCCACCCCAGGCAGACCTGCCAGGGACAGCCAGGCACATCAATCACCTGTGTGTGCTATGAACACAAAGTTTTAAAACTTTATTTTATAAATAGAGAGATAAGAAAAGCTTGGACAGTTTACTGTTTGCATGATTTAAGCTTAAAATCAGTGGAGTAATCTTTCCAAATTTAGAAACAGTAACTGCTACTAAGTTAAAGGCTGGTCCCAGCAAGACTTTATGTAAAAAAAAAAACTTCAGAAAATAAGAAAAAGGTTGAGTAAAATCTATGTTTGGTGCACCTCTGTGAATAATATTTTAAAATTTACAATTCATGCACTGGATTATTGTTCCCAAATAGTGCTGAACTTCATTAAAATACATCCAGTACATGAGGATGATAGCCACCTACAGAAATATTTTCTCACTCCTTCAGCATTCTTGTGCTCAGCACCCTGCTGCCCCTTTACATCCCATCAGGCTTGAGACTTCTGTGACACGTTGGGAGAACTCACCCACACTGAACTATTTCAGGCCACACAACAGAAGACAACGCAAACTCAGCGCGCCCTGACGCCCATGAGAGAGAAGTGTCCTGCCCCTGCCAGGTGTGTGCACACACGCGTACGCACCCTCCTACCCCTCAGGAGAGGTGCCAGAGCCAGAGGCTCAGTGCTGCTGCCCATCCCCAGCACCTGCTGCCAGGGGCACACCCTTTTAATCAGTATGTTAAGAGCTCTGTGGTTGTAACCCTAAAAATCAAACTTGCAAGGCAGAGGACTTCCTTTTATACCCTTCCACATGTTTTGTCTTTCTAAAGTGATCATGGTAACTTTGAAGTATTATCAGCAGGGTAACTGCAGATGCTGGTATTTCTCACTGCAGGACTATTTTTCCAGTGTTTTAATAACCTTTATCATGCTTCCAAAATCAGTTGAGTTTTCCCAACTTTGCGTCTGCCTCAGGACATGCTATGATGTGACATTCAACCAAGGCAATTCATGTACTTTGGAGACCAGCACTGGGGTAGAAGCCACAGGACTTTTGGTCTGACCTGAGGAAGCCCTTCCTATAGTGTACCACAGCAGGAATGGCTTCTCTAGGTCAGACCAAAGGTCTGCCTCATGCAGCATTCCACCTTAGACAGGAGTAAGCAACAGCCGTGTAAGGAGGTTGGACTTAATGCACAATTAGCAATACTCCCCAGAATCTCCCTCCCAGCTCTCAGAGGATTTCATGGCTGAAGGATGCCTAGTGCAGGGAAGAGGTTTTGGGTTTAGCAGCCCCAGAGGTTTTCTTCCCTGTAAATTTGTTTAATTGCTTACACTTGGTA
Organism: Onychostruthus taczanowskii; assembly: GCF_017590055.1. Classification (NCBI taxonomy): domain Eukaryota; kingdom Metazoa; phylum Chordata; class Aves; order Passeriformes; family Passeridae; genus Onychostruthus; species Onychostruthus taczanowskii. The sequence continues at coordinate 14,089,010 of NW_024498795.1, forward strand.
TTGAAAACTTTTATTGTAGACATACCCTCTTATCTTGAAAAATTTTGGCAAATTTTTTTTCTACCAACTTTAAAGTACCTCTGGGGTTAAGACTACAAACTGTAGGAGTGATAAAGCTATACCTGGCAGACAGTATGGGTAGCCACAGGAAACCTGACAGCAGACAAGCATTTGGAAAATGCTTCACATACTCAATAGAAACATGCCAGCATAGTAAAGCTGAATTCCTCAGCCTGTCTGCTTTGAGCCCTTTTGGGTGCAAAGCAATGGAGGGGCCAGGCAGCCAACACCTTTGGGCTAAGGGAATCTGAAAAATCAGCAGGAAGCTGCTCAGTTAACTGATGCTGGGAAGTGCGTTATGACTGATGCCAAAGCACGCACATGGAGAGACGAAGAGAGAACTGTGCTTTTTAATGCCCAGTCTGCCACAGACCATGAAAACCCTGTCTTCAGGATTCCCTGTCAGCCACAGCCTAACCAAGAGGAAGATGCATTCCCTGGCTGAATAGGTCCTTTCCCTCACGGGAACCCCACTTTGCTGTAAAAGAAACTGCGGAGTGGGGAAGCTGAGTGAAGTCAGGTGCCCTTGTGCACTGAGTCACGACGTGCCAGGACATCATGTAGCAGCAGGGAATATGAACTGCACCAGGGAGCATCTGGCAGCACAGAAAAACCACTACTCTAAAGCACAGAGCCAGTAAATGTACTTCAGATAGTCACTAAGAGCAGGATGCTCTAAAATTTAACAGATGTCACACAGTGTTCCTTCACCATGGAAGTGTTCCTTCACCATGGGCTGACCTGAGGCTGTGTTTATTTTCGATTGTTATCCTCTTTGACTACCGACACAGCCATGGGGATGCAGCCCTAACTGATTGCCCAGTTTGGGATCCAGAGGTCTGATTTGCACAATTCCTGTTTGTGGCTACCATTTGAAGCAAGCTGTGATTAGAGTTTTTAATGACAAAAAACTTCAAAAAGTTTAGGTCACCTCAGACAGGTCTAAACTCAGTGAGTTACTTCTGATTTGATACTCCATGCTCATGCACAGAACCGAGGTGAATATGATATTGCATGGAAGCTAAATAGTTTTTTGAAACTGTGTGTACTGCAGTAATAAAATTTTACTAGTTCAGAAAGAAATTGAGAATTCTCACTTCAGAGTGGGAACTGAGTTGGCCACTGTAACAAAGCATGAATTCACATGAACAAGGAAGGAAAACAAAATACTGAATAGTAATACAAGATACGAACAATACTCATCCAGGCCTTTGAATGAGACAGTGGCCTTTAATTCTAGGTTCTCTAGTTACTCTCTTGGAAGCATAATAATACTATTTTTCTATGACTGTTATACATTTAACAACAGTGAATCTGGTGGTAAGACAAGGCCAGTTACTCCCTGCGACCCAAAGTTCTACAAAAAATGTCCCAAATTCCTCAACACAGAACAAACGCTTTGGGCTGTGTGCAACAACTGGGAGCAGAGTCTGCTCTTTACTGTAGAATTGCACATTCCTGAAAAAAAAAAAAAAGAAAAAAAAGAAAGGAAAAAAAGAAAATCATAATTGGGAGCTTTGGTTCGGTACAAAGCGATGCTCAGAGCTGTCTGTGTCGCTATCTGTGCCATCCTCCCTGTCCTTCAGCTGAGCCTCATAAACACAAAGCCGTCTGTGCCCTCACTGCTAATAAGCAGCAGTTCACGAGGAGGTTGACGACAGAGGAGTACACACAGATCCCAAAGCACAGAAGAGAAGGGCAGCATTAATCTCTGCCTGTTACGAAATCAAGAAGTATGCTGTGCATGGGAGCTGTCAGGGCTAGATGTTAAAATGCCTCTTCAGTGAAAAAGTTGGGTTTATAATTTGAGATTTTCTATAGACAGTTTTTAAAAATTTATTTTAAATAATAATGTCAGGGCTAGATGTTAAAATGCCTCTTCAGTGAAAAAGTTGGGTTTATAATTTGAGATTTTCTATAGACAGTTTTTAAAAATTTATTTTCTCATTGAAAAAAGCAGTCTTTTTTTTATTGGAAGGAGAGAAAGAAGAGCTGAAGAGCCTACAATACACATTTGAACCAGATGTCAGTAAACTAACTAACTAACTAACTAACTGGGAGGAAGCAGACAATTTCTTACTACATTTCTGCCTGGTCTATTCAAGCCTCTGTAAAAAAACAAAGCACGGGTGAACCACAAGTTTAATGGACATAAGTATGGCTTGACTGCGTGTTAAAGTGGAAATTTATTCCACTTTGCAAGAGGCACAATTTCCTTGGGACACTTGACAAAATTGACAGCAAGCTTGAACAAACCACAGGGCAATTTCACTTTGCGTTAATTAGGAATTTAACAAAAAAATTAAAGAAAATATAAAGCTAAAACTATACTTTTATAGAAGCTCACCCCCCTCTCTCACTAGCACAAAAAGAATAATGAAATGTTTCTGTAGTAAATCAGTGAAGGTTCAGAAAGATCAAAGATTCGTAATACCTGCATGGTCCACTGAGCAGGTATGGCTATTCCTCTGCAGCCAAACGCAAGGGAGAAATGAACAACTACTGCAACCTTTATATCTCCTTGTCTTTCTGTCTGGCCTCTGGCAGGCACAGTATTGGAACAGTTTCATCATAGTATATATTATCTCTGTAGATTATGAATTCTTATTTCTCTGTGAAGGTACTTACAGCAAAGACAGTAAATCTACTACTGGCAGAAATGAGTCTGGAAAACTAAAAAGGCAAGGAAGGACCTAAACCAGTGCTTATTCTCCAGTTTATGAAGGCATTTATAAAAACCCATTAGGTTTTTATAATTAGGATCAGTCCATCTTCCTTCTTGCCAGATTGGCCCTGGAATGGCTGCGAGCAGGGACATTAATCAGCCTTTTCTATCCCAGCTTCTGCTGCTTCCACTGCTTAGGTTCTTGCAGGCTTACACACATTCCTAACTCTAACCCAGCTCATACAGGTTATTTCTGTGATGTAAGATCCCCTGGTTTTTGCAGTGACTTACCCCTTACCCTCAAATAGTCCAGCAGTTTTCAACAGTCGAGAATGTCCCCCAAAACAGAAACATTCTGCACAGTGACTGCACTGTACCTAGACCCAGGCAGTCTTTATCTATGACAGGCATTCACTGGCTGGACAAACTGTCAAGTTTTCATTGATATAAAAGCATGAGAGCATGCTTATGCTCATACACCAAAAAGAAAAGCTGGAAAAAGAAACTCTGTTAAAAAAAAAAAAAGCATGTCATCAATAGGAAACATGGAAGGTCACTGAAACATCTGCTCAGCTGTGTTAGCTGCTAAATGTTTCTCCAAGGAGGCAGGAGCTGTACTGTCTTTCTTTGATTATTTAGTAAGTCTCACAGCCCTCTGTGAGGCTGTGTGCAAGGCCCAGTGCTTCTCAAGAATGCACAGACAGCACAGCAGGGTAGCAAAAGTACTGCAGAGGTTAATGTTTCATATTATTTGTTGACTGCTGACTGCATTTTAGTATTTCAAAGAACTGCAGAGCTACTCAAAAAGGAAAGGCTCTACCAGCCAGAATAACATCATTTTGGAAAAAGACAGTTTTTGCCTATATTTTTCATCATTCTGTGCATAACACTGATAGCAAATTACTTTGTTTTTCTTCACAAAGTGATGATCTTTGCTATAACTGGGCAGAGTTGAAGAGAATAAGCCGAAAGTACACTTCAGCAGATCTGTTTCTTAGATGCACCTGTACAGTGTTTATCTGATTGTGTATACAACTCTCCTCAATGTCTTATAAAGATATAAATTCATTTTAGTGGGGGACAAAGGAAGGAAATCTCAGTTTATGGTCTACCCTGTCAGCCCATCAACTAGATCATATGGTAGAGCTGTTTCATCCCTAACTAATCCTTAGATAAGGCAGCCAGTCAAGAGAGAACATGACAAAATAAAGTCAAAATAAAATAATAGATTAAGCTATAACCATAACACTTCAGCCCACCTGCTATTAAAAAAAAATAGTCAACTTTTAGTTTAAATTGACAGCTGCCAATATGTCTTTGCATAGAACCTAAATGTGGCATTTTGTTGTTGCAAGATGTGTTGTCCTAGCAGTGGCTGTAGCTGTCTAGACCTGAGAAAAGGAAGAAAAGCCCATCACAACTTTGACAAAGCTATCATGTGGCTAAGTGGGACCATGGTGTAAAATTAATACTGAAGCTCTTTCAGGGACCTATCACTAAGCCAAGGTGAAAGGGTTTGGCAGACATACAGAAGTCATGATGGGAAATAAACGCCTTGCTTCACTTTTGTCATCTTCCAGCTTGTCAACAGTGAGCATTTGTCTCAGCTTTCCAGAGGAGAGAAGAGTGCAGGCACACTCAGCACCAAAGCCCCACTGCAAAGAAAGAAATTGCAAGTGTAAATGGAATTAAAGAATGCTGTTTTCAACAGCAGGAGCAGACAGTAGTACACAAATGGACTAGTGCAGGCAGGCTCGCTGCTCACAGAGGAGACAGGAAAGTGAATCACCTGCTCTGTTATCTCTGAACTCTCCACTGAAGAAGCTGCTGATTCCATCTCAGGTTGGGATGTGGCAGCAAACTAACATGGATGCAGTGCCATGGTAAGTTCAACCCCTCATCAAAGAAAGAGCAAGATAACCCAGTGGCACAGGTTCATCCTTGTCTGCCACACTGATAGCTTCTGAGAACTATGGAAAAAAGTGGCTTGGGGGCAGAGAAGATATTTCTTGGAGTTATTAATGAGAACTTTGTTTATTTTCATATTGTAGCCTGCTGAAGGCATACAGGAAACTATAAAAGGTTGGAGAATACAACAGGAAATACACAAGTATATCTTTGGTGCACAGCTTCCAAAGGATGACAACTGGGATACAAACTAGAAATGCTACGATTGATTCTTAAGGCATAATCACCTTGAAACAGCTGTAAGAAACAGAAATATTCCTTCTGTTTTTTTTTTTTTAAGAACTGCCTGCCAATATTTTTTTCTTGAGGAGACAGGTGAAGAAGAGGACCTCTTGTGTCCCAATCTATACCCAATCTTCGGAAATTTTGGGAATGTATTAAAAAAATAGATGGAACATGAACTAGAGACAGATCTAAGTAAACATGACACAAGTAGAATTCATCAAATGTACTGGAGTTAAACTTATGGCATCGAAAAGCAGAGGGCAAGGCACAAACGCACATTCAGTCAGCAGATATTGTGTAACATTTCATGGCAAAGTAGCCCTTCAGAATGAATAGTTTTACTTCCTGGAAGTCTTATGAAGATTCTGAAGGCTTAAATGCCTTTATTCCTCACTGTGTCATGTCTGTGGCACAAATACCCAATCAACCAAGAGAGAATGAGTCAGGCAGCACAACCTGGTGAGACATGTCGAAGCAGAGCATCAGCCCACTGACACATCACCTGTGCATATGCACAGACACCATCTGAGAGATCAAGGAAAGGAATCCAACCAAGTTTCCCACACAGCAACGCAATGCTTGCTAATCAAACCCTCTAATCCTGTCCTGGCAAAGCAAAGGTGATGGTACAGCCTAGCATTCTCTTTTGTCTTATCTTACTTTTATGACTCGTAAGTAGCATAACAAAAAAAAGAGAAAGATTCTGTTGGCAGCATAACAAAGAAAAATCAGTTCAAATGGTGACTGATGATAGCTTAAAGCAGACTTAACTCACAGATATTGCAAGAGAGGGAATTTTAGGTTACAGATCATGTAAAAAGACAGACAGGGAAAACAAGCCTAACCTCCAACCTTTGTTTCATAAGTTATTATCATCACAAATACAAGATTACCACAATGAAATGTTCCATTTTACAGGGTCACATGTTTTGAGTGTCTGGACTGTAAGTTAACTAGATTTAACTTACTGGGTTATCATCAATCTAAACTGTCATTAGCATAATTGTCTTCCTTTCCCATGTGCTTACAACAGACATGAAGAGTATGCTCCATAAGCAGTGTGTTAGTTCACACACTCAGTTGACCAGGCAGAGGACTCTGGTGACTACCATACTGTCTGACTTTCCTAATTAATGTTAACAAAAGCTGTGGTAAGTTTCCTGTTGAAGAGTAAGAATATAAAGACATACACAGGAAGATGGGATGATCTCCTGGCGAGTATCAGCACTTACCCTGATCACAGCTCAAAAAGGGATTGAGAGAGAGTTACAGAAAGCCCAGCTAAACCAGCCCAGAGCTTGCATGAAATAGTATTGAGGTGACTACATTTTACAGCAGCTGCCCAATGGCAAAATCTTTCCTTGTATAAGCATCACCCCCTTGGTACACCATATCCTGAGCATCATATCCTTGCAGTGGATAATACCCATGCAGATCTCAGTTATGACAATGTTTAATAGTCACTGCAAGCTTATGGCTACAACCTACTGCAGCCGCATGCAGGATCCTTATGGGAACATCCAATGGAACTGCCTGCCACCAGAGAGGAAGACTTCTTATCGAAGACAAAGACAACTTAATCCCTCACTTAGAAGCCTCTAACAAAAACGACCAGAAAAGAAATTGAGGCAGAATCAAAGGTGAGAACATATATGGTTACAGTTCTTACTATACTTTGAGACATTTGCCTTACTAAATAATTGCATTGCTTTCATTTATACATTAACACTGACTGGGGGCTAAAAATCAATCCTAAAAAACAGAGACTGAGCTTAGGAATGGCAATGCAAACTGAACATCAAACCCTTCACTGGGTGGCAGATAAGACCTTTAACAGAACCTCACACTGCTGTGTCCACAGATTTTTCTATTACAGTGAAAGACATCACATACCTTTAAAAACAAGAAGCAACACAGACCTAATCTGCCTTAGGATCTAGTCCTAGCTAGGTGATCTCCTCCCAAATCATCAGTGTACATCCATCCCAAGACATGCATACATTAAACAAACAGGGTTGTCTACAACAGATTAACATTTAATTAAAGCACAGAAGAAAGTTGAGATGAGAGTAACAGAGCAAACTCCTGGTTAACATTTGAAATTAACATTACTAGTTTCAAGCAGGCCCAAACAGACTATGTTAGAATACCTGTTAAAGGTTAGCAGAGCATGCTGGGATTCTCTATCACAGCTGCATCCAAATATTTTGCCCTTATACCACAGATTACTCACCTCATTAAAACTGATTTCAGAAGAAATTATGAATGTGTAACTTTTCCTCTTCAACGTTGGCAGAGAAAATCCCTTTTCCTTTTATTTCAGAACAAATTTGTAATTAATAATTTGGAGAAAACACAATCTGTTCCTGTGGGCTGATGCCCTCACCAGCAACAGTGCAGTTGTAGTCCATATTCTGCATGGGCATTATGTACTACAAGTACCTAATGAGTACAGAAACCCAATGATATCCTTCCCTTGCCCCAGCAGGTGCCTCTTCACAGAAAATCCACCTTTCACACTTGCCATTTTGGTTGCTAAACAGTGAACTTCACCTCCCTGTGCAAATGAAGTGTCAATGAAAGAAACCGGAGTATTTTCTGAGGGCAGCAATATTTAGGACCTGAGTTCAGTGCAGCTCTAGTGGAACAGTTTCTCCAGTGCCTAAATTTTTTCAAGAATATGAAAATTATTTTTTGCACTGACAGAAAGATAAAAACCAGACAACATTCAAAAAAGAAACTGTGTTCACCTGTGGCAACAGAAAATTTCACTTTGATTTAAAAAACTGAGAGAGTGCAATTATAGGGAGAGATTTAAGATGTGCAGAAGTGCATTTTTACCACAATATGGATTCCAGGGATCCTAACCACAAGCAAGTTGTGGATTTACACCAGACAACTTTTTGGATTTGGTATCCATCTCTTAAAAAATAAATTTGCAAAGTGAAAACAGCTCTCCTGAACAAGTTCATACACATTCTTCTATTTCTTGGTAAGTCAAAACTTTCACTAAAATAACAGCAGCAACCTCTGAGCTTAATCATTAACTTTGCCTTACTGAGTAACAGCTTTTATTTATTGATTTGGCAAAAGCTTCAAAGCCAGCACTCACCAAAACTCAAGCTCTTAATGGTTCTGCCACAGTGCAAAGACACTTTCTTCAATTGCAAATCAACCATCCTTTACACTTTCTGCTCTTTTGCTGACAAATCTTTTTCCCCCTGCTACTCCCACATGAGTATCCCCATTTCTGTGGCCTGACCTGAGCACCATTCATTGCCTTCTTGCTCACTGAGTCTTTTGTGCCTTTCAGGTTCTGACCCCATCCCATGGCCCAAGCGTAGGACGGTGTGTCCTCCACCCAAGAAGAGCAGTCACATCCACAGCACTGCTCCTGGCAGCCACTTGGGCTGCAGTAAACAAAGCTAAAGAAAAACTGCATTCACGAAGCAGAAATCTTTAAAATGCACATAGACCAATTCTGTATAAAAAGTGCTTTTGTTTCCTGCTCAGGAACAGTTTTTTTAATTAAATGAATGGGAGGAGTTGTAAAAAAACAGGAACAATGACTGAGTCAGAAGCTCAGTGAGTTCTCAGTAGCTTTACAGGGCTTTAACATGAGACAGAATAAACTTATTTCATTCAGTCAGACATTTTTATCAATGTGTAGAAGAGACTTCAGAGCTGAGGCTTGGTATCCTGAAAGACTGTCTGTGCATTATAGAGCAGCTTATTGTTTCAAAGCTTGTATCTCATTTGCTTGCTGAATATATATGTAGTTTCTAGCACAGACTGTATTTTTTCCCCTTCTCCCCTCTCCCTCAACATAAATCTACTAAACTATTGTACTCAAATTACTGCAGAACCTGTCACTCAAACAAGTTCCCAACATTTGTGTATCTACAATGGGAAGAAGCAGTTTCAGTTATTCTGTGCAATTAAAAAGACAATTTTCTTTGGAAAGGTACTATCACTTTGTATTACCAATGCCTATCAATGCAGACTATGGCTTAGTTTACATATTTATAATGTGTTTAAATTAGGAAGGAATTAAATTTATTAGGAAGGAATTCAATTTATTATAGCTCTGACCACCAGCAATCATGACCAAGTTCTGAAAAAACAAATTCACTTTACTTCTGGAACAAATTAAACAACATTTTAAAAACTGAAATGAAGCCAACTTCCAAAGAAACTCTTTAATTACACAATAGGTCTGGTTTATTCATCTGAGGTTTCCTGTCAAGGAGAGTGTTCAGCTTTAAGTACATTCATACTACAGCTAAAATTACATTAAGGAGAATTTAAAACAAGTGCAGAGCCAAAATAATACATGATCTGAAAATCACCTTGATGAAGTACACATAGGAGGTTATGCTCCAAAACTTGTCATCTGTAATACTGGAATATCTATCAAGCATACAAAGTAACTTGCAGCAAGCAAACATTTCTAATTTTTTTTGGTTTAGGATCAGCAGTCACGTTTGTGTCACCGCCTCAGTTGAGAGGCAGAAGGTGTTTTGATCCCTGCACTCTGCATGAGTTAAGCCATCTCTTCACTCACTCCCTATGAAGGCAACAGAGTTTGTCAGAATTGTCTGGCTTCCAGTACAACAGGACATTGATTCAGCACTGTGCAATTTACCCACGAAGCAGACAAAGCTCTTGATAACAGCTCAAGATGAATGAAGGCAGCTTTTAAGAATGAGCTTTTTGGCATATGTTCACAGCATGTGCTGAAGTGTCACCAGGAAAAAAAAAAAAAAAAAGGGAAAAAAGGGGAAGAGAGAGATGAGCTGAAAAGGTGGGTGAATAGAGATGATGAGTAAGAGCACATTGCTTCAGCACCGCCACTCCATTTAATTTTCACTGCTACTTAAGAAGGCAACAAAGATGATGAATCTAAAATGCAGATCTAAGCAAGATATGCATCTGCCTCAGTTCTCTTGAATGCATTCCGTCACACACCTTAAATAAGGAGGGTACCATCTAAACCTCTCTCTGGCAGTTCAGCTTACCATAGCTGAATCCAAAAGGTATAAAGAAACAGAATGCCCAGCCAAATTTTCCCTCTTGTAAGATGCTTGCCAGTTTGCTGAGAGCCAAATGAATCCCGTTACCGAAGGCTGCCAGCCTAGCCTAAAACAGCTTGACGGAAAAAAATGCTACAGACTACACATGGGGTGGTTTAATTCCAAAAATGTTTTCAGACCACCACTTATGGGATCTAAATGATAATTCATGAGTTAGAGTCGTACTAGTGAATATTTTCCCTCGATGTGTTTCTAAACTTCTCACTAAATACTGGGCGTCTCCTGTTGAAAGGCATTTTTGCACCAATCCCACATTGTAGCCTTTCACTGAAAGGACTGTGAAGTAATTATCAGAGTGGCTGGCCTCCTGTTTGTCTTTGAGTGCTCATGGACTTCCCCAGCTGCTAGATTATCATGAGATATATTATTACATACTGATTTTTAAGTATAAAATCTAACATTAGCAAGTGCAAGTATTCCAGGGAAATTCTGTGCTTTAAATTTCTGCAAAAGAACTTTGCTTGTAAAACAAGGTGACCTTAAATCTGCTTCTAAGATTAGGGAAAATATTACGACTTTGATTAAAAAAAAAAAAAAAAAAAAAAAAAGTTGTTCCTTGAATAATGAAGCTAAATCAATACTGGATAGTTTGCCTTAGCAGATAGATTTAAAGTGGTAAGGATACCATGGCTGGGAAAAAAAGGATATTAGGGTTTCAGACAATTAGAATTGGTTACTGTAGGTATTTAGAAAGGGAGGCAGATGGTGCTTAGAGACCAGAAAAACTGGGACATCCCATGCTAAAAGTAACTCAAAACCAACCCATCATAAGATCAGTCTGCTGGAGCTGTTACAAAGTTTTCCCAACAGCTTACAATATTCCTTTCAGGAAAACTACTATTTCAGCTGAGATTTCTGAACATAGGAAACAGAGAGGCAAAGATGTTTAAAAATTCCTCTCTTTGAAATGACATAAATCATGCTGCTTCAAAGCACATTTTTCCTCAAAAATGTCCAGTCCTTCCCATTTTCAGCTGCACTCCTGCACATCCAGCGAAGCAAAACCCAACAGCGCACAAGGCCTTGACAGACACACTGTGACACAGCCACCAACATGCTGCAGAATGTCACTTGGAGAAGGGTCATCTGCCCCAAGGAAGCAGACCAACATTTCTTTTACTCCTTCATTCTGCCACCTCCTCCTACCACACCAAGCTGCCTTCAGGGGACAGTGTCCATGCCACCAAAATCCTGCCACTGAAGGTGAGGGTCTCAGCTTGGCCAGCGGTAGGTGCAGGATTCACAGAAAAAAGCTTCAGTGCCTGCCTACATAAATCAGTACACAACACATTTAGTTAAATCATGAGAAAGGCTGTGACCACCTAAGCAAAGCCACACACAACCTGGTTTACAATCTTTGTCTTTTTGTCTGCTGGGGGCTCTCTTGAGGGACTGAGTGACATCAAAGCGGGCAATTCACTTTTCCTCCTTGCAGTCACTCTCCATGCTTTGAGCACGTATTATTTCGGCCTCCCCAGCCGCTCTTCAAGTTGGAATTGCCCAAGTGGCTGGGAGTCTAAATATCTACAGCAGTTCCTTGTATTATCCTGCCCTAGTGACGCACCCCTGCCTGCTTGCCCTCTCCTCATGGCTGAACAGGCAGCTCCTTTGCCAGCTCTCGGGAGTCTCAGCTGAGCCAGCTTTCGGAACGCTGTATGCCAGCTAACCCAAGGCTTTCCTTGGACAGGAGTCAGAAAACCACTCTGCACACTTTCCATCTGATCCACATTAAATGAGCCTTACAGTAGCCAAACACCACAAAGTGACAAACATCTGCACTATGGGAAAAAGGTGGCTATTTTCATTTTCCACAGTGGAGAAGACGAGTGGTACATCCAAACAGGATGGAGGCACACAAGTGTCACACCACACACTCCTGGTCCCCTGAGCCAGCACATCTGACAGCAGTAAGGCAGACAAGGCAGCAGCACGTTCCACCCCCAGCAGCACAGGATGCCTCCCTCCCAGGGACTCCCAGCACACAGACCCTGGTTGCCATCACATGTTGGGCTGCTGCTCTGTCCCTGCTGTTGTTAAACAGGCAAGGAGATGTTCTTACACATCCATTGGGTATGTGGGCAGACCCTACATGCTTCACTTCCAGGGTTTCTAGTCTTAGAAAGTCTCAGCCCTTGCAGACAGCTGATCTGCAAAGCCTGCACACATCTTCATGCACACTGAAGGCCTGGCCCTTTATATTTTATTTACTCACTTATTCCCTGACATAAATCATGTGCACCAATGCCTCTCTGCTCCCCTTCTCCCTCATCCACACATATTTCCCTTTGAAGAAAAGGAAAAACAAGCAAAAGAGTATGTTTGCTCCTCTAGGAAGGTTCTCCTCTAGCAAGTGGCATACCCAGGAATCAGTAGGACCCAAATTTCATAGTAAACTCATGGAAACATAGAGTAAAGAAAGCTATGCTGCACAAAATGATTATTTTCTTCTACCATTACGAAAAGATTCACAGTTAGTATTAATATTTAGAGAAATCAAAGTTTAAACACATTCCTCCCAGAGTAACAACAGAGGATAAGTTTATCTATGACCACATAGCACACCAACTCCGACAATCAGTGAAAAAAGGAAAGTTAATTAGTAAATAAATTGAGCCAGATACCAATCCTTCACAATAAAAAAAGCTTACATATACCAGAAATATCAAAACCATATACTTTAGATCTTCGTGAAAGAATACAGCATGAAGCTCTATGGGTTACTCCAGGAACACCAGACAATTTAATTACATTTTCTACTGAAAAAATTAAACCATATGCATAGCTCTTCAGATCAAGCTTCCTAACATGTGTCTGGTTTTAATATCCAACATCTGTCTGAAAATGAGATTTTCATTTCCCTTATGAAATCTGATTCCACTCCATGGTCAAACTCAAGGAGCAAACTCAGCTCATCTTTGATGGAAAGAAGTGAGTGAAAGAGAACAAGTGTTGGGTCATCTGATTTAGCCTTATAGCTAAGAGTTCAATCTCTAAATGCTAAAAATCCTAGAATATAATAATTGTTTCTTCACGGGTGAAGACAATAGGGAAATGCAAGAATAATCAGATTTTTTTCCCCCCCTCCAAAAATATACCCTAAATTGTCTTCATTTTCTCTCTTTAGGACTACAGCTATTTAGGGTTTCAGCCATTATGAAACAATTTCTCCCACACTGTCGTGCTCTCACTAGTTTTGGCTGTCTCCTTGAGAAAACCTTGCAGAAAGACTGCACATGTGTGAAGTACAGACAAAGAAATGACACAGTGCTTCTGCTGGATCAGCTCATCTGTCACCTGTTCCATGCTGTTACTGAGCAACACAAAGCACGGTGAGCTTTAGAAACCTGCCCATTGTGAGGATCCAGAAATATTCAGTGCTCCAGTTCCTGTCAGCTGAACAACATCTATACAAAGGAGAACCATGGAGGTGGTGATTTAACTCCAAAAAACAGTTGCTGTAGGTGTTATTTTACAAAGTTGTAACACCAAAAAAAAAAAGTGCTTTTCTGAAGGAAGAACACAAGCCTGCATATTCCATCTGTATTTTACCTCATGCTAGCAATTTGCTTGCCATGTTTTTCAGCAGCCTCTTTCCAAAGGATCTTGAAGCTCCTCTGAAAACTTTATTTCACTGAGTGTACAGATGAATTCTGTATTCAGAAACTTGGTGAAACTTTTCTGTCCCTCATACTGATCTGAAGTTTTAGAGTTGTTTCTTTTTTTTCTGCAAGAGAATGATTCTAAGATACTTTCCCAGTGCTTTGAAGCCTGCATAGGATGCCTGCATGCACTCAGTGCCACCAACAGGGTTAGAAAAGCCTACATCTCGGTGGGCAGCTGCAGTTGAATCTACCCATCTTCTGCTTCATTTCAGCTATCAACCTGAATTTATTACATCCCTGGTACAAGTTCAATCTTTCTGCCGTAGTCAGAACTGTATATACCTAAGAATAAAATAAAAAAAAAGAAAATAACTGCTCCAAATACAATCCTTGGGGCAGGGTAGCTGAATATACATCTTTACGGTCAAGGAACTGTGAACATGGAAAGCAAATTTCAAGTCATTGCTCCACATCCAGCAGGACAGGAAATGCATGAGTATACACATCTTATATGCTATTCAGAAAAGTTTTAAATCACTAGTTATTGTAGGGTATGATTTTTTATTTCCACTGCAGATCTGAGAAGCTTTTCAATTAAGAAAAAAAAACCCCAAACCAGAACACAAGCCTACTTTCAGATTGAACTCAGCATGCTACAAAAGTGTGAACAGTTCAGCATTCCCACGTAAAAAAATTATATAACTAAAAATTAATTCTGCCAAGTCAAATTTCAAACCTCTACTAAGAAATCATGTATGTTCACTTGCACCATTCACCCTCACTTACACTAATAGCCTGTATTTGACTGCAAATTTCCTGTGATGAAAATGTAATACACAGCAGCAGCAAAACATCTTGCCCCTGCCACTGTCAATTCTGCAGAAAAAAATTAACCTGCATCTTCCTGGTTCAGGAAAAGTTTCATCAATACACACTGGACAGCAGGGTCTGGAGCTGTGAATATGTTCTTTTAATGATTTCCAAGCAGCATTTGCTCATTACACTACTTAAAATAATAGCCCAACTCTTTGAGGGTTGATAGTTTTCTAAAGATGAAACTGCTTTATTTCAGCTTCCATCCAGCAACAGGAGTAGGAAATTGCTCTTACCCCAGAAGGGAGTTCCTTCTGATGAAGCAATTAACAAGATAATCCAAGATGCTGCAGCATTTGGAGAAGCCAGCCAGCACAAGGGGCACATTGTTAGAAGCCCCCTGCCTTGCAGGGGCACCCTGGCTCCCCTAAGGGCAAGGGTTCAAAGGCTTTATACAAAGCTGTGGCAGGGGCAAGCTGCAATTCACCCTCTGCCCCGTTTTTTCTCCTTGCCTGGGGTGCCAGAGCTGATGCCTTGGAGACAGGTTTCAAGGATCAGGTCTCCACCTTGACTTTCTGCACTCTTCTGGCTTGACTCTCCTGAAGGCTGGTGGCAGAGAAAGGGTTGGGGCTGCCTTTCCTTCCCTGTCAGAACTAGTCCCACAGGAGCACACAATTGAGGATTACACAGAAGGCAGTTTTGTTTCCACTTGGCATCAGAACTGATACAGACAGTCAAAGGGAGGATCAGCACTGAAGATTCATTTGTATATCAAGGGGAAATCCAGAAGCCATTGAAATTGTTTACAGCAGGTTGAAAGAATAATACTAAGAACAAACATTGCGCTGACAGATATCCAGATGGC
Source organism: Onychostruthus taczanowskii (assembly GCF_017590055.1). Lineage (NCBI taxonomy): Eukaryota > Metazoa > Chordata > Aves > Passeriformes > Passeridae > Onychostruthus > Onychostruthus taczanowskii. The sequence goes on from NW_024498795.1 coordinate 14,104,301, forward strand.
TTTTGCAGGCAAATCTCAACGCCTTTGGCCCAGCTAAGGCTCATTAAGATTTACATATCATCTCAGGATTTTATTTCTAAAATTTATAAAGCAGCAATTTAAGAAGGTTTCAGAGAAACGGGAGTCATCATGCCTTCTCCCACCCCCTCCCGACTCTGCTTTAGGATTGAATTGAATTTACACAGCAGAACAAAATGGTTCAACCAACTGGTGCAGATGACAAAGAGGGGAATGGGGGAAAATGTGCAATGGACTGGGGAGCTAAAGGATGCTGATTGTGCAGCCCTGTGGACAGAGCATTTCTGTGACAGAATTTCACAGAATTCCTGCAGTTTCACACTGCCAGAACAGGCTCCTGCAAGTTTGGAAAAGGCAAATCACATATATGGTAGGAGAAGGCAGTTCCATCACCTCGTATCCAAACACCTAGTTATTCCTACAGAAACTCACCTGGTGATTTCTGTTGGTATTTGAAATCCCAGTATCTAAGAGGATGATGGCAAAGTTCAGCAAGAGATGTTTCTCTACCAGACACAAGAGCAAGTCAGGAGTGATGTGTCAAGGAGTTGCAGTATCCCATGGTGACCACGCTCCTCAGTAGGAATCAGGCACAAGTATCCAGACTTAAGACAAAGAGTCATGAAAGCTGAAATATTCATCCGCTATTCATCCACATCCAGTTTGTGTGAAAGAGAAGTTTACCAGGCAACCCCTTTTTTTCCATGGCTCCCCCATTTTGTGATACCAAAATTCCCTGAGTTCTGCACCAATGCATTCTGGCCACACTACTGACCACTGTTTCATGCACTGGGTACAGATGGAGTATAAACACTTAACATTTTTCAGCCTATCAAAATAAATCATTCCAGTGTGCTGCTAGAGGTAAGAAAGGGTAAAAAAGTAGCACTGAATCCTTCACCTTCATGTAACAGCAGTAAAGCTAAAAATAGATTTATAAAATATTTGTTATCCTTAACCTGCCTCCAAATCAAAGTGATGTTGAGATTCACCAGTGTTTAGAGACCCCAAGAGATTTATTTGTAAATGGTTGGCTCAGACTCAGCTAAATCCTCCTTCTTTGTATTCAGCCAGTTTGGTGACCTGGTAACTATTCAAAACATAATTTTTAATGAGAAAAATATCCAACCCCGTCCAGCACATTAAGGTCCTGTAACAGAGAAAAGAGAGAGGAAAGGAAAAAGGAAAGGGAAAGTAAAAAGGAAAGGAGGTTCATAGAAGCTGGTGGGAGGGGAGACCTTTTCAGCAGCACATGAATTCAGTGTTCAGAAGAGGCCTGAATCTTCCACACAGGCAATGTGTTTTGTGTGGCTCCCTGCACAACTAATCTGTTGTTACTTATTCTTTTCTCCTGCAGTATAGATGGACCCTGTGTAACAGGGGACAGGGTTTTGGAGAACAGCCCTCATTTTGTTCAGTACAATACAGCCTTCTCAACTCCTAATGCTGCCACTTGAACCCTCAAACCCTCAAAACAGGCAAGAGAAGAACAATTTTGAAATGAATAAAGCAAATAACTGATTTGAGTCTCCTTTGGGTGTAATGTCACATCCCAGCTTAAGAGCTAGTAAAAGCTTTTATGGAATATTTTTCACACCTGGTAGTTCATACAAATGCTCCCTATGGGTATTTCTCAATTTTCCAAAGAAAAGAGACAGTTGCCATTGTCCTGAACAGATTTCCAATGAGATATTTGGTGAAGATCAGAGAGGAAAGGCATTACATGTCTGCTTGCACATGATTAATTGGCATCACTGCAGACTAGTGGATACATTCATTTATGTAAGGACAAGGTTTTAGGCTTTATCAGTGACATTCCAGATCATAGCAAAGGAACCTTTGCTGATCTACCATGACTCACCCAGATTAATATTTCCCATAACAAATTTTGTAATATTGAAAGAAGTATAAAAAATGCCCACAATAATCTAGGAAAAAAGCCTACCACTGAAAGCCATTTTTGGTGAAGGTTGATATTTTTGTATCACAACACCCAAGAACACAATTCACATGCTAAATCTGTTTCATGTAGATAACAGATTTTTATCCATAAAGGCATAGAGACATGCAACCACAATTCCCAAAAGATGAAGGAATTCCTATTCTCATAGTTAGAAGTGAAAGGAGTGGGCTGAAGAGGGAAATGACTGTAGTTAAAACTGTCAAGGAGTCTCAAGGAATGAATATGCATTGCCTGACCTGAATCTATTCCAGTTTCACATGGTACAAGAACAGAACATTTGTTTCCATATGAAAAACAAAACAAAAAAAAAAAGTGTTTCCATGGCTTTCCTAGGTAAAGCTGCATTTGGATCTGTTTTGAGATAGCACTTTTTGTAAAATGGTTTGGTTACTATGAAATGCTTCAGAGCACTTCAGGCTGGTAAAAGATAAAGTAGTTGGCTCCCTAAAACAATATTGCTCTCAAGTGTTGTAAAATAAACAGAAAGACATCCTTAATTTCAAGAAAAAACCCAACTGAACATGATCAGCAGAAGACCTCTGTTTCTACTTCATTAAACAGGATGGAATTTATTGCTCAGTAAGGAAGTTCAGGATGTCAAATTTTTGCCATTTGGTGCAAGGCTGGAAGTTGCTGTGTGAAGAAGGTGTGACAGAGAGCAGAGTTGTTCAAGCATGCTAAAGCAAGAACATCCTGTGAACTCCTCCAGAACACTAAGGCTTCATTTACTCATTTGTTGTCTTAAAGTCATACTTGTCAGCTTCAGGTCTCTGAACCCAAATGCTCCCAAACACAGCACTGGCACATCATGCACTTGCCCCTGAGGAGAATGTATGACTAACCTACCTTTTAAGGACACCTATGCTGAGCTATGAGACATGGGATTCACTCTTGTAAGAAATTCTGCACTGAGAGGTATTTAATTTTATCTTTTATTAGCAACTCTTGGCAAGTGTCATTATCAGCACTACAACAAAGAAATTGTGTAAGACTGAAAAGGAAAAAGAAAGATCAGTGACATTAATGGTTATATCTACCATGAAACTAAATGCACATAAAATTATGAAATCATGAAGCTTAGAAATCATGGTCTTTCAGCTACAAAAAGGAAACTCTACCCTATTTAGTACAGTGAATCTATTCTATTCCAAGAAATGAGGGGAAAAGAGAGTTGAGGTGAGGATTCAGAGGAAGCTATTTGGCATCCATCCCAGAGAACTGCTAAGCCCTCTCCTTCCATCCCTGCCTGAAGCCCCAACCTACCAGAACACAAAGAGTTTCCAAGGGACTAACTTATGCCTCAGTTAAGAGGGAAATCTGGAGCCACACTTATAAAATAGGAAACAGTGAGGCTCAAGGATATTGGAGTCATTACGTCTGATGGCAAGAAAGTTTGAGTACAGATAGTTTACAGGAGGTGATATGAAAAATAGGTAAAAGGCTGTTTGTTTATTCTTAAAAACCCCTAAATCCTTAGTTTCTGCTTTGTGAAAACTACCCAGTCGCTTTGTGAAAAACTGTGGATGTTTGAGTAGCCAAAGAGGCAACCTGGAAGGGTGGGGAAGATTTTGTGGGTGGAAGTAGGAAAACAAAGAGGTCAAAAAGAAAGAAAACTGCGTACATCAGCACAACTACTGAGATGAACATGAGTATTCTCAGCTTGGATGCATAAGGGCTTAAACCAGTAGAATCCAGTTTTCACAAGTTCACAGCCATGAGCAGAGAGACATTCTCTCTCTAGAGAAGGGAAGAGAGGGGGAGGAGAACAAGCAAGTTAGCCAAGGAAGGCCATCTGTTAAGTGAACTTCAGCTATGAACTCAAGACCTGCCCTTACTAGGCTCAAACATTAATAGAAGTGTCCAGAAAACACCAACAGCTAAACATAAAAATTCCTTTAAATCAACAAAACTGAAAAAAACCCCAAACACAGAGGTGTCTTATTTTAAAATAAATGCTACAGCCACTTGGTGACAAATCAGATGCAAAATAAACCTTACAACCAACTCCAAAGCAAAAAAATCTTAGTAATTTCGAAGGTGTATTCTCATCAGTTAGGAACAGGAGAACAGTTAATGCTATGCACATGCCAAAATTTCTCCTGGCAGGATTTGTAAAATTTAGGAAGAAGTAATTTGGAGAGATACAAGAAAAGGGAGTGGGACAAAAAGCCTCCCACACACATCCCCAGCTTCTAGCAGAAAGGAAGAAAACAGTGAATCTCAACATCAGCTCCAGATTTCGGGCAGTAATTCAGAAGGCTGGGAAACATGAGAAACTAGATGGCTATAACCCTTACCACTACACCTTGTGGTACACCACCAAACTTCCTTTCCCACAGACAGAAATGTCACCAGTGTACTGCAGGTGATAAAGACAGGTTCATTCCTTTCCTCATCTTGCTGTCCAACTCTTAAGAGCATCTCATAAAACAAGACAAACATCAGAACAATATTGTCCATTTTAAAGCAAGGTTTCAAGGCTACAGATTCAGCATTTAGTAATAAGCAGGAAATAAAGGGAAGGGATGTCTGTCCTTACATGACAAACCTGTAATGTCCTTAATCAGGCAGGGACCTCTGGAGGTCATGAACTGCTCAAAGCAAGACTAACTTGAAAGATGGATTGCAGCATCCAGTTCCATCAGGGTTGGAAGGCATCCAAGGATGGCACCTCTGAGTGATCCTCTCCCAGCTTTAACTGCAACGATGGTGACAAACCTTTTCCTTATATCCAAGCCTAAGTTTCCCTGTTGGACATGGCATACGTTGCTCTTTCATTGTGCACCTCAAAGTGTTTCACTTGTCTTGTCTCAAAACTCCCTGTGGCTGGTGGACACTGTCACCCCCTGTGTTTCTCTTCTCCAGGCTGAACAAGCCAGACTTCCTCCAGCTTTTCTCATAACACCACATGCTCCAGCTATCCCAGTGACTTTTTCCTGCTGATCACTAATTCTGGACAGCCTAAAATTTGCAGACAGCTCTTCACAGCTAAATAAGCTCGCCAGTAAGATCATTCTGAAGTTTGCAACCTTCCTTCTCTGATATTCCCTTTATAAAGTACGTTAGTGCAATTTCCCTCAACATGAAGGATGTACAGTTTCATAGTTTTATCTATAAATGGTTAAATCCTGGAAATGTAAACCAAGCCTTTTCTACCCTACCCCCCCCCCCCAAAAAAAAAAAAAATCATGATGTATTTAACATGCACAGTATCCACACCATCAACTACCTGGTTCTGGCTTTTTGTCGGGTTTTACAATTTTCAGGACATATTTATATAGTAGTTTCTTTACTATGAAAGAAGATTGCTTGTAATTATGTGACTCCAGAAACTATGGTGTCCAACAAAATAACAAATGAAACAATTACTAAAAAAAAAAAAAAAAAAAAAAAAAATCATGATGTATTTAACATGCACAGTATCCACACCATCAACTACCTGGTTCTGCCTTTTTGTCAGATTTTACAATTTTCAGGACATATTTGTATAGTAGTTTCTTTACTATGAAAGAAGATTGCTTGTAATTATGTGACTCCAGAAACTATGGTGTCCAACAAAATAACAAAAAAAAATCAAGAATTGAAAGGAATTCCCTTGATGGTAAATGAACAACGTCCTCCCTGCTTTAAGAAGGATAAAAGCTAAAATATACTTCTCTGATATGAAAATTGATAGAAATACTAATGACCTAAAAGAACAGGCACAAAGATTGAAAACACCACTTTCAGAGAGAGATTACAAAATGCCAGTCATGGGAAAACCCTCCTTTCACTCCCATCAGAGCTGCTAATCTCCCATTTAATCCTCCCCCTCTCCCTCATTTTGCAAAATAAATTATGAAGCCAGAAGGAGCCAATGTAATCATCTAAGTCTTTATCTCCTTGATAGAACAAGGCAGAGGATTGCAATGAATTATTTCTTTTGAGTTAAGGCTTATAGGTTCTTGCTTATTCCAAAAGGGAAGAAAAAAATTTCCCCTATCAATCTTCACTGAAATGTTTCCAGGGAAGGAAGTTTTACCCTCAAATTAATGTTTTTGTCTTTGTGCTTATTGCTACCATTTTGTTTACTTTCAATTCCACTTCTTATGTGACTTGGCCTGGCAGACTCTTCTAGCTTTAACATTACATGGCTTAATTTCACTGCTTCCATAAGGGAAAGCTCTTCAAGACCACAGCTGAATAAAACCAACTTTCCCTCCAAGCCTCCAGAGTTTGCAAGTGGTATTGTTGTCCAGCCCATCATGTTAATGTGCCTCTTCTAGGAACCCTGCTTTTCCCCTACTATCTGATCCACTGCGCAAATTAGACATAAACTGTATTCTGGCTGCAGTCACATCATTCCCATAGAGAGATCCATATATGCCTCTGTTTTCTCAACCCACTGGTTACTATGAGGCCCATTTACCACATAAATTAGATTAAAAAATCTCACAGTGGATAATCAAGACCTTTTCAGAAATGATGCTTCTTAAAATAGTGGGTTTTGATCCTGTAAATGTAACTTACATGCCTTTGTTCCTACATGTATAATTTTTGTGCCTATAATGAAATAAATGAAATAAATGCTGTTTTAATCTAGAATAATATTTAACCTAAATTAATTTTCTACCCATGCCTGATCTTTTGTTTGCCAGACATCCAATTAATTAATAAAATGCTAAAAAACACATACACATTTGAGAAAGAATGGGTATGAATAGAACTTTATAATAGCTCAGTTCTTAAATCACAGGAAACAAGAGCATATGTCCAAAGGTTCTCTTTCCCCCCCCTTCTCTCACTTCCAATGCAGAATTTGTTATCTCTAAACCAATTCCGGCAAATATCTGACCTGTTTTTAAAGCTCCTAACACAGAAGATGTCTCAAACTGTCAAGGCACTTTAAGCCAATGTATAGCATCCTCACATGCAGGAAAGTTTTTTGGGTTACTTGGAATAACTCATTTAAATCTCCCTTGCTAGGACTCTTCCCTTCAGAGGTTGTGTTTTCCAGCTCTTGGTTATTCTTGTTTCTGTCATCTGGATTTCCAGTTGCCTGCACTTTTCTTGATGTTTGGTGTCAGAAGTGAACATGCTGCTCAGCTCCAGCCTTACCAACAGCTGAGAGAGCAGAACTGTATCATCCCACAGACTGACTTCCATTGCAGACACATCACCCCTCCTCTTTCCTTGAGGCAACAGCATGACACAGTTGACTCATGTTCAGATTTATAAACAGAAGTAAACTATTACTAAATTTGTTTTCCATCTCTAAGTATCCAGCTGAAAAGAAAATCTTTGATGTCTGCTGCCAGCAATGTGCTTGATGCCTGCCTTTAACCTTTATTCATGCTCTTGTTCTAAAGCGGATTCCATTTCAGCTGTCAAGAATTCTAAAACTGGAACAATCAGGAGCTTGGATGGCTGATTTTCAGACATATCAAAAGACCACTTTCTTAATAAATAATATAAAAAAAGCAGAGCACAGCAGTAGATGCAGACCATAAACACTTCTTGCTTGAATCGCAATCGTCTGTATGGGTGAAAGGGCATTTCATTTTGTTTGCCTCCAACCACCCTCCAACATACCATGTCCACTGGACAATATCTGCTATTTCTTCAGGAGAAAGAAAATCTATCATTAAAATAAACAAAAAAGAAAGAACAGGGTAAAAGAGCTACCGGTGGCAAGCACTGTATTTTTTAAAAACCAACTCAAGGGTCACATGGAACAGCAAAAGAAACATATTCTTTATTTGCCCTCTTCTTTAGAGCTTCAGTGAGGTAGAACATCTTGGGGAACTGACCAACAACTAGAAAAAGGCGGCACCAGAAATGATCACTGAGGTAAACAAGCAAAGTGTTCAGTAGCACACAGAGATTTCTGTCTTTGCAGTAACACCAAATTAGACTATAAAAACCCAGCAAGGGAGCACTCAGGCTACAACCCTCTAAAACATTCCTGAGTTCAGACAGCCTGTGCTCTTTACATATAACAACAACTGTTGTCATCTCAGATATATTCCCCATGTTTCAGAAAGGTGTGTAAATAACATGCACTACAACCTGTGCTGCATTACAACTTCACAGAATATATGATGTTTGTATTAAACATCACAATAGTTTTCCAAAAGGGATGCTGACATGCAAGAGCAGTGAAATGCCCAGCAAGTTGAGGAAGAGACAAAAGAAGCATTTTCAATACATGAAGCATTGGGCAGGAGATGTATAATGCATATGTAAATGTGTCTTAAGTCTCAATAGTTCCTAATGAAAGAGACAAAAAAAACACTATGAAGGGACTTCCTTCATTAGGAACTAGCCTTCATTTTGATAAAAAATAGTCGTAAATGTTGTTGGACAGACAGATAGTGACAGACACAATCTGCTGCTTGAAGCAATTGAATGTATGTATTTGTTCATCACCTAGTAAGGTGTTGTTAAGATCTTCCTAAAGTTCTGACATGGGTTTTGAATTCCTCAAAGTCAATTAGTCCAAGAAACAAACAAAAAAACCCAAAGAAGCCTCTGTTGAAATGCGTTTCTCCTTCTGAAATGTGTCAGACAAACATGTTCTATTTTTTTTTTTTTTTATCCTAAGGAAAGTAGTCACAAAAAGCATTAAGAATACGTAAGAATTTACAGAAATAACAACTGAAGTAATACCATAAAAGGCAGAAATGAGCCATAACATTGAGAGCTACAAAATGTGACATCTCCATGGTGCCTCCCAAGTAATGATTAATATTTTCCTTGCCTCATATACCCATACAAGTTCTAGAAGCTTAGCAATATCCCTCTTTCAAGAAAGAAATAAAAATCCCTGGATTCTTCTTTCAACTGTTGTAAACCAGAGTAGCATGAAGGAGTTGAAGTGAGCCAGCTCCTCTCCTTTGTACAGGGAGTGCAGAGGCCATCCTTAAACCAGCTTGAATTTCAAAGCTGCTTTCAAACATTAGCAGCTACACAGTGCAAGTCCTCCTGGTTCTAAAAGGGAACACCATTTAAGAAACTGCTCTGCCTGGCTTGTTTCTGAATTGCTACTTAAGGTAGATTTTATCGAAAATGTCCAAATACAGCATTGTGCAACACTCAAATCTGACAGGAAAGGGAAGTGCTTTTAAAATGTAGTAAATATTATTAAAACCACACTCATTTATAATGAAAGATGCTACTGACTTACATGAGACCAGCAGATATGAACTGCGCTTTCTGTCAATGAATACAGTTCAGCCTTTTCTACAACTTTATTTTTCACATTTTACTAAACAGGTTTCTGTTAAACCATAACTTTTCCAGTTTTCCTGATGTGAACCCATTTCCAGCTGTAGGGTGAAACTGACTTAACTACAGCCAACATTTCAAAGTCTTTTATGGAAGCAGTGTTATTTTTACCAAGATAAACACTATATAAATTTCCACAACAGTCTTGTCTGGAAACAGCATAGGAAAGTGTTCTGAGTTCTAGAGTTCTGAGTTCAGTGGATATTCTTTTAAATCAAGCTAGTAGATCCCTCTAGCCATCAACAACAAGCATCTTTTAGAACTCCTTGGCTGATCTGACTTTTAAGGATGCTGTTTGCTCAAATACTACTAAGCCTACTACTCCCAATAAAGACTAACAAAACAAATCTAGAACTCTATATGCACGTAAGACATCTTAACACACTTCTTTACATGCCTCCCACACAATGCTTATAGTGACTATACTATCTAGGGTGTGCAGTAAAATGGTGCTAGGATGTTATTTAGAGAACCAAAATTTTCTTAAAATGACTCTGAGTTCTGTCCTGTTAGAAAACACCAGTAGGGTTTTTTCACATGGTTGAAGTGCCTAGATTAAAACCTTGCATGTGTGACCTCTTTAATCCAGATTAATCACAGATGGTGAACACATGCAGTATAAAACAACATTCACCCAGCTCACTCTCTAAACCCTTCTTACAGTGGTAGCTGGTAAATGAATGCTTTTGAGGAGGACTTGCAGAAGTCCCCTTCAATCCATTCTCAATCAAGTAAGTGTAAAACTACACAGTAAGCAACCATCTTCACTCTTCTGAAGAACTGGTTGAGATTAGAGGGTAGGAAGGCACATGAAGTTAGTGACATATTACAGTACAGAGATACATTAGTCAGGGTTTGTTTGGCTCTTTTGTTTGGTTTAAAAATATTATTAAAATACCTTCATTTAAAAAATTCTATTTTAACTGTATAAACCAAAAAATAATGGTTATTTCTAAGAAATCTTCACTGGATTTTCCTACTACAACATCTTTTACCATGGTTCACTTTTTAGATTTGGGAGTACAGGCAGCATCTCTCTTTCATGCCTCAAACCCAGGCAGTCATCAGGCTCCCCTGCAACACAAGAAGTCTGTCTTTCCACTCAGCTAGACCAGGTACTGAAGTGGAGATGACCCATGTTCAGGTAAGCACTGCTGGTTACTTGTGAGAAGGTCTCCCTTTTCTACTTTTCTACTCCCTGTGTGACAAGAAAGCCTCCTCTCCTCACTTGCACCTTCCCAGAGAATGCAGATTTGCCCAGATGCCAGTCTTAGCTGAAAGCACCACTTTCCATGCAGGCTGGATCGGGCTTGGAGCAACCTGGTCTAGTGGAAGGTGTCCCTGCCCATGGCAGGAGGCTTGGAACTGGATGGTCTTTAAAGTCCCATCCAAGCCAAACCACTCTGTGCATAAAAAAACAACGTGGTGCCCACAGAGGACTAAACTGGGTGCTTTCCACACTGCTATCTGCTAGTAGTAACAATGCCTAGCCACAGAGAAGAGAAAGTGTAAAATCTCACCCTGTAAAGATGAGATTAGAGGCTGAGAACATTTTCTGCTCTACGTCAAACTGTTTTGCCCTCCTATTTCAATACTCAAATCCTCCATTTATTCTTCCCGCCAAGGACTCCATGTGTCTCATCCCTCCCATGCAGTGCAAAAATAGCTGTTCCTCCCTAAGAACCATGTGCCCAAAAGTCTGCCTGCCTTTTCCAAATGTATCTTGTGAAATTCCAGCTGGTCTAACAAAAATATTATGCCTCTCTATATAACTTGTTGTCACAGAGACAACATACCTACAAACACTACAGCTACTGCCCCTCTCTGCCTGCATATTCCCTTCCTTCCTCCTCACTTCTTCCACAGAGAAATAAATAGGACATTCCAAGCTATCCAGGTTTTAAAACTTTAGCTAAGATTTAAAGTCAGAGATTAGACAGCTACCCCAAAAAGCTGTCAGTTATTTGGTTTACCTCATGCCAGAGAAAAAGCCAGAAACCGGTCAGACTGCTTGCCAAAACTCCTTGATACCTCAAATATCAGCTGGCATTTTGGAACTAGCAAGATGTAGAATTCACAGAAATGTGGGACTGTAAAGTCCCCATGGCCATTAAGTTGATCAGGTTTCTGATCAATCACAGACCATCACAGTAACAGCTCTGTAGTCCACCAAAATTGCCAGTATAATCAACTACCGCTGATTGTCTCATTATGGACACAGAGGGATTTTGCGCTGGCCTTGCTGCAAGTAGCAAAGGAGGACTATGCTGGAGCAAGTTCAGAGGAGGCCACAAAGGTGATCAGAGCACTGGAGCACAGGCTGAGAGAGTTGGAGTAGTTCAGCCTGGAGAAAAAAAGATTATGGGCAGACCTTAGAACAGCCTTCCACTACCTAAAGGGGGTCTGCAAGAGAACTGGAGAGAGACTTTTTATCAGAGTACATGTGGTGACAGATAAGGGGGAATGGCTTTAAACTGAAAGAGAGAAAATTTGGATTAGATTTTAGGAATAAATTTGTTCCTGTGAGGGTGGTGAGATGCTGGAACAGATTGCCCAGAGAATCCCTAGAAGTGTTAAAGGCTAGGTTGGATGGGGCTCTGGTCTAGTGGAAGATGTCCCTGCCCATGGCAGCAGGGTTAGAACTAGAGAATCTTTAAAGTCTCTTCTATTATTCTATGACGTAGCTTTCCAACAGCCTCAGCAGAGAAGTGGCTCAGGTTTGTGCACCCCTATTATAAAAGTGTAAGCTTCCATCTTCTCCCAAGCAATCCATTCACATCCCAGAGAAGACAGTGTGCTCCCTGCAGAGCCAGGCTGGCTTCTCTACCCCCTGTAGTGCCCTTTGGAAGAGGTGGTTGGCAGCTGTAGCTCCAAGCAGGGTCTCTACCACTGCTACCAAGCAAGAGTCACTCCAGTAAGATTTTAATCCTGAATTCCCTCCCCATCTACAACTAGGCCAAGTACTAGTAATCTGTCACCATTTGTAAGTCTCAGACCTGTGCCTAGGGCTGAGTTTCTGCTCTGATCACAGAAGGCCAAAACCACTTCAACTCTTCCAAGGACAGAGTGGCCACCCATTAGAAGTTAGTTTTCCTGTTAATAAACACTATGGGGAGTATTCCTCAGTTTTGGTTCATCTGTGAAGGATTTACAGCCTCTGAATGTGAACTGATGCATCACATATAAGTCATGAGCTTCAGTTTCAATTCAGACAGAGGACAAGCAGAGACTTTAAGCTTAACTTGGAAGCTTTCATCAGTCTACTTACATTTATTTGCCCATGCAAAATTGTCAGACAACTTTTTCATTTGCTGCAGGACAGCGATAATTACCCATAAACCTTAAGTCCTTATATAGATTTTAATTAAATGTGTTTACAAACTGCTTTATAAGATTACAGACAACATCTCAATCTCCAGGAAAGCCCTTAGGAAGTATTTAGTAAAGTAAGAGAATTCACAAACAAAAACACACCTGGAAAAAGCCAGATAACCCAATGTTTTGGCAGGCCCCCAACAATTCTTTTACTGGTAGCAATCAACATCCACTACAGACTCTAATTTGTCATTACTACTTTTAAAATAATGGGGCAAATCCATTAGCCCCAAATACCATCTTAATCAAAAACTTCAAGTTTCCAGGAAAACTGCACTAGGAAATCTACTCTTCTCCATACTTGTCACTACTGAAAGTTTATGCTTCAGAGTAATTATGTGAACAAAATCAAGCGCTTGGTAGTTATAGTTATTCTTGATTACTCCAGAGGTAATATGCAAATTAATTCAATTTAACGAGGTACAGTGTCATCACAATCAGCTAGGCATAACTGAGTCAATATGCAATCAAGAGTCCTCATAAACAGAAGTTTCATCATCTAAGTTAGACCAGCTTGTCCTTTGATTGATGTAAGCACACATCAACCTGCAAAGGAAATATAGTTTTTATGTGTAAAATAACCTACAGAGCAGCAAACCCTGCACATCCTACTCATCTACTAGTGAAGAATTAGACTAGCAGAAAACTGACAGCAATCAACATATTTAGTAACCAAAGCTTGGTTCTGTCCTTCTACTCTGCTGCGCTTCCCGCTCCTACCAACACATGTCATCATTCAGTATTGCCAGGCTTACTCCATCACTATTTCCACTCTGTTTTCATTCAGGTTCTTACTTCAATACACCCCATAAGTGAAAATGAACCCAGTGGAAACCCTTGCAGAAGATTTCCAGGTCTGTGCAGCACCAAGCAGCTCCCACCTACAGCAGTAGAACATGGGGAGAAGCACCACACATTTGTCTTTTACTTGGCTTGCCAAAGAGTTGATGATCATATTACTTAAAAGACAAGGTATTTTTTTCTGGTATGTTTAATCAGTGAGGCATGACCCTTAATTTCTGCTTTGCATTTGATTTTCTACCACTTGCCTTATATTCTCCTGCAGAGGCTTAGATAAGTTATGTTAAGAGTACACACAGTTCATACATAAGAGACTTTTGAGAGAACAGGAAGACTTCCAAATTTGTTACCCTGCAGCAGTGGCTTTTAAAGTTTTATTGACTACACTTATGCAATTGTGAAAGGCAAAGAGTTTTTCTGTTGTAGTTTTTCAGCTTATACTGGCCATAGAAATAACAGGATCTTTACAGAAAAAAAATATTCAAATGGGTCAAAGACGTAACCTTAAAAAGAGAACCTTGAACAACCTCAACAGCAGCTAAGTGGTCCAGCCTCTTCAGTGAGGTTACAATGACTATCTCCAACTACACAAGCCCACATGAATTTGCTGTACTAGAATCGCTTCCAGGGTAGTCCTGATTTTTGACTTTCAAGTATTAGGTAAAAGCTGGAAACAAGGAGCAGCACAGTGTCACCCACACTCTGATAATTCATCAATGATTCAGCTAGTAGGTGGTCCCACAGAGCATAACCTAAAGGCCTTCTGCTGGAACCAAACACCTCTAGGAACCAGCTAACTTGGCATGATTTGTGAAGAGTAGCAATGAATAAATGAATGAACTCTAAGAGGCTCAGTTCCACATAAGCATAATTAATGGATCCAACGATGAAGCATAAGACTGACATTATCTTGGAAAAACTCCAGGGGTCACAGGCACCATACAGGAAAGGAAGCTACAGAAGGAGCTACTGTATTTGCTTAATAAATCTATTGCACAGAGTGCTGTCAGTGGATTTTGTTCCAAGGAACTATACAAACAAAACAGTCTTTACAGACAGAATAGAGGGAAAGGGTGGGAAAGTGGCAAGGAGCCTCAATCTCATGATCTCTAACAATGCTGAACAGCTGAAACAGTCATAGACAATGTCTATGGAACTCATGAATTTTCTGAATTATTGTGAAAAATCTCAATTTCACAACCTGAAGGAGAAAATAACCACTTCTTTAAGAAACCAAGAAATGTCAGTTTGTTATTTGAATATGAGGTTGCATTTAAAGAGACTTCTTTTGTTGAGCCATTTGCATTCTTTGAAATATTTTTTATCATTTGCCAAGATGGGAGTCACTCCCAGGCTGTCTCAAATTGCCTTTCTAGTAAAATAAATGGGTCAAATGTATACAATCTGCTTTCCTACAAGACCACTGGAGAACTCTAAATATACACTGAAGTCTGATTTTTCACATTACTTTCTCAAACCACTTTAGTTTAGCTAATAGGCTTCAACTGTGCTGCCTTTGCATGGAAGTATAAATGTTAAGAATAAAAAAAAGACGTCCATAGCAGAAATTCTCCTAAATTTAAGACTGCATACACTTCAAGTGTAAGAACGCCTTAAATTTACACAACAATAATGTTTTCTCATTCAGATTTAGGAGTATGAAAAATGCCAAAGGATAACCAATTCTTCTTATATCCTTCAGCTACACTGCTTTTCAATTAAATTTAATTAATATACCCCAAAATGTCTTACTTTCATATCAGATTGTCTGGACACTAATAACAGAAACAGAGCATTAGTAAGATATTTATGTAGGGTACTACTGAACTCTTTCAAAGTTTTTCTGAGGAGACATTTTAGACAGGACTCTCAGATGACTCAGTAGATGGCAAAATTCCCTGTACTGCCAATTATTAATTAAAGCTTATTCTAGAGAACTAAGCTCATATACAAGTGTCTCTTGTAACTCAGAAACTCCTTGCAACTAGGTCTTGGCACGTGATTCTGGAGCTCATTATCTTCCAAACAGGCTTAATTATTTTGCAGAAGTTTTTTTTTTTTCTTTCACTTAGTGCTGTTATGGAAGGTTGGTATTACTACCCCATTATTCTTCTGTTTGCGACAAGAACTTGGCCTTTGGGAAGAACATCGCGCAACTCTGAATTGCTAACAGGCACTAAAAAAAGGTGGCAGTAGTAATTAATTATCACAGCTTCAAACAGACAGACAGGTGTGTGTATATGTGTGAGCATACAAGTATATATATATATCGACAACGCATATATACATACAAATTTTAAAACACGGACCTTACATACATTTTAAAACATGGACCTTACCTACTAAACCCCTGCAAAAAACAAAACCAAAATCCCACTTCATAAACCCTTAATCTCACACCTTCCATTCCCCCTCTTTCCCTCTCCCACATCTACCATGACACACTTAAGGCATCTGTCAATGTCGGAATAGATGTCAGAATAGCACACCCCTCTCTCCTTCAACACATAACCCTGACACACTTCACTGCAGAAAGCCAGTGAAACAGGCTCCAAATATTTTACTCTGCAGCTGGTCTTTAAGCCCTAATAACCAAGGGAGGTTGAAGTCACTCTCTAATCTCCTAATGTGTAAGAATCAACAGAGCTCCCCTTTGAGCAGCCAGCCTACGCCGGAGCACAGAACAGATTGTGTCAAGTGACAGCTGCTTTCTGGCAGAACACGCAGGCTCCCTACCAAGAAAGGGAGGCAGGAAGCATCACTCAGTTGAGGAAGAGGTTGCCAGATTAAAAAAAAAAAAAAAAAAAAAAAAAAAAAAAAAAAAAAAAAAAAAAAAAAAAAAAAATAATTAAAAAAAAATCACAAAAAAAGTCATACAGCCATTTGAAGAAGATCCATGCAGCTCTAAAGAGTTGCCTGCATATACCCTGAATGTATATAATCTGTTGCCATCTTCTCTCCACCTCTCCTCTGCTAACTTGCCTTTAGCAGGAAGAAAGTTTTCCACAACAAGAACTACTTGCCTATGTATCTGAATGGTGTTTCAGGTATTATGGCTGCTCTACAGAGAGAAATAATAAAGGACTGTCAAGCTCTCTAACTGGTTAAGCCAAGTTTGAAATTGAACATGTCCTACAGATATTCACTTTTCTTCAGAAAAGAATTAGGTGTAAGAAAATGAGCTGTAGTCTGGTGATTGATCATGGGTATTACTGTGTGCATACACACATGCGCAAATGCCTGGAAACACATTTCTTGCTATGTGTCATCATGCAAGAACAAGGCATGGAATAAAAAAATGGTTCCACGGCTCCATGTTCTGAGCAGCTTGTGCAAGTATTATTTTAATTCTGAAGAATCCACTAAATACACCTTAAGACTAGTCACAACTTAGTTCAAGTAAGAAGCTTCTGAAGTTACAGTAGCATTTTTTCTGGATGCCTACAATGTTCTGCAGCACAAAGAATTTTTTTAAAAAGCTACATTTTTGAAAACAAGTTGTTAGAAGTACACACTGTACTTCTGGATGTATTACCTTCCAAGATAACGGGAAAAAAATTCACCCCAAGCACCTTTTCCACCTCTGTTAAAGAAATAGGAATAAAAAAAACCTCCTCAAGAAAATCTTCACAACAAAGCAGCAAATGCTTTTTTTAGAGGACTATTTAGATATTAGGGCTACAACACTTGAAAAATTTGCATTCATATCCTTTAGCTGTATGATTTAAGCCCTTGTTAGCCTGATTTCAGTCCCGCTTAAAACCTCTGTCAGTATGTTAGACATACAGTAGGCTAACAACTAACTGCTTTATTAAATCCACATTTATGTGTAAGCAGTCAATACACAGATCATATGAAGGGATTTTGACCAGTTAATTTCAGCAGGATGAAGAACAGACTAGAAAAGACTACGGAATTAAGCATTTTTAGAGGAAATGCACTGTACAGGTTCACAAATCACAGGATATTCTGAGTTGAAAGAGACCCACAAGGATCATCAAGGCCAACTCTTAAGTGAACAGCCCATACAGGAATCAAATCCATAATCTTAGCACCATGCACTAACTAAGTGAATTAGGCTGGTTGTTCCTTTGAAAGGCCATGTAAATCAGACCCAAGAAGTTTCTAATACTACATGGGCAGTGAAGAATGTTCAACTGCAGACTGCAATCTTTCAAGAACTCAAAAATTGTAAATGGGTGTAACGTAAATACACCAGACATTAACAGTTCAGTTTGTGGATGAAAGAGAAGTCCCAGCCCCTAAGAATAAACATACCTACAAACTGATCTGATAATAGGAAGAGTTTTGCAACACAAGATAATACAAATAAAACAGGAAAGATGGTTACAAAATCTGTTCTTGCAGGAGTCCTGAATACGTCACGAATTTAAGAGATTATAAATTATTGTCTTTACTACTTCCTCTAGTGCTTTACATTCTGTTTACCAAACAGAAACAGCATGCAAGGAGCTGGTATAGCAGGTGTTCCACTTTGCTGTGCTGCAGCAGTGTCCCACTTGGTCACCACGGGCCACACACCAGCAGTGGGGCACCTCTGCAGAGCCAGTGGAGGACAGCTCCAGAGACAAGGCACAGCTGGGGCATGAGAACAGATTCAGAATCCAGCACTATGTAACCAAAAGCTGCTGCTGCTGCTTCTGTCAGTGGTTGGGCAGACATTTTCCACTGGAATTACATGATGCTCTTCTAGTTTTGCATCTGTGTTCACAAATACACTGCAACTCAGTGCCAAATTGCAACTGTTCTCACAAATATTCCTTTCTAGCCAGAGACCAAGTACTTTTAAAGCTGGTCTCTGCTCAGGATCAGGCTAGTTCAGTTACTATTCTTAATTCTGGGTCTCTATTACACAAGCCCACACAAATACTTCAGCCCAGAGCCAGGAATTCCCCTTCATTTTCCATCACCTCAGCCTGTAGCATCTGGTAAATAAAAATACAGAGCCTCTCATCTAAAAGGAGCAGTTTATCTAGACATGGGTTACAGCACTTTCTTGCTGTGTCCAGCCTGTGGAACTTCAGCCTCAATTGCCTTCCTGTTTCACCTGGGAAGTTCTCCTTTTCTCCTGGCTGGGCCTAAATGTTGAGATGCCTCCAGAACAAGATTTTGAACTGCACATTCATAGCCATGAATGCAGTTCATCTCACAAAGAACCACAGGAGTAGCCCCACTGTCTTGTCCTTACAAGACTACAATAATAAGTAGCCTCTTAAAAGAAGGTTTACAGAAGTTAAAAAGTGTAGAAAAGCTATTGACACCATTCTGGACCTGAGAAGGATTTATTTTAACACAAAGCACCCTTTAACACAATATACCAGTAACTTTTAAGAAAATTAATAATGGGTTTTGTCAAGCAATATGTGAGTCTTGCTAACTGCATAACGAAATAGGGGAATGTTTAGGGATTTTTTAAATGGCCCAAAATCTACTCTCACAGTTAACAGCTATTCAAAAATATCATTACAATTTTCTCACAGGCAAATACAGAATAAAGGTATTTTTTCCACTACTGCTTTTCACAGATCTCAAGATAACAAAGTTTTTACTCAAAACTTAAATGCTAAGGTATTGAACTTGCAGGACAGTGATGCTTAACAGATGAACATGTATCTCTGAACGACTGCAAAACAAGAGAGAGAGAACAGTCTAAAAGTGACTTTGCTATATTTAGGAGTAGCACAATCAATACAATACAAACATCAACTCCACAAATATAACTCGGGTTAGTCGCCAATGCCTGGAGCCAGTACATCTGCAGACAAAAAAAAAAAAAAAAGTAAATAATTAAATAAATTAACAGTTAAATTGGTGTGATAACATAAGGGATAAGATTCCAGTAAAATAATTTGCCAGGCACAGAAGAAATATTTTTGTTTTGGGAAATTTCTTTCTTTTGTTTGGGGGAATGTACCAAATCTTTACATGAGTTTAGTAATCTCTGAGCTATTCTTCACATGTTTACTTTGATTTTTCTTTAGTGACTGTGAGACTGTTAAGCAGCCAAAGACATGGAGATGATACCACACATGGGTACAAAATAACAGGAAAGAAAATAGTGGCAATCTAACTGCCTCTACTGACAAAGTAACTTTGCAGCTCAGAGGGAAATGTTGCATTACAATCTGGATGCAATCAAATCTCTGGTGGGTTTGTAAATCATTGCTAAGAAAAATCTATCTGGTTGTTTACACTATTTAGAAGAATACTGGTGTCAACACCCAAAGTTTGATTTCCACGTTGGCCTGAACTCTTTCTTCTGTAACTGCTCACAGACAAAATTTTGTCATCTCTATTAGTCAGACCTTCTGGAATAGTCAAACACTGAAGTTAATAGGTCTCCACAAATCGTAAGTGATAACTCCCATGTAGAAAATGAAGAAAGAAAATATCACTACTGGACTGAAAGACATCCATGAAAGCAGTACTGTGGGGTACACTTACTGAGTTACTGACTTCTGCACGGTAGACATTCCATTTACGATGAAAAATCAAACAAATGTACATGAAATCACAGAGATTTGACTACT
The DNA here is from genome assembly GCF_017590055.1 of Onychostruthus taczanowskii. NCBI lineage: Eukaryota > Metazoa > Chordata > Aves > Passeriformes > Passeridae > Onychostruthus > Onychostruthus taczanowskii. Next base: position 14,124,275 of record NW_024498795.1, read on the forward strand.
ACAGTTTGGATGTGTAGGGGATTTTTTTTGTTCTTGCTCTTTTTCAAACTAAAAAGTGATCAAACAGTATTAACCTCTACCAGCTAGTTTTAATGTTTGCAATTTTATCCACTGGAAGGAAAGAGAGAAGAAACAACAGTTGGAGGCATCTGTTTCCAAATGTTTGATTGGATATGGTTCAAAGAGTTTGCAGTTCGACTCTTCAAGAGGTGCTCTCATTAAATGATACAAATCCTTTGTATATGATCTTGCACCTGCTCTTTTCAGTGGAAACCACATTTATAGTGTTCACTCCTTAGTGTTTCTGAAACACAGTAGCCAAGAGTAAGGAACCTAAAAGGTGCTTCCAAAATGCAACACACATAAATTCATTGCTGTGGGTGGTTGGGAGTCACTAACTCTGTGCATTTAAAATTAGTAATTGTACTTACATGTTCTGAGTTTGTAAGGACACATTTTTTTTGTTGCTGCTATTACAACCAAACTAAATTTAACATGGAATCACATTTTTGTTGTTGCTGCATTACATCTTAACTATATTTCATATGAAATCAGTTAAACAAATATAGGCACCCTCCTATCTGCATTATCTCCATTCATCCCTAGGCATTAAATTGATATTGTTATAATTTATTTCTGTATATGGATGGATGTTCTTTTATAACCACTGGATTAAGCTTCAATGTTTAAGGCAAAAGGCTTTTGAACCTTAGTTGTCCCTAAGTAAAATTTGGAAACCTTGCCATCTGTAGCCTCCACCTCCTCTCACTGAGGTGAACCCATAGATCCAGGGCACTGTGCTCATATAACCAAAAGCCACCCAACATTGCTTCCTTATATTTCTCACTTTTTGTAGTATGAGCAGAACACCAGAGAGAGTGAGAATAAAACAATTTCCAAATACTCAGAAATAGGCTCTTCTCAAGAGCCCTTATGAGTAATCCAGCTCTGCTCCCATTGAAATTACTGGGACTTCTATCACTGTCTTGAAAAAAGAAAAATATAAAAAAATCAATGGCTCAGCTAAGGAAATGTTACATACATGCACAAAAGTTTTCCTGAAAGGCCAGTGAAGAGTTTCACCTAATCATTCCCTGATGCTGTTTGCTTTTTCACTTACTCCAAACATTACCTAGAAGTTCTGACATCATCCACGTGCCATAGCCACTTCCTTCTTATGGCAGAGAAAGAAGAATTTTTCCTCCAGTGAGGAATTACCAAGGGAAATAACTTGCTGATCATTTCAAATAAAGACAATACTTGATGAAGAACTACCTGACAAGGGTTACCAAGCCCCAGAACGACAAACCAAATCACTCAAGATAAATTTCAGAGTTACAGCATTTGTTAATTTTAAGCATAATTAACTAGTGAAACTCATCTGGCCTAAGAAGCCATAATATGACAAGCTGTAGCATGCAACAACATGGATCCTAAATGTAAAAAGAAAACACACAATGTTATTTTTAAATCTATTTCAGCGAAACTGTCTGAGGACATATGTAAGAGGGTGTCTATATTCTTTTTAATGGTTTCTCACATGTAAGAGCAAACTTTTAAAGCAATTTTGTTTATTTGTTTAGTACAGAGAATTCCTGCAAGGGAGATAATATTTATAACAATGCTAGTCAAAGTATTCAGTCTCTGTTCCCAAGATCATCCCTCCAACTGAGGAAAGCAAGAAACAAAAAGCCCCATCTGCCAAAACCAACCCAAATTGTTTCTATTGTTGATTTCTTTTGAAGTCAATGATACTGAAGCCTTGGGCAAATGCTTACCAACCAGGTCCCCCATTTTAGTTTTCCAAATAGCTATCCAAACAAGGTTTTGAGCTTTATAAACAACTAAGCCTTTACAAAGAGAGTATGTTTTAAACTGATCCAACTAAATTATGAACAAGATTAAGCATTACTCAAGTGCTGCCTTTCAAAACGCAACAGCTGAAACTTTTGATTCAGATTTGGAAGAGCAGGGCTTATTGGTCCTCAAGGGGAGTCCCCAGGCAGTAATGCTTATTTTCTCCTCCACTTTATTTTATAAATGTACCTAAGCATCACTCTGACTGGACCAGAAAGTAGGGAAAACAATCAATACCCACCATCACCACACACAATGCAAACACTAGAAATATGCACATAAATCACACATATGGCTCCTATGACACAGGCCCTTCAAAGTGAGGGTCTCTGTTTACATGCAGTACAACTCCTATCCATCAGAGCAGCTTATGAGCACAACAGGCATTTAAAGCTGAAAATGTTCTTACCCTCAAAAATTAGCCTTCTATTAAGCAAGGCAGCAGATAATTCTGCTAGTGATTTGGGCAGAGCAATACCCTCCGAAGCATTCATATAGTATCTTTGTTTTCAAAACCTGGGGAAGAGAAATTTAATTTTCATAGCCCTTAAACACTTACTAAGTTTCTAATTCTAGGACTTAACCTTCGTTCCCCACTCTTTTAAGAGCTTTTTCCAAAATGGAAAGTGTGGACTTCAAACTTCTTTTCAGAAACTTGCTAATGGAAATACCAGCTTCCCTGCACACCCACTCAGATGTATACAAGTTGTGGCAACATGTCATAGAGGAATTTCACAGCATCACATACTTTTTTCACCATCTCCCTCAAGCACATCAGTTACCTTTATTCTGTGCTCTTAAAATTTGTGACATTAGACACCCGGAACTATATTAAATACTGAAACATATCAAAGTACTATAGTATTGTTGAAAACTGCACATGAAATAATTCTTCTGGCTATTTTTGGAGAACAAGAGACAGTGCAAAAACCCAATTCTGAGTTGCCTTAAATTTTCTTTAGTCTTTTTCAGATGATTTTAAGACAATGGAAATAAGCTAGATATCTTATGAGTTTACTCCCAGGTAGGAAACTGTCAACTACTTAGTGTACAGTCAGCAGGACCTACCAGCTCCTCACTGATCCTATTTAATTCACCATGCTATAGGAGTGTACACACCCTTTACACTTTACAATGGAAAACCTAGATTAAAAAAAAAATTAAAACCCCCATGAGTATCCCAACAGCAAAGAACACAGTTTAGCTCAGTGACATTGGTAAAATTAGGTAGGCAATTTTGCTATATTGCTTTTTTAGTTATTTGCCTATAAAAGCATACATTCCTTAAAATATATTTACATTTCCCCCTCCCCTGAGAAGTTCAACCCACTCACACTGAATGATTTTTGCTGCTTACAGACAAAGAAGAAGTATCTGGGAGTAGTCTGCCTTCAGGTATACAGATACTTTGGAAATAAAATCAAAGTAAGATCTGCTATTGCGGTGTGTCTATATATTTATATATATAAAAAAGACAGAGAGAGAGAGAGAGAGAGAGAGAGGCTGGGACTCACACCTTGCTATGATAATATGACTTGGCAAATACAGAGGGTCAAATGCTTCCACTCTCCCCCACCTCCATATTGGTGCTGCTATAATTGGTCACCAGCAATGCGACATAGAAAAGGTTTGTATGTTCACGCTCAGCTGGCACGTGCCCAGGCAAAGCTTGGGGAGGGAGAGCTTCCCAAGAGTTCCTGCTAGACACACACAGTTGGAAGAAAGCCTGGAAGACCGAAGATTAACAGTCTACATAAAGACCTCCAACACCCAGACTGTGCTGGCCAGCTGAAAAGCTCATCCCCAGATTTTAAACCAGTCTGCAGACAGCAGACCTGGCAGCGCCTGAGGCCAGCAGCACAGCTCTGCTTCCAGGCTGCTTAGATAACAACTGTGCAGCCAAGGGATGGACTGGGAGAAGTTATTTTAAGTTGCAATTACGAGTTCATACGTTATCAAAAGAGCCGGATGAACACAGTCATTGCTGCTAATAGCTTCCTTTTCTCTTCTGAAAGAGCCACAAGGGTTTCAGTAATGGCAACTAAAGACAAAGTAAATAGCACCAGGCGAAGGGTTAGGTGCACACTGTTGCTGCTACCACCCCAGTGAACTCCAGTACTCCATTCTTTTTTCAGGCAGTCCTACTGAAACAGGTCTGAAACACATATCTCTTTTTTTCTTGTAGAAGTACTTAACCAGCCTCTTTCCTACAGAGGATTCAACAAACCCACCATGTAGTGGCAGTGCTCAAGATAAAGGACTGCACAAGCAGCCCTCACTCTTCAGCTGAGGGCTGGGTAGCCACAAATGCACACAGAAGGTAGCAAAGTACTTCACACTTTCAAAGCAATCAGTGAGTGATTCAAAGTGATTTCAAAGCAATCACTGAGTGGCCAGGAAAAGTGTCAGAAATCACAGCAAGAAGGAAAAGCAGCACTACTACACAAGAGGTGAGGCAGAACTTCAGAAGGGGTTAGCAGCAAGGTGATGGAGCACGAGGTATTCTCCCTTTGCTACACACAAACTAGTTCCAACATGAGAAGAAACACTAACGTCAGAGCCAATATTAAAAGTCATTGCCACAAACACAGAATATTCTTCAGCAGGCAAGGTTAAATGTTGAAGGACAGCCTGACCTTGCCACAAGTTCATCTGAAGTCATAATGCTGAATGAGGAAGTTGGGCATAAATAAGTTTTTACTTGCATGAGTCCTTACACAGCTACACCTTGGCAATGGATTTCTCTTAGATCAGTCACACAGCCATTACTAACAGCAGAGACTGATCATCACAAATTTTATGCTCCCATACTGGTGGCACCCACGGTTTAGAAACAATGGTCCCATCAATCCTCCAGACTCACTACTGGCTATCAAATACAGTATTTTCTGACAAGTATTTATTGAAATTAATTTTAATAGGACTTTACAGACCAGCTGCAATCATTTACTACAGCCTTTCAGACTACTGTGACTTTCAGAAATCAGACATTGTTACTTTGTTTTATCATTGAAAATTTTACATGCTCTAAAAAAGTATATGGTACCCAGCCACAAATGAGAGGTAAAGAACTCTGTACTTTTCAGTTTTCTAAACCAGGTTCTGGAATATTTCCTTATAGCTTTGGTAACAAATTGTTGCAGAAGCTACAGTGAAGTTCTGTCTTTCTCTAATACTTACATGATGATGCTTCCCAACCCCTTTCCTGAAAGAAGACTCACCAAAAAGTTGCAGGATTTTAACTTTTTTTTTTTTAATCTGGCAAGAAGATGCTGCTCTAAGACTGTGCCACACACAAACTGGATGAGCAGCCAACTGCTGAGTGGGAGGCTCATTAAAAAAGGCCATTTGCTTGCCATATGTCTCTTTCTTCTAGACAGACTAAATCTAGTCATTAAAATTTTGACCAGAAATGCAGATTAGCAAAGCAACTTTTTGCTAAAATGGCACCAGAAATTTTCCTAAGCAGAGCGTTGAGAGCTACTCAGTGCTCAGAGCAAGTTACCAGTTTGACAGGGGAGCCCTGATCCCAAAGCAGGGTTGGCACAATGCCTCATCCTTGCAAGGCTGGTGTTTCCTGACCTCCCAGGAGGGAGCTCTTGTTCCTCCATCTCTTCCTCCTGCTGCCCTCCACCACCACCCATGCTGCTGCTACTGTCCCCTACTTCCCCTCTACCAGCACCTCCTGCTCACACCTCTACATCCCTTCTACTGCCCTAACACTCCCACAGCCAGCAGGGTGACAAAAGTCAGCACAAGCACATCTGGTCCCAGCCATCTGCCTGGAAGAGCTCTTGCAGACCTCTGGATTCACCAGATCCAGCAGATTCTTTGACACCTTTGTGTGTCTTTGACAATGTGTGTATTTACACACCAGTAGACAAACAGGTAACCCACAGGCAGCCACAAACTTCCTGAAGTGGGACAGTGGTCAGTCAGCAGCAATCAAATAGAAAAAAAAAAAAGGAGAACAGGCAATCCACACCAACCCTTAGGATTTCGAGTCCATCTCAGCCTTTTTTAAGATTCAATAAAGCACTTTTTCAGATAGGAACATATGCATACTAGATCTTATTATACATGTCCCTCTCTCTTCTATTTACATTCTGTTTTAAGACACTACCACTCTGAACTCAAATTCAGGTTTTCTGTTGATTTTCTTTAGAAAGTTTGTCTAAATTCACGTGTTATGCTTCTATAGCAACTCTCCTCTTGGATGGTTCAACAGCACTGCATAGAAAAAATCTGATACTATGAAGAGTTACAAGTACTTACCATTTCCCCCATCCAAAGTCCCACGGTGTCTAGTGAAGCCTAAGGTTGATTTAGTATCATACAGCAACTTCATTCCTACTCAGAGTATTTCTCATCCCACACCCCAGGACATGCTTTAGCTCTTCTCCTACACTGACTCGGAGGGACACATCCTTCCCAGCAGCTGGTTCTGGGTTTCTAAGCCACATTTATAAGAATCTCTCAACTCAGATCCATGAATCTAAGGCAGCACTACTTTGTTTTTCTTCTATTTTTGGTAATGCCATTTGTGTAGCCAATGTCTTAATTCTCCCACGTACTTTGAGCTCATGTAATTAATTCAACAGAGACATAGTAGCTAAAGAACTGGATTATTCAAGTCACCCTGACCACCCATCTCACCCAGTTCACTTCTCCCATCAAGCCTCACAGTGATCCCACTTGGCCTACACACACTTTACTTTTTGGGTCTGGAAATGCAGAGGCTCATGTAGCATTTTATCAGAGACAAGCTTTTCCAGTCAGTACATTTGCTAAATGCTTTCTCCTCCACAGACATACACCTCACACTTGCTTATGCTCAAAAAGGTATAAATTGTTAAAAAAACTAAATAAAATACACAAACCAATTATTCTGACAGAACACAACAAATGCACTTCCCATCATTTTAATGAAGACCCTCAGGTGGGATCTTGCATCCAACTCACACATCCCTCTCCCTTTTTGAGCATGTGTGCAGCCATCATAACAAAAATAGGACTTTTCACATGATGAGCTGGTCCACACACAGCAAAAGAAGGATCAGGTGAGTGCCATGAAATAAGGCAACAAGGAACAGATGCAGCTGGTTTGAGTTATTTCAGCCATTCAAATGCAGCCAGCCTTGGCTGGCTATTCCCAGTCCACTGCAATATAGAATTCATGTGAGATGAACCGGAAAGGTTGAACTGGTGACAAATATTTAAAGAGTGTGATGTCAAGGTGCCTCCCCTGAAAAACATAACCTTAACACATTGATTTGAAAGGTCTTTCTTAACTCTACATAGGCTATCAACCATCCAAGATGACAGCAGCATCTGTCAGTGTTGTAGATTTTGAGACAAGTGGCGCAGCAGCTTGGTGTTCCTAGTTTAAGGACATTTATGAAAGCCCTCTTACAGAGTACAATGGATTTCCTGCTTTGCCTCTGTTCCACCCAGCTTTGGAGTCAAACTGCACACTTGGGCTCAACAAGAGTTGAGGCTCACCTGCAGTAAAGGGGATGAATGGAAGGCAGAGCTTCATGCCCGTACATAAAGCTGCAAGAAAGTCAGTACAGGCTTTCAGTTTCTCTCTGTTACACAAGTCCTTCCGAGCAAGAAGTTAAATACCGATGTTCTTCCTATGCAGGTAATAATGGTCACCTTTGCTATTAGTGTTAATAGCTTCCCTCCCCTCCCTGCCACTGAAACAAGTTCATGGCTGCCAACTGAGAACAGAAAATCGCTGCACAACAGCCCACGACAGAGGGAAATGCCAGTTTTTCCACTTCTTTAAATTTCAAAGCTCACAGAAGTGCCTTTCCCTGACACAGCAGAATCACTGCCTTGGATCACAGTCTAAATTAATCACACAAATTACATTCTCCATATAAACAGTTATACATGACTTAAATAGCATGGTTTTATTTTCCTATTGGCACAGTAGCTCAGTCAAAGCTTAGGACATCAGTGATGTCAGCTGCTTTAATTGGCAGCACTGACGTGACCAGCTCTCGTTCCCAGACATGAAGTGCACTGGTTTCCATAGGGAGGATGCTGACTGAAGAATTCCTACAACACTTCCTATCAGTTGCTTTCAGCAGCAAATACTGGCTCCAGCAGGAAAAAAAAAAACAAAACAAAAAACATATCTGTTTGGGTATCCAAAAATTCATACGATGATGTCACCCTGTGAGACAAGATTTCTCTGCAGCTCCCTCCCTAAACACACATGACCTATCAAAATTCCTGCTCTACATTCCTGCCAGCTGGATTCTGTATTTACAGAAGGGAAAGACATCAATAATTTTTACCCTGCTCGTTTGCCATCCATGTTAGCTCAGTTGTAACAGTTCCCCCTCTGGCCCCCAGAAGGAAAAGGGACAGTCTGTCTGAAAGAGATTTCACAGACTAATTATAGAAAGCTCATGACAATTTCTTCCCTCAGAAATTCCCATGCAGATTTAGTCCATGTAACAACTCATCAACGAAGGAAAAAGTGGGGATGAACTTGAAACAAAGTGAAACCAAAAGCAGAAGAATCAACTAAATGAAAAGAAATATGCAGTAGTCCATAACCTAATTCCCCAAGCATTAAGGGCTTTACTTCTTTGCAAAAGTCTTCATCCACTACTAGCATGAACTGTGATCCAGGTAAGAGTCCTAGGATAGCTGCATTGGTGACTGCTTCATTCCTAGCAGTTACATGTGCTTGCTTTCTTGTGCACCTGGTACTCTGTAAAAATGAAAATTCATGCAGCGTTACATAAGAGATTAACAAAAGGCATCATTGCCCATATGAGCCATCAACTCAAAATATCCCATTTCTCAGAATTTAATAAAAATTCTTCCCCAAGTTTGCACAGAAGAGAAAGCATATTTTTTAACTGATTAAACATAGCCTTTACAACTCACTTTACCTCATTAAGGGATAACTTCAAAGCCAGATGGGTGTTGTTAAAACTGTAAAATTCCTACTTTAGGAAAACTGTTGTGAAGTTCCAGATTGCAATTACAGAGTATAGACTAAGAAACCCTACTTGAACTCCTTAACTATCCTTAAAGACTTTTAACTGTATGGTTTTCTAGTGGCCTGTCAGGTAGGCAAGGGGTGAAACAGCTTCTCACTTTATTCATGCCTTGCTCAGTGCCTTGAAACAGGAATTGTTTCCCTGCCCCAACCTTGCTGGCAGGAGCTCACCAGCTGGGTAGGCTGTAGTGTTCATGCAACTCCTCCCTTCTGAATTCTGAAGTTAGACCTCATGAAAGAGGAGAACAGCTGTCTCTTGGGAACTCAGGAGCCACATTTCCAGTTTTCTTGTAGCTAGTGCTTAGGGAAGCTTCAAATCGATAGAAATGTGGGATCACCAGAACCTCAAGTGCAGCACTGGATACACCTCAGATTCCCAGTGGGGATCAGCCTTTTTCTCTCAGCTTCCCAGTGGTTAAGTTAGGCAGCTTTTAAGACCCACTCCCAAGCACTTAAGTCTTTCCAGCATTGTGCAAATGAGCCCAGCACTCCACAGTACCAGCCAATAGCTAAGGCAAAGTAATTCAAGCAACGTCAAGCAAATCCTGTGTGATTCAGGCCATCTCCCAGTCTTCTGGGAACCAGTTTCCTGGCTGCTATTCTACCCTTCCCTCAACTGCAATCTTTCAAAAAGTCATCCTCCTCCCAGTTAATTTCTTTTGTACGAGCCTCTAGAACTTTTTCCTAATTGATGCAACTCCAATTGGCTTTTGTGCTGCTCATGGAGATCTGAAACAAGCAAACAGAATGAAACAAAAAACCCCACCAAACACCTTACAGTGAATGCTTGTAAGGTCACAGCTGAATTTCAGCAAGTTTCAAGTTTGCAGACTTTGAGTAACAGCCAAGAACTGTGGAAGTCTGAGAGGAGCATGTGATATTAGGATTCATCAGTTGTAAAAGCTGCAAGTTTTCCCACTTTGTACCTCCCTTCTCACGAATAAAACACAGTTCAATGCTGAGGCAAAACTTAGGGTTTTTCTTTTTAAAACAAGGATAAGATTAGACTTGTGCTGAAGTCAAGGCAGGTGAGAGCAAGAGGGCAAGACAACTGAATCTAAAAGCATGCATCTCTTCCCACCTAGTACCTCACTGTCATAGGATTGAAAAATATCACTGTCATCACAAGCTTTTGGTCCCTTTAAAGCACCAAGCAAACCCCATAGAAGCAAGCATATTTTAGAGTAGAACTGGTGCCTACAAACCACAGAAACTCCAGGTTAGAAAGAAAGAGAGAAAATGTAAGTATTTTCTTTCCATGAGTTTCTGGGACACAGACTTTTCCTCCATTGCTTGGAATATTACCACCCTGTGAATTAATCCCACTTTTTTCATTACTTCAAAGAGCAACAGCCTTTGAGGGCTGCAGACTCTTATAGCAGCTCCAGTTTTGCTGTCTGGCCTATCTCAAATATCTGAAAGGTAAATTGGAACTAAAAGAATGTTGAATGTCGTATCATTAAAAAGCTGGATGCAAACTTCGATATATCCACCCACCAAACTGAACATCAAGCAAATTCTACAAGTTCTGTAGGGGACACCAGGAATCTCTCATAGACGTAAGGTTGTATATACACAAAGAAAGAAACAGAAAAAAATAAAGAGAAGACACATGTATACATTCCTTAGCAGTTATAAAACAAAACGCAAATTAGACAAGATTCTCCAACACAGGTGATCTGACAAAAGGGGAATATTTCATTAAAATTAAGTAAAAAGCTGCTGTTTCACCAGACTGGCTAACAGGGGGAGATGAAAGAACAGGAAGAACAAGTGCACCCAGAGATGCAAAAGAAATAAGCCATATTTTTGCCAGCAATCTCATCGACTGCATTTTGATTCTGCAATTTGATATTGCACTGCAGATCAATGGAGAAGTGTTTGACAAAATTTAAATGGGCACAGAAAGTGAAATAACAGGACCATGGGAAAGTCTGACAACTTGAAGGTAACTCTCTGAGATAAAAAAAAAAAAGAAGACAAATATGGATATTTGCTTGTATATTAGAAGAGTTCATCCAGTTTTTCAAGGTGACAGGTTTGAGAAGTCAGGAATATTAAGAATTTCCAGACTACAAAGCTGTGATTTTCTAGAATAACAAAAAATAAGTCTTTGTGGGGAAAATGAGGTAGCAACAAACTAAAATCAAGTCAATAAATATATTTTAAAGCATAAACATTTCCAGAAAAGCATGTATGGGCAATAACAAGTGTTACAGACATTACTGATTTCAGAGTTGAGGAGGCACAAACTATTCAATAAAATGAATACCCTCTCTCTCGGCAATATTCAGGCACTACTCTACAATCAGACTTTTAAATGAATACCAAATACACTTTCTTCTACATGTTTATAGGGAGAGAAAGGCTGCTGTTCTCAAGAAACTTCACACAGTCAAGTATTCAGAACTATGGAAGTCATATTTCTTTTTTAAAAGCATGAAGGCTATATGCTGGTGGCAATGCTTTCTTTTATTAGAAGTATTTGTGAAAGGTTTTGAAACCTCCAAATGCTTTGCAGATGTACAACTCTTCAAAAAAAAAAGAAAAAACTAAACAAAACTTGAGTACTGGGGGGATTAAATGTGTGGGTAGGTTGTTTTCTTCTGAGGAAGAAGATATCCATTCATTAATCATTTACCAGCCCACGTACACATGGCAGCCTGCCTCTCTCAGGAGCATTGCATTTGGGCCCTGCTCTCTAGAAAGTGATATTCAGCTGCAGAGCACAAAAGCCTCAGGAGAACTATGTGATAGCTCAGTGCCAGGTCAAGTTCAAAGCAAAACACAAATTAAAGTGCAAAACATTTCATATCAGGGAGTGGTGTGCCTGTTGGCTGGAAAGAACTCACCTAAGTTCTTTACTCAGTTCTCTCTCTAAGGCAGTGTCCCTCCCTGCCTTAGATCTCACCCACGTCTTTGAACTTAAAATTACCCCATAAGAGCTGTGCTGCTCAACTCACACAGAAGACCAGGCATAGCTTTCGCTGGCGCCACCCGCTCTTCCAAGGGAGGCAAAGCACCGGACAAAGCGCTCTTTGTCCAGCACCACCTTCCTTGAGCAGCAGACAGCATTAAATTGCATCTGAGGGACTGGAGAGTCTGAACTGAACTTAAGCAGGCTCTGTCCCCAAAGTAACACAAGCTGGCAGCAGATACCATAATGCTGACAAGCAAAGGATGCATGCCAGTCTAATGCTTGCTCTTCTCCCCAGGGCCATGCAGAAAACTCTACAGCAAACTACAGAAGACCCAACATATTATAAACATCTCGAAGTGCACAGCATCACTGAAGGAAAAATCTGAGCTCTTCCAGACCTCCCAAATCATGATGCAGCAGGTTCAGGGTGGCTAATGAGGAACAGCAGCTGCTGTCACTGTCATAATCTCAAAACAACTGGGAGATGCCTAACTCACACCATGCTCTCCTCCCTCAGTGTCCAAGGGAAGGCTCTTCTGGAGTGGACAGCAATAAGCCTACAGGAATGGCCAAACTGTGCCTTGGAGGCAGCCATGTCATGGGACCTGAAAGAAAACTTCTGCAGCTGCATGTTGCCAAATCTCAGGGAGCTGTCCTGCTCTCCTGTTGCCAAGGCAAGTTCACTCCTGAGAAGACCTGCAGAGAGCGTCTTCCTTCATGTTAGGAGGACACAGGGAGGAGCAGGCCCATCAGGCACAGCTCTGTGATTAACAAATCAAACCAGTAGAAACAGGTTTCATTGGGGTGTTTGTTGTACACCAGTTCCAACACCAGAGAAGGGCCTTCTGACTCATTCCCATCCAACACTCCACCTGTGGAAGGTTCCCATGACAAGGTTTTATATTTCCTCATTTAAAAGACATTAAGAAAGCTATCAGCACACTTAGGTAAGCAACCAGCAGGGCACCGGTGATTACTCTGTATTAGCAACCGCACACCTTCAGTCTGTGGTAGGGAGGTGTGAGTTCACAGGAGTATTTTCAACATCCTGGATGTGTTACACTGCGGCACACCCTGGAGTCGGGTGTTACTTTCTAATATCTTTATAGAAATACTTTTGTTATTAGTTGCCTCCTGTGTGCACACAGATGGCAGCAGAGACGTATTCCCTCCAAACTCTGGACAAAACTGAGCAGACGACTATAGAAAAAGAAAAGGATTTTTACATTTGTGTACTTGTTTTTTTGGTTTTTTTTAACATCATCTCAAAGGAACAGCCTTCCTCTCAGAATGGAAAAAACCAAACAGTTGAAAAAAAAATGAGCCATCAGTTGCAATGAGAGAGATAAGGCCCTAAAAAACCCAAACATTAAAAGTCCTGCTATGATTTGATTAAACATGGGGAGTATTTGGGGCAAAATGACCTGGATGCTGCCAATTCAATCCAAAGTACTTTTTTCTTTCATTGCATGCACTCCCCAACACTAGCATGACCTTTGAAAGAGAAGACTGCACTGTGTAGGTGGGGGTATCCACACACTCCACAGTCTTCTGTGTCACTTTTCCTGTGCAGCAGGTTTTAAGCAACCACATCCCACTTGATCATCCACTTTCACATCAATAACCTGCACACATAAACAACTATGGCCACGTAGCAGAGGCAGTTACAGTCACAACAGAACACCTCTGTGGCTTGAGCTGATGAATCCCCAGAAACACAAACACACAAACCTCAGAATCCTCAGAAAGATAGTTTTGAGCTGTAGAGTCCTGGAAAGTAATGTAAGAAGAATCAGACAACACCGGAGGGCCACAATATTAAAACCCTGAGAGTGTCTTCAGTGCCTTTCAGTTATCACAGAATACTGAGATGTGGTCATCAGCATGTCCCTGGGACACATCGTGCTATGCAGAACTTCTGCAGAAGAATGAAAAGTATCCTTCTTGGCTAGCAGCAGCACAGCAAAGTGTAATTCTGCAAGGTACCAACCTGCCCCGTATCTTCCAAATTGAGATCATAAACCAGTATTTTCCAGAGGCTACCAGGGGTGACATTCATCAAGGTAAAGGTTACCATGCTGCCTAAGCAAAACCTAACAGTAATATTTAACATCAGCTGGAGGGTACTGGTAACATACACTTGCTTTTAGAGTAGAAATTAAGGGTATCAGAGTACCAGGAACAAAACATAACTAGTTCAGAGAGAGAGCTGTTAAGACCTTCCTATAAGTATCGAGTGTGAATTGTGTACCTGAAGAAAGCAAACCACACCAAAGGAATGTCCATCTGCTGTGATGGCTTACCTTGGATTCTTATGAAACCCATTCTTTCAGGACAAGACAGGGCACTATCAGGACATTAACTTTGACATGCTCTCCATTCCATATGCATGTGAAGACTTCTGGTGTTTTAAGTGCCAGAAACACATCAGTTATTTGGTTTTAATTACGTAAAAAATTAACTTGATGCTACATTAAATTTAATTTTTCCTCTAAAGAGAAGCAGACTGGAGAGAATATTTAAGAGAGAATGGTTACAGTAACAGCTGTCATATATGATCTTTAACAGCAAAAATTACCTATGTCTGCCATCACCAAAAGAAACAACCAGGTGGGGGTTGTAGTACTTTCATAGTAGGGAAAGCACCATCAGCAAGACTGCACAACTCAGATTCTGGTAATAAAATTTAAATAATAATTAAATTTAAATAATTTAAATGTAAAATACAGCATTACCCTTCTTTAATAAGACTTTATTGTATTTGTTTTATTGTATTGTTTAATAAGTGTACCAAAACCTGATTTAGCAAGTAGCAAAATAAGATTTACTTTATGCTCATAGCTTTATATATATATGAATGACGACTTTGTGGTACTTAAACTGTAATCTCAGGAAAGCAAAATCAGTTTCAGTGTCTCTTTCTGCTCAACTGTTACAATGAAAATCATGTTGCAGTTTGTGACATTGAATTTCTAAAGAACAAAAAAAGGTACTCTCTTAAAGCCAAAACAAACCTTGAAAGTCATTTCAGTGAACTCTTATATTCCATCTCTAAGGGTCATTCTGGTAGGTAGTACATTTTAGCTGACAGAAGTTTAAAGTTTAACCATGCAAAAATCAGTCCTGTAATCCAGGTTAGCACCCAGCCCAGCAAGCTGGCTCAGGCAGCTCCATTAAACCTGGCCTCTCCAGCGGGGAGCTCTGGATCCCAAGAGCAGTGAACATGGGGCACTGCACGGAGCAGCACTGACAGCACACTCAGTGCTAGCTCAGACCTCTCTATGGTACTCCACAGCAGCACATCTTTAGGGTATGGAAGACACCTCTAACTGCATTTAGATGCCTGCATCGAAGTGGCGAACTGCAGTGCTTCGCTATCTAACCCTTCACATGCACAGATTTATCTCTCTTTTCATGGAGGCAAGCCCATTAGACATGCTCTGGTTCTGAAAGTTAGCACAGACCATCTTTGTGATGTTCCTTTGGCAACACTGAAGCTCATCTCGTGTTCAGTAAGTGTCCTCACTAGGTGGAAGCTTCTGAACTTTCAGGTATTTTCATCTCATTCATGAGGGTTTTGTGGCAGGGAACTTTCTTTGACAGCAAAACGTATTTTGCTAACTAAACACACCCTCTTTTCCTGCATTAACACAAGCCAGAAAGAAAAGCACATTGACACTTTTACAGTATCTCAGGGGATAGATTTTTATTTTGCTGGTGTCTGTGCAAATTTAAGATATGAATGAATGGAAACATGAAGAGTCAGGAAACCCTGCTTAGCAAGTCTTTGTTAACTTTAAAATAAAGAACGAAACCAAGCCTTCAGTAAACCCCTTAAGATGCATCATGCCAAATAACCATTTTATTTTCTGTTCTCCTTCCAGGAATCAGTGTAAGGATTTTAAAACATGGTATTCAGTTCAAAGGAAGTGAAGTGCTTATCTGTCCACACCACTGGAGCTCATGCAGCCAGGAGGTGTAAAAAAAAAAAAAAAATCAACATTACTAAGCATAAGCACTAGAAAATGTTTATCCTAAGAAAGTTAACTTCAAAGAGTTTCACATAAAGCCACATGCATTATGACACTATATGCCATCAGACCAAAGCTTTTAAATATATCTTAGAAAAATTAACATTCCAGCAGTGAACTCCAAGGAGAAGCAGTACCTAAGAAGGCAAGTGGTGTAATTTTCATCACTGGAATAGGATGCATTGCTGCAGCTGCAGCACTGGTGCGACTGACACAAAGCAACTCAGCCAGGTCTTGTCCAGCTCAGCACACCCTCAGTGCACAGTGTTTTAAAGGAGACTGTAGCAGAGCCAAGCACATTATTCAATTGATAACTGTTTATACAGAAGACTAATTAAAACTCTAAGCCCACATCTTTACTTTGTAGCAATGTCTCTTTCAGTTCACACTTTCCAGCTTTGAAAAGTTTTCTATCTACTGCTGTAACATAAACTGTTCCCACTCATTGTGTTGTTCTGCTCAGCTTGTGAATAAGAACACTAAACAGCAGGAAAAAGTATTAAAAATAATTTCTTAGCAAAGTAAAAATAATTTGAAATTATAAAATAAATATAGATTAGTTGGATCATAGCTACTTGGAACAACAGTGTTACTCTATCACTCAAGAAGGCAGACAAAGACAAGGCATTACTGAGGAGCACAAGTTTAAAACTACAGTATTATTACAAAGAGTCCCTGGTGTTTAACACGGAAACATCAGAAAATCTATTCCATCTTTGACCAAACATTTCAAGGCAATTTCAAACTTTCACACTTGTGTCTCCACATTCACACATGAGAAGTGCTGGCAACTCATTATGCTCAAACTGAAATCAATTCCTCTACACAGCTGTCAATGTGTTGCTCAATGAAATACATCTATTTAGCAGCCCTGCATGCAAGTCAGTGTCTCTTGCTCTATAACATTACTAAAAAGTTAACTCACAGATGATGGCATGAGAGGCTTAGCTTCACCCTCTCAAATATAATGATCAGTATGAGTGGTAGGCAATTAATTATTGTTTAATTTGTATTTCAGGTCAATGTTAGCTTTACCTGCATAATGTACAGGGATTTCTATCTTTGGCCCTATGACGTAGTGACCCTCCTCCAGACTGTGAGCTGTAATTGTTGTCCACTGCCGACACGAATGAATCAGAAGATAATCGCTCTCCCGAAGACCTTCTATAGTTTCTCCTGTAAAACAGATGTAGGGTTTTTTTAAAAAAAATAAAACAAACCACATTTACTGCGTGATGAACTAGGAAAGCATTACAGCAAGCATTTTATTCTTATTAGTGTTTATTTTTTCTACATGTTTTCATAATTAAAAATTCAATTAAATAAATTTCAACTCTATCCAGTATTCACTTCTGCAACTTAAGCACCTTACCTTCCAGAAAACAAACATGAAGCAAAATACCTCAGTGCATGCATACAGTATCAGAGATGCAATCCAGATTACTGAGTAGTGGCTCTGGGGCTCCTTTTACAACTTTCTGCATAAACACACTTCACATTTCTATTTCAGTCTGCCTATCTCACTTGATACAAATACTCGAGAGATCCTTTAGTTTTTAAATAAAGGGGGAAAAAATCCAACACATTCTCATATTTTAAAAGAGAAGCACCACACTACCATACAGCAGTAACTGGATATCACACTTTCAGATACAGAGAATTCATCTTTGTCATTCTATCCCTTTGCAAGCCACTGCTTAATTAGCCATTCAGATGTCTATAAACTTAATCCTATCACTTAAGGAAGAGAAATTAATAAATAAATAAATATTTTTTTAAAAAATTCACAAACATCTAAGTCCCCTCTCAGACTGAAATTTGATCAGAAGCCTACTCAGACAATGTATTGCTCACCTTTCTAAGGCACTCTCATACTCTTGTACTCTGGTGTCTGTCAAACCTGTCCCAAACACTGCCAAAGATCCAGTTCTCCTTCCTTCCCTTGCCTCTCACAACTTTGCATTTCTGCAGAGTATCCTCCCCTGTTCTACAGTTTGCAGTGCATCATCAGGTCTAGAGTGCTTTGCTAGGTTTCCCAGCAATTGCAAGAGCCATTTTAGACAGACCACTTAAAGTGCCAGCTACACATCTCAAGCGTGATATGATATGTGAACAAAATTTCACAGAGCAGGAAACTGTTCTGCATGTCATCACAGAACTGCTCTTACACACCTGCAGTCCCGCTCAGTACACTTCTGCATTAAGCTCAAAAAACCAGCCTTTCTACAGGTGTCTTTGAAGCAGTCACTTGGACTTTCAGGAACACTCAGCAGACACTAAAAAAAAGACACGGTCCAAAAACAAACTTTAAATTTCATTTTCCTTCTCTCCCACCAGCTCTGTGCAGTTACAGCCAAAAGTAACACAAATAGTTTAGCCCTGGAATCAGGTTTGGACAAAACCCATCCCTTTCAGTTACTACAACAAACTGAACTTTCTCCACACTGTCCTGATATTCCTAAAATTCAGTGGAAGAATGAGAATTTCCTCAGCCTGAGGCAGCAGACATTTCCTCTGTTCAATCTCTGCAAAGGAGAGCTACTTTCCACTGAGCTTTTTTTCTGCCTGCAACAGGCACTCTTCCACCGTAGGCAACAGCTTCTACATAGCCCATTCCTGCCTGATTTCATGCTCCCATTCTATCAGAAAGCACCCTCCTACACAATTTTAAACAGAGCAACTGGTGTGTGTGAGAATTGTTGCGATTTTAAATCAGAAGAGACCATTACAACCATCTGCTCTGACACCCTTTGGCCACAGGATTCTGCTTGTTTCCTCCAGAAACTCAGATCTGGCTAAACAAGGGAGACACCTGCAGAGACCAATAGATGGAGCTCCATGGGTCTGCTGTTCCATGGCCTCTTAAACCTTAAAAACATTCCTGCTGTGCCCATTTTGTCTTTAACTTATGATCATTGGTAAACTGCTATGATATAGAGGTTATGGAGAAGAAACAAAAAGAAGTCAGAAGGTATACAAAGCTCCTTAGTACCAGTTATTTTTGCTCCTATGAAAGTATATTTCTAGGTATCCTTCTTTTCCACAGCACAGAAAGTAGCTTCCAGGTAAACAGGCCATTTCATGAACTGGCTTCCAGGTGTTCCTTGGACCACATCCCTTGGCAGCCCAGACAGGCAGGCTGCTTAACACCAGCTTCTGATCCCAGGGAAGCACCACCACCCCACCCACAGCACCCTGGGATAAAAGATCTTGTAAAGCCTAGGGAAGAGTGGCAAAATTACCATGCAGCACCAGGGGACTCTTTCCCATCCATATGTTGAAAGAAATTCAGATATACTTGTTGAAGGAATTACGCATCTGCTAAGTTTTAGCTAGTTATCAGACCTTGAGCATCTCCTGTTTTCTGCTTACAGGGCAACCTCTAATAAATATAAGCATTACCTTCAGCTTGCTGCAAAGCTTTATGATTTTGAGGGAAAGCACAATAATAACAACAATAACAGTAATAATAATACTAATACTAAATGGTGTTATTTGAAACTCATGTTTCAGTTTTGAGAGTTACACTCATGCTTCCTATAATCTGTGGCAACAAGTGGGACAACCCTGTCCCACAACAAAATCCAACCTATGATACCTAAGGGAAGACCCAGTATTTTACTAGTTTCACTCACACTGGTGAACAAATTTGGAATAAAACACAAAGCATCACTGGTATACATTTTCTCTGCCTTACAATCTGTAGGTATAATTTGAGACTATTACCTAAAGGGAGGCTGGACTCTACATCCAGAATTGCAGGGAAATAATTACAGTATAGGTCACCCTTGAAGAATCTGAGGAAGATATTCTCAGGAAAATAAAGACACCCATTATGAAAAGGAGCTTCCAGCCATGGCTCACATGCCACGATCTGTTTAAGTGGTTGCTCCACTAAAACTGGGTGGGACAGGTGAGTGTAAAAAGAGATTAGTAAGGCAGGCCCAAGAGTGACTACGTCATTGAGTCTGCAGCTGGAAGTAGCCGTATTTTTTTAAACAGAACCTTAGAAACCACAATTCTGATTACATCAATTATTTGCTGCAACTGATTACATCGGAAGTTAATTTCGTGCTTTGCCACAGGAGACTGGAGGAGACAAGGTGAAGCAGATGTGACAAGGAGTTGACACTCCCCTTAGCTCCTTAACAAAGGGCAGGTCCTTACCAAGCCCTGATCTTTCCTAACCATTGGTGAGACAGATTCCTGGGGGTTGCTTTATAGGAAGAGGCTCCTTGTCACCAAGGGATTAAAGGACTCTCAAAAACACCAGGCTAATCACAGTCTCCAAGCTATGCAAGGAAAATGTGACTGAGGACAACAAAGCAACTCACTTCTTTCTTCCCTTTTCTTCTACTCTGTCTCCCCCATAAGACTTGCTCACTGATTTTCAAGTGCTTTCTTCCTGGAGGGGAGAACTTTCCAGGCTGGAGACCCCTCTGACCCTTGCTACAAGACTCCTGTCCCAGCTCAACCCAGTCCAGGGTCAGTTATCCCTTTACACTTTTCTCAGCCTTGCAAAACAGCCACACACACTCCATCTCATTCCCCACCACCACAGTGGCATAAGTTATGCAAGCCTTTCATTAATCACACTTTAGCTGTGTGGGAGAGAACTCGGCAGCCCTCATACTCACCAGCTACGCAACTCGGTTCTCACCTATGCAACACTCTCCTAGGCTGCTGCTTACATAAAAATAAGACACCATAAGAAAACAGAGAACACAGGCCACTCATCTTTACTAACAGTTTTGTCTCTTATGATCCAGTGTGGATTAGCTGCTCTATCTTTTCACCCTCTCCTCCCTGCCCCACATGCCTGCAATATAATTAAACCACTACAAAGATTCTACAGGCAAATACTTGTGCTGGTCTTTTACTCCCCCAAATGAAAGTCAAGAGAACCAATGAACTACCACATGCAATTCCCCACCTTTCCCCAAGTTGCCTACCTCCTTCCAAAATATGAATCGAGTTTATTCATAATAATGCCTAAGACACCCATGATTTGCTAGCAGCTCCTAAACACTAAATGAAGTGTAAACACCCATCCTTGCCCGAGATTAAAAGCCTCACACCTCTAAACTGAAAACTTAGCCAGTATGTTCCAGCACAAGCTGATCTCCCACAAGCACTCTGACCACAATCAGTATTTGGGTACTTCACTTAGCACCACCAAAGCAGCAATAGGTCTTCAGGTGTTCATTGCAAATAAGATTCACTATAATTTTTCAATTGCATGACCCATTTCTGTACAATTCCTAAAACCCTCTAATACTGCCAACACCATGCTTGTTGAAGGGTAGTTGCAGGGGAAACACTGATCAGGAAAGGAAAATCATTCACATGTTGATATAGTCATTACAAAAAAAGGTAATTGCTTAATCAAGAGTCCCATGCTTATTAAATATTATCTACATTAAATACCAATACTACTTTAATAATTCTTTCCAGTTGCGAAACTGGATCATCTACATTTGGCAAATCTTGACTGTCATTGTAAACATTCCAATTTCAATTTAACAGGTAACAGCTGTAGCAAGACTGATGAAGGAGGAACATAATACCTTCATCTACAAATTCAGAGATGAAATTATGTCTTCATCTGTACTTTTTGAGAACCAGGCAAGAAAACAGAAGTCAATTACATGCAGGGACTGAGTTTATATATGTCTATGTTGCAGCACAGAAAGAAAATAATTTCTTTTGAAAAGAGCCATTTCTGCAAGTTGTTGCCACTGCCTACTTTCTAAAGACACATTCATTTTTATTTAGTTTAGCATTTCACAATTTCAGAATGTCTGTGAATTCCCCCAAAGCCTTGAGAGAATAACTGAAGACCATTTCAGTTTTGAAGGGTCTGAGCACTCCTGTCTCCTCTTTGCTTCGTCCTGGATCACAGAATATCTCAAGTTGGAAGGGACCTGTAAGGATCATCAAGCCCAACTGCTCATTCTTCACAGAACTGCCTAAATATGGGCAAGTATCATCAAGATGCTCCTTGAACTGTGACAGGTTTGGTGCCCTGACCACTTCCATGGAAAGCCTGTTCCAGTGACTGACCACCCTCTCAGAGAAGAGCCTTTTCCTAATGTCCCATTACAGTCCACAAAAGAAAACTCACAGGTCCCAAGTACTCTGCTTGCCAAAGACAACAATGACTTTTCAACACCAACCCCTAAAGAAAATTCATTAAACAAATGAAAAGAATCAACCAACCAACAATAAAACTTTTACGGTTCTCCTCCTAATATTGGAAAAACTAACATTCAAGTCACTGCAAAATGTTCAGGCCAATATGACTCACTTACTCACAGAAACTACACAGCTAAAAATAGGCAGTGATGTACAGGAATATAAATGCTTTATAATGCCACATACTTTGTCATTGTGGCTAAGAGTTTGCATCACTGCCTTAAAGCACAGGCTTTGAGTCTGGAGATATTAAAATAGTAGGTATCAAGGTAATTCAGAGAAAGAGAAGTTGTCACATGCAAGGTTCCAGTAACGCAAGAGATTCTATTTACAAACACCAGATGAGCTAGATACCATTTCCTCCTGCCAGGAAGACAGTTATGGACACATTCCACTCATCTCATTCATCACAGAAGACTGCAAAGTGAGCTTAGTGCTGTCCCTTGCACATCAGCTCAAGCATGCTGAACTTGCTCTTTCTGGAATGAAAAGGCTTACAGAAAAGAACCAGGAGCTCACAAGAAACTTAAGATGGCCTTTGTGAAATAACTGATGAAAAAGATGCCTGTGCAAACCCCAGGGAAAACTCTGCAAGACTTAGGGCCATGTGTTTTCATTAAGCCTGAACACCATCTGCATGCAAGGTAACAGATGCTGTACAATTAAGTGCATCACCCGGACTGTCTTGGTCAGTTGAGTAGGTGGTGAGTTTAATTATTCCATCTAATGTTCCATAATCACATTACATATCATTACATAGAAAAATCTCAGCAATATTAAAAATCATGACTGGGTGCTTAGCCAGGTACCTACCAAGCCAAACAAAAGAATAACATCAACCTTATTCCCCCTTGAGTTTGCACTAGTATTTGCTAGGAATGCATGTTAACTGGAAAAAGGTGGCTGGCTGGTCAGGTGAGCACCTATGCTGTGAAATAATTAGGCAGAACTATCAGCATGTGGCTAGTGTTACAAGGGAAGGAGGTCTATCTGACAACAACCGAAAACTAAGAGAAAGCAAAACTTACGGAAGCCAGAAAAAAGAAAGAAGTGAGGTTCTTACTTATTCATCGTGCTCCCATTACACTGAAGAGCCCTACTCACACACTATCTGCTTCACTGGGCATGCAGCTTCCCTGGGCTTTCCCTAGCTGAGGACCAAACAAGCCATGCATTAAGCTAAACCTTAACATTATCCTATCCCACCATGAAAACAAAAGGACAGCCCCACACAGTATGAAATGAAGTTACAATCTATCTCGTTACAAAAAAAAAAAAAAAAAAAAT
The DNA here is from genome assembly GCF_017590055.1 of Onychostruthus taczanowskii. Classification (NCBI taxonomy): domain Eukaryota; kingdom Metazoa; phylum Chordata; class Aves; order Passeriformes; family Passeridae; genus Onychostruthus; species Onychostruthus taczanowskii. The sequence continues at coordinate 14,147,589 of NW_024498795.1, forward strand.
TATTACAGATTTGCATGGCTCTGTGCAAAGAGACGTTTTGGGTCAGAGAGAGGTCACACTGCTAGCAGAAATATAAATGCCAGTGCTGCTTTTTGGCAAAAGAAGGAACCTACAAAATGTGGCACTAGCAAATGAATAAAAGCTGTCTTGTTTCTGGAAAGGCAAATTTGTGTTTCAACAGACACAGCTAGTCACATAGCTCCCACACAAGGTAACACCTTAAGATTAATTAAATTTCTTTTAATCTTATTGGGAGATCCACAGAGGGTAAAAGATGAAACCAAGGCCTCCTCTCAGCACAAAAGCTTGGGGGAGACCCCATCTAAAAGCTCAGGGCTAAGCACTGATGAGACAGCACACCTGAAGAGACCACACACAGGTCAGAAACACCCAGCACCTGTGGGCAGCTGTGAACTGCAGGCATCACACACGCTTCAGTCTCCTTGGCAATGAGGGTCTGGGAGCACCACAGGTACCTGCAAGCCTTTCCAAGGTATGCTTTGCTGTACCACCAGGTGTTAAAACAAGGCTGGGTATCACAACATTTTTTTGTCTTAAAAAAAAATAAAATAAGAAAGAAAAGATCAATCATAACTCAAGAGCCATTCTTATCTGAGTCTTTGTTTCCTCTCACTGGTGGGCTAATCCTTTACATAATCTTCAAAGAGGTCTTAGCACTGCAGTTCTTATTTTGCCAGTTGTTTGTTTGGGCTTCTGATCTCTTAAAATACAACACAACAAAAAACAAGGCATAACATCCACAACAAAACAGCAGATGGCAACTTCTTGTCCCACACAAACCAAGTAAGCCGAAACAAAAATACGTACACCAAGCTGTATCACAAAGAGCATTCACCGTTGATTTGAATTTGTACTCATTTGATTCAAAGAAGCACCAGTAGCACAGAGAAGCACCAGTAGCACTCAAGCAGCACTGCACTGAGTTTGTTGCTTTCATAGTATTAAGAATACAAGTTCTCTGAAAAAACATACACAAAAAAAGCCTCAGAGTGTTAGCATGGGCAACAAGCTATTGAAAGAGAGCTTCAAGTTCCCTGCACCAGTGCATGGGACAGCTTCCATCCGACCTGCACAGTGCTGTCAACACGTGATCCCTCACCACTTCTAGCACTCAGCTGTCTTACTGCCACAGCATTTCACTGGCACAACTGCTGCCTCTTCTCCTACAGATCATTTCATTGATACTTAGAGCTTTCTTCTTTCACAATGATGAGTTTGGGATTTACGTTTTAGGTGAAGAAACAAAAAGCTTTTGCTAAGTCTGAATATTTAAATTAGGAGAAATTATTTTATTATTATTTAGGAGGCTGTGCCACCTCTCCTTATGAGAACTCCATGTGAACTCTGAGGGAGGGTGGAGGGAGAAAGTCAAACCTTTTGTTTTCTGCACACTGCATCATACTGCAGACTATCTGCTGGGTGTTTTATCTATGGAGACGCACCTCAATGAATGTCAAAGACTAATAAATATTAAATTAGGGTGGTTTGCTTGCTTAAGCTTTGGCACTGTCCTCCGTTACTGAGTCAAATCTCCATTGAGCTGTTCAGCCTGTCAGTGCTATTTCTTTGGCAAAAGCACTGGTTTGTGATGTAGGTCAGCAGAAAAAGTTCATTAGGTAGAGAAGAGCATCTGAATTTTTCAGTCTGAAGTAGCAAAGGAAATCTGTAGGGAAAAAATTTGCATCCTTATAAAGTTCCTTAAAGGAAGGGGAAGAAAACCCCAGAAATATTTTGCTACATGATGAAGCCCACTTGTAGCAACATTAGACCTATAAAAATTGATTTTTTTTTTTTATGTCTCTGTGAACAGACACTCAAAAAAGTTACTCTTCCATTAAATGCCTAATGGCAGAGAAGCAGAAAGAGCATGCACTTGGAGAAAACACTACCACTACTACTGAAGAAAAACCTCTGAAAGCCACTTCATGTTATCAGTCTGATTTCATACAGACACAAAAAAAGGTTGATTAAAAAATTAAAATCAAGCTGATCAGAGAAACTTCCTTGTTTAAAAGAAAGCATAAGCAACTTGCGTGGGAGTATATCATGCAAAGTCTAAATGCAGACTGCCAGTAAGTTAAAAGGGTAAACATTATAATTTCTAGGAGCAAATATTGTCGTTTCTAGGAGTAAGATGAAAAAAAAAAACCAACAACCCAACCAAAATAAACCACATTAAAATTTAAACATCTCAGGGCTATATAACGTAGTGTACTAAATTTTTAATTTAAAGTGGGCAGATTCATTAGGCAAGCCTGACAGTGGTCTCAACTGACTTTCTGTGTCTGAGCATAGTGGAAAAGATGAAAACAGAAGGCTCTGTACCCAGCTACACAATCTTTTGAGCTTTCAGCACAAAGATCTAGAAAAATATTCCAGTTATATCTAGGGCTACTGATAATCAGCCTCACTTTTCAGTTTCCCTTTTTCCTTCTCAAAGAAATTCCCAAATACTTTTCAATATGTGCTTCCATTTAACACTTCCATTCCTGCAGCACATTCATTTGTGCTGCTTCCCATTATATGGATCAACGAGCATTTCTGTCATGATTCAAACTGCAACTTAACACTCATCTCTCCAAAAAAAGCAAACCCAAAGTAATAATGACTTGACCTTCCATCAGCAGGACAGACTTCATGTCTTCCAGTGGGTGAAAAGTTTCCTTTGACAGCATAAGGATTCATACTTGATTTGATTTTAAGATGACTTATAGTCTTCCTTCTTTTGCCAAAAACAAGAAGTAGGGAAAAGTTGTAAGCATGGAAGTTCAGGCAAAATTAGTCAAAATTCTTCTGTGTTGTCTGTCAGATTAAGACTCGACCTACTGGTGTTGAGTTGCTTTTCAATTACAAAAGAGTTAAAAAAAAGAGCTTTTAAAATATTTTTATTTGAGAGCTAGGCATCAAAGCCAGCTCAGGTTGTGCCTCACAAACTCAACAACAATTTCACATCATTTCTTTATTAATTCACTGCTGAGACAATGTAAGAAATGTCCTGAGACTTGTCCAACCTCATCCAGTGCTGCCCAAAAGCTGCTCATCTGCAGCAAGGTCTGCCACCAGCAATTACACTTGTCTCCACCTTGGATGATGGAGTGAGGGACACTAAATCTTCCTGCAGCTTCAGGGAGAGCTGGGCAAGATGCATCTACCCAAGAAATAGTTTGTCCCAGATGAAGCCTCTTGCCACCAGTACACTTTGGATGAAACACAACTGCTGTTGGCTGCACTGCAACAATTTTCAGTTGTCTGAACAGGGAATCCAGCTTGCTTCACTGACCCCACCTGCTCAGCAAGGAAGGAGCAAGGACAGCATCACCCCCAGAGTGCCTTGTATTACTACTTGGAGTACTTTGTGCATTGATGGAATCCTTCAGCCTCACAGTACTGTGATCAGACTTTGCTCTGGGCAACCATTAAATATTTCACTATCAAGGGAAAGGAGATAAGGCTTTATTTCTGCAATTTCCAATCCCTCTGCAAAAGCCTGATAAAATCAAATTGCTTCAATCCAACTGATGCTGAACTTAAGCTATCACCCAATAATACCTAACAAGAGAGCAGAGACTCCCAACCACCTATTCTTTTTATGCCTGCCAGCAAGAAGACAGATTTATTTCTCTAGGATTAGAATTTTGCTATTGGAATGACTGGATATACCAGTACTGTTGCAACAAATCAGCATAAACCATAATCTCATTACAAAGCTATGGGACAGATTAATCCACTGAAAAATCCAGTTTGTTCCAAGGCAAGCTTTTCCCTAGCTGCAAATATACAAAGACAGCATCTCAGTGAGTCTTCAAAAAACCCTGTTTGACCTACTGCAGGGAAGAGAAGGACAAATATTTTAAATAAGCAGCAACTGGAATTTTGGTGCCACTGCCACTGATGGTAAACTCTCTGCTGATTTCAGCAGTCTCACAGTTTGAACCTTGGCATCTTGCTTTCTTTGTGTTCATAAGAAAACCAGTGAGAAAAAAAAGAAGAAAAAAGAGTAGTAACAACACAGATTTCATTGAGCTTTGTTTGTGTTTATTTCAAGCCTTCAGAACTAACATCCCAGAATGAGAAACCTTACTTTTTATGAATTCAAGTCAAACAAGCCAAAACACATCTTTCAACACAGACTGCTCTTCACTCCCACACAGGGGGAAAAAACCACTCAGTACAACAACATCTTAACATTCACATTCCAAAACAGAGTAACTTTCTGTTGCTACCATAATTACTCTTCTTATTAATATTGAGCATCATCAGATGTAACTGCAGATTTGCTGTAACCTCATGACAGATTTAATTCTATGACTGATCAAACAAAACAGTCAAACACCATGGTTACTTACAACAGCCTAGAAAATATCAGCAATTCTTTAAACTATTCTGATACTCTCAACATGTTGAATGTCTGCCAACTATTAGCGGCAACTATTTGTCATTGTAAAAAAAGGAAGGAAAAAAAATCATACAACCACTCAATTCCTTAAAAAAATGAGATTCTTATGGAAGAGAGCTCTCTGGTTTTGAAGTCACCTAAGACGACAAATCTGAAGTAATAAGAAAAATAGCAAGGAATGGCAAGTTTAACTGCACTTAAAATGGTCACAGGTTAGAAATATTGAGGAGAAAGCTAAATAACTTTTCATTGTATGCAAGAGAGGTTCCAGCCTAGTTTATTGTTACCATAGGGAGTGAAAGGAATTGTGTTGATCCCATACGTAGTTGTTTTTCCATTTTGAATTCTCATGGCCAAAGTCGAAGGGGTAAAAAAGTTAAAATATTTATCTGCTCTTTGCAATGAAGGCACCAGGCCTGGAAATGAAAAATGCAAAAAAGTAGCTCTCAAACGCAGTCTGATAGGTAAAGAGAACAACAGCACTACCTGACCGAAGTTAAAACAAAGCAGTAACGAGACCTCTGAGCAGTTTGCTGCCATACAAATAAGCTCCTTTAAATACTTCATTCACAGAACTGAGGTTCTCTTTCACTAGAGGCAGGCATTCCTCATTCTAGAGAGCTCCTGCTCAGATGTGTCTAGAAATACTGTGAGGTCCACTGGAGGACACACTTCCAAGTGCCTGTTTAGCATCAAGTGCCCAGCTGGAGAAGCCTAATACTTACGAGGTGGGAGCATTTAGCATTGCTCTTAACACACTGTCACTGACTTCCTATTTATGTCCAAGCACAGACAGAGTGGTTGCTTCAGCTGATCAAGCCAGAGGCAGCTGCACACCTTTGCTGCTGCACAGGTCTTGAGCAGTGAGGTCAGGGAAGGCTGGGTAAAGCTCCCCAGATGAAGAAAATGTTAACCCTACCAGCCTCATGGATTTAAGAGCTAGAATTTGAATCCAGATTGCCCTGGCAGACAGAGAAACAGTCTATTCATTCAGACTTTTCCTGGGCACAGCATGAGAGCTGGGGAGCTCTCATTGACAGTTATTTATAATTAGATGATATTTTAAAATAGCATCCAAGTAAACATACTCTATCCTCTCATTATCTATCCCAAGTCCTAAAGGGACACTATGGCACTTTGTGTTGCACAGCAGTGATCCCTGTTTGAACTTAGGGCATCTTGGACAAGCTCCCAATTAAAAATAAGTAGCCCAAATGCAGGAGCTGCTCAAGCATAGTTTTCTTTGGTTTTCAGAGAACTCATCATTACAATTTAATTTGTCTCTCGTCTTTCTTGCAGCCTGGGTTTAAGGGTGAAATAAAAACAGCTGGAAGTGAACAAAAGTTCAGCTCTGCTCTGAAGTGGGGCTGCCACCTGGCTGCTTGCCCAGTGGCCTGGCCCACCTCCCTGTGCCCTCACAGTCCGAGCAGGCACTAATGGGTTGTTCACACACAGCACCTGATTGTTGGAGCTGCCGTTGCCTCTGCATTTGAGTTACATCCACCCTAACCCTTCTGCTCAACCTGGAAAAATTCAAGTATCACTAACAGGCAGGTAATGCCTCTTCAAACGTGGGCTGACTGCATACAGGGACAGAAGTATGGATGTTCAATTCTAATTAGGCACCTCTTTGGTCTGCTTACATCCTGGGACAGTATCTGAGTAATACAAGAGCTAACAGGAGGAACACATTTAAAACCCTACACCTTTTCTGATCAAGAACAGTCTTAATCCTGAATGCTGTTTATTTCCATTGTTTCAAAGAATTATATACTACAGCTAAGAAGTATAAGAAGAATGGATTTTGCTTTAATAAAATGTAAGGGACAAGTGAATAACAGCTCTTAACAGCCCTTTGATAATATTTCTATCACCTTAAGAAGGCACATACAAGAAAACCTCAAAAAACAACCCACTCTCCTGTGGAAAGGAAAGCTTTTACTTTTGGTAAGCAGCATGCAGAACAGAGTGAATAAAAAAAGCCCATCATGCCTCACTCTCCCCTTGAGGGCACATTTATCTTTGCCCGCAGGCAATTTGGTCTTAAGATATTTTATTATATATTGACAGGAATTCAAATGACATTTGACATTGCAACCCATAAGACATGCAACAGAAAATTCTTCTCCTCCAGCTCACCCTACATTTGGCTGCAGTGCTGTCACAGTTTTGCTGCTGGTCTGAAGCCACATCCTGGGTCCAGGGGCTGCAGCAACACGTGTGTTACCACATTTTGTATTTTGAGCCCTTTCACCTCTCTGAGTCACACATGTGCAGATGCTTTTTATATCTTCCTGCTATGAGATTTCTGATTTACATTAATCAGAGATTAAGTGACAGGGAAAAAAAAAAAAAAGTCTGACCATAATGAAATTATGTGAGTGCAACTCGGGTAAGATCTCAGATTTAACTCTATGTGTGTGCCTGTGGCCCCTTCAAAGAGGAAACAGGGCAGTTTGTCCTTTGAATACATAGAAGCCTAAATAAAAACGGTTAACAAAGAAGCAAGAATATAATTAAGTGCTTTGGAAACCAGTCTTTCAGCAAGGATACACACCTAAGATTCTCCTTTTGGATCATCACATCATATCACAAATTGACAAGGATTACTACTACTCTTGCAAATATGCAGCATGCCCACTCTTACTCTCTAGGTCAAGCCAGCAATCACTGCGGGCTAAGAAAAGGAAGCATTACATGCAAAGCCTATCAATTCACATTTGAGTCCTGCCAGCAAAGCTCCCTTCACCAAAGTGAAACAAAACATCTTGTCAGCAGCACAGTGTAGGACTCCACAGGGGAGATCCCACGTTTTCAGTGTTGATAGCAGCCACCCCTCTCCAGCAGGGAAGGAATTGCAGCTCCTTTTAACAGCAATGAACTGCCATTCCAGCTTCTGCCTCCAGTGACCAGAAACACTGAAGTCTCTAGAAATGCCTAAAATTACTTTGCCTGCTTGCTTTCCCACGTCTGGTAGCACATAGGCAGCTATCCCTCCTGGAACACACACAGTAAAACACCACTGTCTGGTCCAACAAAGACCCTCCATGCTGAGAGAAAAAGAAGAGGGCAGAGCAAAAAGATGAGGGGATGGAGGGATGGAGAAGCAGAGTTTGCACAGGTGCTGGAAGAAGACAGCATAACAGATGGAAGGAGTGAAAGGAAGGACTATCCTATGTGAAGACAAGAAAGGATACGAGAAGCAGCTCCTTGCACTGCTCCATTCTGCCACTGCTGGACAGTGCTGTGAGTTTTACCTGACAAGCAACCTTGCAGATAACCTTGCAACACCTCCTGGAAGCCCACAAGGGTGGCACAGATTGGAGCCAAGGGTTCTTTGAACCCACTATGGTCTAAAGGGACACACTGAAAGATGCAACAGGAAAGATGGACAAGAAGAGATCTGTGCACAAATGCCATTTTCCTCCTCCTCCTTAAAGAAACAGTTTCCTTCATTTTCCCACCCCAATCTTCCCGGCTTCATCTCCAAAATGGTGAGGTGCCAGGAAGAAACAAGAATAGCTTTCAGTGGGGCAAATAAGCAAAACTGCCAGTTGGAACCACAACAACAGAAAAGCTGCAAACTGAAAAACAAACACAGGAGAGGGGGTATCCAAGCATTTGTGGACTACTTGGAAATAGCTCCTGGAAGTTAGTAACTTGAGTATTTAGACTGCATATCTTTTACAAACCCAGCTGCAAGGCAAACATGCTCTGCTTCAGTCTGGCTGCCCAGCTCACACAGTGCTGAGCAGCAGCCTTGGCAGTGCAACGCTGAGTTGGGAGCAGCTCTGAAATGACTGCTTATATTGCATGCAGGGACCTTCCTCCACTTGTGCCCTTGGGTCAGCCTTGGGCACACAGCCTGTCCCTTCAGCACAGAGTGAAGGCTTATGCACTCTATTCAGGGTGGTTAATCTCTGTGCAACTAGCCCACATCCTCCTTGCGCAGCAGAACAGTGTCCCCACACAGCCTACAGTCCAGCACATCGCCTTTGGAGGATGCACACCCCCACACTGTACCCCAGCCAGCAGCTGGTGCTCCCCTAAACACTGGCTGCAGTCCCCAGTCTGCCCCTGGAAACCTGTCACCCATGGAGCCACATCCTTAACCATGCCAGGCCGATTTTTGCCATGAGGGCACAAAGACAGAAAGCAAAGCAGCACATGGCACAAAATGGCCCATCAAAAGAGGCTTCTTAACTCAGCTTTTCTTCCCACTCCCCCAGTTCTGACTGTAAGGAGAAATGCCCCAACTTCCTTGTCGCCACCACAATGTTTTCCCTGCTCATTTCACAAACAGAATTGCAGCATGTTGTGTTTTATATAACATTTGAGTCACTAGGGTTCAGCCCTGGTATGAAGCAACTCCAGTATCAACTTCATCAGGTTGAGATCTTGAGCATCTTCCAGTCTCTGAAACCATGTTTAAATCTTAATTCTTGGTTCTCTTAGAAGCCCAGGGACATTCTCACAGAACAAGGAAATCCACACACATCCAAGTTCTCTGTGATTACAAGATTATAACATCCTGAAAGAAAAAACCCAAAACCAAAAAGGACACTTTTCAAGTAATTTTGCATTTCTTGAACGTTTGCACTTCCAGGAAGCTCCAAGTGACCACAGCAACAAGATTTGCTGCTTTTCCTGGGAAAATCACCATCCACTCTTCTGCTGAGAGTCCATCAGCTCTTGCGTGGTGTGCAGATGCTGCAATCCCTGGCACAGGGCTACCTACACCCCCAAACACACAGCTCTGGCAGCTATTGCTTGGTATTTCACGTTTCCATAATGGCTTGATCCACTCAGTTTGCACCTTGCAGTCTCAGGAGCATCTCCCTCCACATATCAGGCAGCCTGAAGGATGAGGAGGCTGGACTCCACAGCCTTCCCAGCCCCAGGAAGACCCTTCTCCCCCCATCAGCATGCAGCACCAAGCCTGGCAGGGCAGTACACCACACAGCAGGGCTACAGGAGATATTGAGACACAGCAGCTATTCTTGCTGGTGCAAAGCCTCAGCCAAGCACGCAGGTGCCCTGACAAAGCTGTGATTTATTAGTTTTATGCCGACTTGCACATCACCTCAGAGACTGCAGTGCAGATGTGGCTCTAATCCTCAGCCAACACACTCTTCAGTCTGCTTATACACCTCAATTTTACATTTCTGTGCTAAGCCCTTTAGATGAGCAGACATGGCTTACAGGTGGAGGCACAGTGAAGTTCGCTCCACAAGTTTTTCATACTGCAAATGGTATGAAAATCGCAGACCACAAATACTACGTAAAACTCTTTCCAAAGAGAAGGTCCATTAAAAGCAAAAAATTTCAGACTTGAAATATCAGCTCACTGAGTTTTATGAAGGTTGGTTTTGAGTCATATGCAATCCACATTAAGATGATGAATATTTTCCTATAGGGGAGAGACTTAAGCTGCCCTAATCCAACCAACTTGTTACTCCTAATGCCAAAAGGAAATACAGCAACACCCATGCCCTTTGCTTCTGACAAACCACCACTGGAATGACTGGAACACACTGCAACTCTTCCCACAACTTCCATCAAATCCTGTTGCACCAGACCATGCTGTCCAATATCCTCCAGCATTTCATCTTGGCATAGCCTTTGCTGGGGCATTACAGGGAGTGCCAGTTCACATAATCACCGAAGCCAGGAACACCTAGTTCCAGAACAGCACTTACAGACAAAGCAGAAAACAACGAAGCCCTTCTTTCCTATGCTAGACTTATACCATTCCTTGCAACAGCAGCATATGATTCATCACACCACATTTGTTTTAAGCTTAGGGGTTTGACTAACTGTTTGAGGCACCTTAATACCTTAGATTTTATGTATATCTTGTGCTTTACTTAAAAGCTAGATGTAATTTAAATGGTGGGGGGGGGGGTTGGAGAACGTAAAGTTATACCACTTGAATTCCAGTTAAGAAAAGACTAATGGTATTTCACCTTCCAAAACCTGAACTACATAATCATCCAGGAAGTGTTTATCCAGTTATGTACAAGAAGGCTTCACCTCACAAAGTCAAAACTTTAGAAACTGAAACAAAGAGCTAGTAGTTTTATGCCTTGAATAAATGTTCATATTCTCTGTTATTAAGACAACAAGAAGTTAAGAGCAATGTAACTATTTTCCATCCTAGCAGCCTTAACACACTACCACAGGTTCAAATGTCTGGTTAAGAACACACAATATACACTACTAAAATGGGTATGATGCTGAACTCTTTATCTATCTCACTGGAAATCCAGGGTACTCCTGGGAGCAGGTTTTGCCAAGCTACTGGCTTCCATCTCCAGAAAGGCACGATAATCTTCACAGACACCATTCGGTAGCTGCAGGTTTTAAATGAATTAAAAGCTTTTTCAATAAAATGTTTCTGGAACACATCTCTGCCAGCAGGGAAAAAGGAAAAAACCAGTCCAACCAAAACAAAAACCCAGGATCAGTGGTTAGTGGCAACCTGTCAGTTGTTTTTTTTCATCCAAATGTCTTGATGGAAACAGCAGACCGCACCGTGAAGGTAGAAAGAAGAGGAAGCAAGCAGGAGATGCTACTGGAATTATTCTTTAATGGCAGAACACACAGTATAAACAGTCAGAGTTTCAAAGCTCTTCAGCATCTAAGGAAGAAATCAAGCCAAGTGGATACAATGGATCTTGAGGATATTTGCTGCCAAATCAAACACTTGTCTTGTCTGCCCCATACATAAGAACTATCACCTGCCACACCTCACTGGACAAGGCAGCCCCACCTACAGCTGGCAATCAGATCACGGCCATTACCCAGGGTGTGAGCATATGTGAAACCTCTTTCTTGGTCCGTTCAAAAGCTCTGCCCTACTCCCACATGATGCCTTTTAAAGATTTATTCAATAGCAGACTACTGAGACATGCTGCACTAGCTTCTCAAAAGAAGGAGGTCATTGAAGACAATTAAAGCACGGATAGCAGCATTCAGACCTTTAGAGAATAAATCTCTTTGTAGTTTCAAAGTATTGTTCAGCTGCACAGATAACTCGCATTTGTGGAGTGACGCAATAAAAATTTTCATTATGTACATGGCCATGCTGTTCTATTGAGTATGATCTTTTTTGATAAGATGTGAGGGTGCTTAGTTTCCAGAACTGGAATCAGCTCTACAGTAACGTGCTGAATAGAACAATAGTCCCCTGAACACGACTGGGGCAGACAGTTGTCACTATGAGAAAGTTTTGAAATGGAAGAGAAAAAGAGAACCTGAAATAAAACTAAATAGAATCCCTTTGTCCCCAGGAGCAACAGCAGTACGAACTCACTATTCACCCACTACTGATATGTGCAGGAGTTCACCTAAGGGTAAGAAAGAAGAAAATCCCCTTTTAAATCTGTTACCCATTTTACAGATTTTTCCTTTCTTTATAGCTACCAATTCTGTCATGTCATCTCACAGCACATTTACAATGCATAAGGAAGAATTTCCTTCACTGCCTGGGTGGCTCATAGAGATCCATCATATCCTCCGCAGGAAAGTTCAGCATGTTTTGCCTGCCATGCACAGTAGGGAATCACTTCCCTATGAGTTGAGGTCAAGTGCCACTATATTTGACCCCAACAGCACCACCACATTTTTTTTTCCTAGATATCACTTAGGGGGGGAAAAAAAAAAAATCAAAGGACAGCATGGTCTTTTAATCCCATAAACCTTAGTCTTTTTACACAAACTGGGAATTTCTGTGAACTCTTCCAGTTCATACACAATATATGGGTAAAAAAATATCTACAAGCAAAGGCTGATCTTTACTTGTGAAAACACATCAAGACTGTCTGGGAAAAAGGGAGTTCCACTAAGAAAAAGAATGACAGGCTCTTAGGAGTCTGAAGGGAGCAGTAAGCTTACAAAAAAAAAGCTTGGCCTACAGCTCAGCTCTATACTAAGCAATATTTTCTTGATCTTAACCTTGATAGCATTTCTCTTTTACCCTCCAAAATTATCCTTAGAAAAATAATTACCAAAAATCTAAAGCCCTGAGATCAGCACACACAACATCATTTCCATACTAGCAACAAGACACAATCACAGCTTCGCCATCAGCTTTTTCTCTGATGGTCTGAAGAGAGCCAAGCCCAGCCCCACGTGCAGCCCTGGTTCTCACAGGCCAGCCATGCTCACCTTTTGCCCCGTTGCAAAAACCACACTGTGATAAGATCTCTTTCTGCTGCGGGTTCCCAGAACAAAATCTTTCCCCCACTGCACCCACCCACAAGTCTCTCACTGGGGTGGTATTCAGCTGTGACAATGCAAATTGGGACTGGGGGGCAGAAAGGGGGGAGGACAGGAAAAACACAGCACAAAGCTCATTCCTCTCTTGCTCTTCAAGTCTTGCTTCTTTTCATCTGAAAGAGCCCACTCAGTGAATTCCACAGCACGAGACCAAGTCCATGCATTTTCTCTGGTAGGGTGTTCAACACTTTTTTAGCAGTTTTGTATTTGAGTTATCATCTAGAAATATTTAACTTGTTATGGAGGTTGGGGAAATACAAAACCCATTTGCTCCCTTCTAGAGTGACAGGTTTGGGTTTCTTTCAGTCGATTTGTTCAATTAATATAACAATGTTCACCAGGAAAACAATAAAACACATGAACACATTGAAACAAAAAATTTCATTTACAACTGAACAGCATCCAAAAGCATAACCTGAAACACAACCAGTCTTAAAATTAAAAAAAAAAACAACCAAGCCTGAAAAGTTTTTCAGGTTTTCAAACTCTGAAAAAAACCCCCAGAAGCTGACATACTTATCATTTCTAGATGGATAAGGTAGGCATGAATGCCTAACTACTTCCAACTATATCTTGATGTAACAAAAGACTACTTCCTCCCATACCATCAAGAAAAACCCTCCCTTCTCAGCAGAGGACCAAATTTAGTGCACATAAATATTTCATAACTTCATCCTGTCAAGAAATCAAACTGAATTACTTAGGGCAATTTTCCAGGAGCTGCACATCCAAGCTCAAAGAATAAAACTGAACTGATCATACCCATTCTTCTACTTCATACTGAAAGGCCAGAAGGTGAAGCAACAGTGCAAAACTGGACATCTCATGTGGGTGCCATCTAAGAACATTATCCACCAAGTGCTAAACTCCATGAAGAAATGTAGAAACAACACAGTAAGACTGACATCTTCTGAAGAGAATACCACTCCAGCTTCACAATTCTCTCCTACCTCCTGGTTTGCCAGAAGAAACAAATTCTTGCTTTCACAAAACCTCATGAAAAATGAAACAAGAGCCAAGAAACAACTTGCTGCTACAGACAGAGGCCAACCACGGAATCAAAAGGTGACTGAAGACAGACATCTACAGGTGGTTCGATTTCCAACAGCATGAAACACATGCAGCTTCCACTGACCTGGAGAGGAATTCAGCACCTGAAGAAGACATGAGGGCATTTCTGTGCAAACAAACCCTGACTCAAAGATAAGAGCCACACCCTGATAAAACTGGCACACGACACTACCTTGCTAACAGAGGTAGCCTTAAACTTCCTAAGCACTGGATGACACACATTTGGATTGGACTCTGCATTTATTTTCTTCAGCGTTGCATCAAGAAAATTTCCGACAGAGCTCCACTTGTTCACCTTGCAAGACAAGAACTGGTATGCAGAGCAACCATCCTTCAGCAGCCCGTGCTCCAGTCAATTCCACAAGCATTGCACATTTACAACTTTCCTCCTTTAGAAGGCTATGCGCTGATTCATGGTTGCTTTCTCTTATTGCAAGACAAGCTTCTCTGGAAAAAGAAAAAGCATTCTTTTCCCATCCCCAAGACCATGGCGTCTGCATTCTTTATAAAATATTGATTTGTCTGCTGTCTGTAGCGCCCAAAGTTAAAAGTACATGCATTTGAGTAGGTAAAACCAGATCCACGAGCCGCTGAACCGGGTAGACCTCAATCAGCTCCAACTTGAAGCCCTTCACACAGAGCCCCACCTGAGCCTGCCTCCTGGCAGGGCTTAGTGCGAGGCTGAACCACTACTGCAGGACACCTACAGCAACAGCTGCCTCCTGTCTGGCCATCTCAGGGCATGGGCAGAAGAGCTCAGGTCTGTTTACATCCACTTGCTTGTGCATATGCTCTTTAAATGTGACACATGGGACAAAGAAGCCTTTGCACAAAAGCCACAACATCTTTGTCTCCCCAACAATTATGGGATATTCCCATCAACAGCTCCAACACAAGGACCCCCCCCCCGACCGAGAAACCCCAACAGCTGCTTGCTTGAAAACCCATAAACTTTCTCTACCCACAAAGCTTTTTCAGGGACCTTCTAATGAAGAAAGACAAGAGGAGTGGGGAGATTTGGAGGTGTAATACATAGAGAGGGAAATTAATAAGTCATCAGTATATACATCCTGTTACAGCCTGAAATAGTGCCAGGAGCCTCGAGTAAATTAACAGCCTTAAGTGCAGTGACTGGAGGCCATCTTAGCTGTTCCTAGTGACAGAAGGTATTACCACGAGGAACTCCTTAACATACCAGCTTTGCCATTCTCACTGGACAACATACATTTGACAGTATGATGAACAGGCAGATTCCGTTAAAAAAGCAAAAATACTATTTTCTTTAACCTGCTCCTGAGTGCCAGCTCTGAGGAAGTACTACGAGTGAAAGGAAAAATACTGCATAATCCAGGGGCAAAGTCAAAAATGATCACTGCAGTATGGAAATTGCAGTTAAGTAATAAAACAGTCTTGGTCTTGAACTGTACACTGGGAAGTAACAGAGGACGATGTCTGTGCTCATTTTTAACTTTTCAAATCAATACAAAACTTGACAAATCAAGAACTGTTCTATTATATCATAAAAGCACATGATGACTTCATAAGCTAATGAATTTAAAAGCCTAGAATTTTTTTCCAATTTTTGAGTTATCTTCTGCATTCCTTTAGAGAGCTGGACAGTTTTCATGGAGCTACCATGCAATGGTACATATTGTTATAAACATACACATTATTGCAAAGCAGCTGTCTGAGGCTTTATAAGAAAATTCCCATATTTCCCAGGTTCTCTGTGCCGACACATTACTTTTCAAGACATGGATCTAGGAACGGTAAAACGGTGCTGTCATAGCTGTTCTGTCAGACCTGATTCATATTTCCTGGAGTAAATAAAAAGCTGCACACTTGGAAACGGCAGGTGAGCACCCAAATGAACTGTAATAAAAAGTTGTCGGGAGACTGCAAAGGCTTCTTATGTTACTCTTTTTTTTTTTTTTTTTTAACAGGTCTGTGGCCTTCTTAGGGAATTGTAACACAAGGGATTTAGCCCACTTGGCTATTTTGTATCCCTTCTTATTTGGCCTTGTTGTAGCATCACTTTATCAAAATACCCGGACTCCAGTGCTGAAAATGTACTGAAATGCTGGAAATGCCCTTCCACGCTTAATTTGGGACTGCGAGGACCTCTTTCAGTGGGGCAGGCTGCTGACAGCAAACAGGCTCCACCGAGCTGCCCTCCGCACCCGCGGAGGGGCACGGGGGCACATTACCCAGATATGTCGGTGCAAAGCAACGCGCGGACTCCGCGGCGAGTGGGAGCCTTGCACCGAGCCCCGGCAGCGGCAGAAGCCGGTTCGAGGACCGCCGGGAGAGCGCTCCCGGGAGCCGCGGGAGGCACGGGGCGCTCCCGGGACCGTGTCCGGCAGCCCGCCCGCAGCCCGGCGCCCGCCCGGCCCCGCTCCCGCCCCACGCACCGCTGTCCAGCCGGGCGATCTGGGGCAGCCGGTAGGTGCTGACGAGCAGGTCCAGGGGCACGGCCACCGCGCTCCACTTCACGTCCTTGAGGTTGCAGCCCAGCGGCGGGCCGGGGTCCATCTTCCCGGCCCGGGAGGGGAGGGAGCAGCCAGACAGGCAGCGCCGGCGGGGTGCTCCCACCCGGCGGGGCGGCTGCCAGCGGGGCGGGCGGCTGAGGGGCGCCGGGAGGGAGAGGAGGAGGGAGCGCGGCTCGCTCCGCGCCAGGCGCCCGGGACGCGCGGGGCTAGGCAGAGAGCGAGGCCCGCCGGGCGCCCGCTGCTGCTGCTGCTGCTGCCTCTGCGGCTGCTGCTGCTCCCGCCGCCCCCCGGGACCGGCTGGGGCCGCCCGCCGCCGCCGCCGCGCCTGGCCCAGGAAGCGCCATCCCAGCACTGACTAATCAACAGGGTGCGAGCAACGCCTGCGCAGCTGCCGCTCCTCCCCGCGCCGAAAAGGAAAGTGCCGGGCTGCCCGCCCGCCCGCCCGGCGCGGAGAGCCAGAGCCAGCGCCTGCCAGAGCCGCCCAGC
This sequence comes from Onychostruthus taczanowskii, assembly GCF_017590055.1. Taxonomy (NCBI): domain Eukaryota; kingdom Metazoa; phylum Chordata; class Aves; order Passeriformes; family Passeridae; genus Onychostruthus; species Onychostruthus taczanowskii. The sequence continues at coordinate 14,164,332 of NW_024498795.1, forward strand.
CCGTCCCTCTCACTCCACCCTCCGACCGCTCGCCCGACGTGCAGCCCGCACTTGGGCTATGTATCTCTTCTTTTAGTTTTCACCTGTGAGTCATGTATATACGTGTGAGTTCATGTATGCAGGCTGTGCACTGTTACTGCACACGCAGGTATTACACATATTGCGTATTCAAAGGTCTTCACACCATGGGAACGTTTGTTCATTCATTCTTCAAAGTGGCTTCTGTGATGAAATCTTATATGATCTTCCTAAGATATTTTATTTAAAGTTATCCTTTGTTTTATGCATTTTGATCTCCAGGCTGCCATACTGCAGAAACTCTGGGAAATTAAACCAGAAAAACTCCTGGGTGGTTGCACTGTACTGTGCTCAAGTTTATTTTGTTCCCTTCTGTGTCAAAACTGTTTATTTTATTGCAGCAAACTTGGCTACATTTAAGCCTTTACTGTTGACTAGAGACATAAAAGTGCCTTGCAGTGATTAGCAAAACGACTGACAACATCCACAACCAACATCTCTCTCCAGGCTCCAGCTTCTCTATCTATCCTTGAGACTACCGAGCATGGCAGAGCTCCGGGAAGAGCTGTGGTTCCAAGAGCCCTCCCGCTGCTCTCCTTTCCTCATGGCCTGGGTAAAGGGCCAGACACTGCTGCGTGCCTGTGTCACTGCTGGTGGCACAGCACTGCCAGCACGAGGAGGGTTGAGACAGACATGCTCTTGTTCTGCTCTGCCGCAGAGACTGGGACTTTATCCATGGTCTCCAAGATGAAACAAAGACCATGGAAACTAGTCGACATAGAAGATTACAGAAAACCCAAGTTATCTTGCTTTATGTGCATCAAGGTTGGCTTGAAGCTCATCCTGCTGTAGGTCCATACTTTAGTCATACAGTGTGGCCCTGGATTTTCCCAACACTGTGAAAAAACTTCGTTCTTTATGAAGAAGGTTTTTCTGCTGTTAGATCCTATCTACCAGAATAGTTAGCTTTAAATTTTTTTTTAAATTTACCTTGAAAAGATACTTCTTTTCAAAGCAGTTTTCCTTTTACCAAGTTCACCAAATGCTTTTCAACAACATCAGTAAATTAAGCTACTGAAGTGCAAAGCAATATCACAGAGTGGGTCAGGTTGGGAGGGACCACACTGGATCATCTGGTCCAACCTCCATGCTCAGGCAGGGTCATCCCAGAGGACATGACACAGGATTGCATCCAGACAGTTACAGAATATCTCCATTGAGGAAGGTCCCACAACTCCTCTGGGAAATCTGTTCCAGTCCATGGTCACTTACATAGAAAAGGTATTCCTGACATTCAGAGGGAACTTCCTGTGCCTCAGTTTCTGCCTGTTGTGTTTTGTCCCATTGCTTGGCATCACCGAGAAGAGCCTGGCTCCATCCTCTTGGCACCCTCCCTTCAGGTACTTATAAACATTTTAAAGTCCCCTCAGTCATCCCTTTCTTCTCAAGGCTAACAGGCCTGGCTCCCTCAGCCTGTCCTCGTAAGAGAGGTGCTCCAGCCCCTCAGTCATCTTTGTTGCCCTCCACTGGACCTACTGCAGGAGCTCCATGTCTCTCCTGTATTGAGAACTGGACACAGCACTCAGCACAGCACAGTGTCCTCACCAGGGCTGAGGAGAGGGGCAAGGTCACCTCCCTGGATCAGCTGGCAATGCTGTTCCTAATGCCCCCCAGGATACCATTGGCTTTCCTGGCCATCAGGGCACCCTGCTGGCTCATGGACAGCTTGTTGTCCACCAGGACCCTCAGGTCCTTCTCCTCAGAGCTGCTTTCCATCAGGTCACCAGGTATCAGCCACTCCTCACAACTTTGTGTCATCAGTGAATTTGAGCACTGCTGCTAAGAGCATTATTGCTAAAATATGGAACATGTGTGTTTAGTTCATTCAGGCTCCACGAGGTTTCCAGGTGCAGTACGTAAAATGAAGCAAATCAGATCAGACTGGGATTCACCAGGACTTGAAGCACTAGTCTGTCAGGAATTGTTCTTAAACACTATCTTGAGTACCATTAATTCCAGGAGAGATACCATCTCACAGCATGTGTCTCTCTCAGACATTATGCACTTCTGCTGTCTGGGAAAAAAAGCGTCTTTCACACAGAAATAGTTTTGTTGATTTTTCTTGAAACATTTTTTCATTCTTCCGTACTAGATGTCCTATGGCCTTTAAATCTGCCTTCCTATAAGTGTGCTTGTGTTCTCTCCAACCAGTGAAAAACCAGCCCACTCTTAACCATTTTACTGGAACAATGTGCATTTAAAAAAAACGTAACTTCTAGATACTATCTAAATTTCATTCAGTTATCTCCAGGCAGAGAGTTCATAATGCTCATTAGTATTTAAATGTCTTGTTCTTGCTCTTGGAGTCACTTTGTTATGTCTCCTAACTGTACTCCAGCTCCACCTCCTTGGAATATATTCTAATAGTACATAAATGGCATTCAAATCACCAGCACAAACCAGAAATTTCTTGTTTTAACTGCACCTGATGTATAATTAACACTTTAGAGATAATTTTCCTGATGTCTAGCAATGCCTTAGTGTGATCTCTTAGCAGTCTCCTACAGGTGTAAAATGCTAATGAAGCCACCAGACCTGAAGAGCAAATCTACCCTAGGGCCAGGGCCTCAGTTTCACAACGTCTCAGTTTTTGTCTTAGTTTTTGTCTATGTGCCTTTCAGGTGGTGTTCAGGGACAGTCTTTATGAATCAACAGAAAATTCTTGCCATAAAACCATAAGCAGTGGCAAAAGGACCCAGAATAATCCCTGAAATTATTCTTGAAAGCATTTTGAATTGACTTGCACATTGATTTCACAACACATTTATGCAACAGTCTGTAAAATCTGTAGTATGTATGTATTCCATTGCCAATAACATTATTTTTAAAGCATTTCAGATCAACCTCAGTTCATGTATGTGTTAACATCTGAAAAGGAACTGTTCATAACAAATTCATTTTAGTATGAGTCTGGTAACATGCTTTGCAGTGTTGTGTGCACACATCCAATAAAACTGAGCTTTATACAGTAAGTTTCATGGGAAACCATAATATTTGGTATTTCTGTAAAAAACACCCCAATAATTTGCATTCATTGTTCCTATATGATTTTTTTTCATACCAAAGGCACAATTTTCCTAATATTTACAAATCCAGTGGGATGTAACAGAAGATGCAGTGATCATTTCAGAATCAGATCCTAAATTTCTTTCTCTGAATCTCAGAATTATAAAATTATTTAAGTTGGAACAGACCAGCAAGGTCATTGAGCAGAACCTTTGACCAAACACCACCTTGTCAACTAAAGCACAGCACAAGGTACCACAAGTTATTTCTTGGAACACTTCCAGGGATGGTGTCTCTACCCTCTCCATGGGCAGCCTGTTCCAATGCTTAATAACCCTTTCCATGAAGAAATTTTCGTGAAGAAATTTTTCCAATTTTTCCATCCATTTCCAAGATGTCCAAGCTAAACTTTTGTTGGTGTTTTCTATTGAGAGTTGTGTTTATTCCCCATTGGCACACTCTTGTAATCTACAATGAGTATCTTTGGAAAAAGGCAGTTGTTTTGCCCCAGGAGATGTGAAAGGAGAGCACTCATGGTGCTCATGGAGTGTTAGGTAAAGCATCAGCTAGCAAGAGTCAGCATCCTACAAAAACTGCCATGGGAACCTGAGTATCTGCATCTCCCTCAGGTGGGACTGGATCATACCTAAGCACAAGTGGTAGGAAACTGCATGAAGGAAAAATGAATTGAAGAAATTCCTTACTTGAAATTCTCATTAGCTATAAAGGAAAGAAATAAAAATTACAAATTAATCTGACCCTTTTTAATCTATTTTCACTGTTAGAAAAAGAAGGAGGAATTACATGGAGGCTTAAACCTAGAAAACCAGTGGATGAACTGTGAGTTCAGGACAGCTTTGAAAGCTCATCAGAGAACTACTGTTGAAATGCAAAACTGCAGAATTTGATCTCTACAGAGGAAGGGAAGGAAGTGAAATAAAGATTAAGTTGGATGAATCATGAGATCTTCAATGACCTGAAATAAAATAGAAAGTAGGTCAAATTACTAAATTATTAATAAATATATAGACTGTGTATGGACAAAACCTGAAAGATAAGCTCCCAGAAAGTTAGAAAATTAGATTTTAAAGATAGCAAGCCTGTTGATAAGATGCATAGTAAGAATACTAAGGAAAAAATTGGTCTGTTATTCCACAGAGGTGAAACTCTATTTAATCATCACTGGTGATGCTGATACTTTCAACCTCAGCCTTGAATTTTAGAAGGCAATGTGATTTCACTCTACCACCACCAACAGAAGTCTAAGGCTAGAAAAAGGAACAAATAAACTGGAAAATACATAGACAAGTTAAAGATTCTTGGACAGACTGGACCTGGTGAAACTCCGTTATGGTTCAAACTATGTTAAAATTGCTACTGATTATTTCCAAGGATGAACAGAATGAGGTTCCAGAAAACCCAAAAGGGATTGCATCTCTCTCAAGGAGGCAAGGAAATACCAAACTGATATAATATACTAACTAATTAAGTTAATTTCTACTAAATAAAGGGGTTTTAATGGGCTTTGTGGATGGGGAAGACTGAGGATCATAAGAGTTTCTTATAATGTGCTCTTAACAAAAAATCTCCAAATGAACAGTCTAGGCAATATAAATACAAAATTATTTGGAAATAATTAGTACTCCAAAGCTGAAAGGATATATTGAACAGAATTTCACTTAGATCCATCTTGGATCCAGAACCATCCAGGACCTTCATCAACATCACTGATGACTGAACAGAGTGCACTTATATTTGGAGACTGTATTTATAGGAAGAGGCTCCAACTATGCTGGAGCACAACATTACAATTCAGAGGGATCTTGGCAGACTGGAGCAACTGAAATGCCACTGAACAAGGAGAAACAGAAGGTTTTACACATCCAAAGGAATAATCAACTGCACAAGTACGTAGCAGGATAAAAAAAGCAGTTCTATGGATCACAAGTGGTGCTAGGCTACCTTGCATTATGCTGATGCTGGAATGCATAAATAGGAGTATCACAAGTAAGATACTGAAAACATAATTTAAATTTATCCAGCTGTTTTTATTTAAACTGGAATAGTCTGCTCAGTTTTCAGGTCTACAGTCCAGGATAGCTGAGAACCAACCCAAGAACCTTAAGAGGAGGGAGACAAAAAGGGCTAAAGATTCTGAAAATCCAAACTACAAGGGAAGGTAGCAAGGTTGGGAATTCTCTTGAGAGAGAAAAAAGAGAAGAGAGAAGAGAGAGAAGAGAGCAGCTAGAGATGTTTGCCTGCATCAAGAGGAAAGGATTAGGAAAAATTTCCTAATACCTAACCTAACTGGTACACATGGAAAGTTTGCCTGCCTCCCATGTGTACCGGTTAGGTTAGGTATTAGGAAATTTCCTGCTTAGCAGACCAGTTAAGTAAGGACTATTGCCAGCCAGAGACACTCTGAAATCTCCACCACTGCAGGTCTCTGACCAGCTTATTGCATTACATCGGGGCAGCTGATCAGAGGTTGAGATATGATGAGAACCCAGACACACTCTCAAAATCCCTTCCAGCACTATTTCCTTCCTCTGCTATGGTTTTAATGAAGGCAGGGATTATCCTTTGTTCCTTGTTTTCAGATTTTGTGAAAAGCACTAGCTTCAGTGACTGGCCACGATGAGTAGTCAAGAGCAGCTGTAAATACAGAGATACAGAGCCCAGCCCATCCTTTTGCAACATTTCTGCAGGCACACTAACTGGGCTAGGGGCATATAAACCTGGCACTATGCTCAGGCACATTTGGTCCCATGTGCTCCATTTGAGCTCCCTTTCTCAATACCAAATTTAGTAATATTTTGATATTATGACAATCTGCAAACAGCCCTCAAAAAAGAAGCAAGTGTATTTCAGAAGGTTAGTGGCATTTCAGAAAGTAAGCCAGTGGGGCTAGTTATTTTGGATGTACTGAGATGGATCAAAACACAATTTTGCACAACAGCATTAGTCATTTAAAATGATGATAAAACAACCACATCTCCTATGCAAGGATAAAAAAAGAAGACAGTATAGTCACTACAATTCTTCAGTTTTCTTAACCTGTGTTTGCTTTTTGCTTATCTTGCAGATTTAAGTTATGCTTTGCTTTTGATTAAAGAAAAAGTAACCAGCATCCTGATTCTGCCCTTGTTTAAAATTAAATAAGATATTCTCCACGGATTTTTAAAGATATTACAAGTCTATATAAAACAAATCTACATGAGCATAATCAGATACCTCCTCTATTTACACTTTGAGAAAACAACATAAATACAATAAACACAGTATCAAAGAAAGCCTTTCATTTTTTGCCACAAATGACAAAAAAAAATTTGAAAATGCGGGTATGCAGCTAACACCTGCGTAAACTATTTTAAGGAATTATGAAATTTAAATAACATAAACATTATTATTACTGGATGCATTCTGTTCTTCCATGCTTTCAGAATTCTTAGGAATGTCCAGCAACGTACTCTAGTGGAAGTTTTCCCTGTCCATATCAGGGAGGCTGAAACTAGATGATCTTCAAGCTCTCTTCCAACCCAAACCATTCTATGACACCAATCTTTATATGGCCTATCCCTTTCTCTCAGACATTACCTTTGCAGAGTCCCTATTCAGGGGTATTGAAGTAGCATGTATGTGTCTGAAATGGGTATAGAAGAAACCAAGCCAAAAATTCTCTGAGACTTGTCTATGGGACTGCAGTAAGTATGAGGTACTTAAAGAGATGATATATGATTTCATATATCAGAAGGTTGCTTGTGTGATGATGTCAATGTTCATTGTATTACAAATCTGGTATAAATAACATACAAGAAAGTGAAGGGTGTGTTTTTAATAACAGAAAATTAGTACACTTAGACTTAATTTCTGCAAACATTTACATTCAAGCACTGTCACCCTGTGAAGCACCTAATAATTCCGAAATCAGATAACTGTTTTATCTTCACATTAAAAATATGAAAATATAATATAAACATATAAAAAAATTTGGCAACAATGTCTGTGTAATACAAAGAATGCTTAAACACTGTATTTTTGGATTACAGGCTCACTTTTAAAATCTTATATGTTCCTTTGTAACACTTGATATTTCCTGAAGAGAAAATGGAATATGAAACAATATTTTAGAATGCACAGCAGGTTCTCTTCTTAGTTTCATTTAGAGACACAACGTCTAAGTCATGTAATACACTGGATTTCTGAAAAACAAACAAAAGCAAACACTTCATTAAGATAACTAGAACACAACGGTTGAAAAGTTTGCTTTTTCACATACTTTAATGTAAAATATTTGGTGCAGTCACTGGATATGTTTTTCCTTTGAATATTTAATTAAATGATTGAAGTTTTCTAATAAATTGGATGGAAAATGATGCCTACGCAAGTCCCATTTGGCATCTTTCCATTCTTTAGCTGCCTCAAACATCTCTCCTAAGTCTGAAGGTAACAGAAAATGTCTTTTGAGGAGTCAGTACAAACCACACTTGCCAATCCTGTAAATCTTTACTCACACAAACTGTTCTATAAGTACAGGTTCTTCTGTTGACTACACCAATTTTAGCTGATTTTCAGTTAAGTACCCTTATCTTTGAAGTACTGAGCATGTGTTGGAAAAGTCCAGTTGAAAGGAACATGTAATACAGAATATTAGTACAGGCTATTAACTGTTATAAAAGATGTTAACTTGTTTTGTGAAATTCACTAAAATTCCGTTTTCTTGCCTCTATTTTATAACCCCCAAATGGAAACAGTTCAGTCTTTATCATGATAAACTATCAAAATAGCACTCCACCCTTGTAAAACATTTATGTACTGATTGCAAAAGCAGATTGTAACAAAAATGAAAATCATCAAAACCAGGACTCTTCCTTTCAGCAATGAACTCAACTAGATAATTAATGTTGACCAGAGAAACAATCAAACCCAGTTGTGCAATTCAGAACATGTCGCAATCTTGTTCTCTGAAACTATGAACACTGAACCCTGAACTAGGGCACAAAGACACAGAATATTGTCACATGCCCAGGAAAATGAAAGCCCCAACTTTTCTACCTGCCACTCTGCTGCCTGTGTCTTGGCAGGTTTACCAACCAAGCATGGAGAAATAAGTGCAACCACTGGATTCACCACATTCCTCTCTCAACCCAAATCCAACAGCCATAAACAGTCATGTCTGACAATAAAGAGAAGCTTCCAGAAACAACAGCTATCTAAGCTGGAATGAATGAAATCCAAAGCACAGGAAAAAAAGAAAGGAAGAAGAGAAAAAAAGGCATCATGTAGTTAAGTACAATACTAATCACAACTCAGAACTGAAAACTTACAGATAGAAAGTCACAGGGTAGTTGAACATTGACTACATCCAGAAAGATTCACCTAAAATTACTCGGCTGCATCAGAACGAGGGCAAAATATAAAGTCTCCCTTGTGCTACAAATAAGCTTTATGCCTCTTTGGCTGAGAATATTCATAACTTCTTAAAATTCTGGAGAAGATGCATGGAATTTATTTCCTTTTTTCTTCTCTAGTCATAGTTCCAGCTCTTCCAGAGTGCTGGCTGCACTGTGCCAGAGCCATCCCCACAAAGCAAGTGGCTGAACTCATTCCTCCCTGAGGCTGCAGGGACCCAGGGAGGCTTCCACAGTGCGTGGTGCTGGGGGAGAACATGAAACATCTGGGAAGGGATCAAAAGTGATGGATAGAGGAAGGAGCAGAGGGCAGGAAATGTATTGTGGTGTCTAAACCCCAGGATGGATGCTGAATCTTTCATCAGTAAAATTATTAGCAAATACCGTCTAGTCTACTGACTAGAATATCCCAAGACTGTTGCTTACTGATTTTACTGATTTTAGAAATTTCTTGTCATAATGAATTCTCCACATAATGAAGAAATACAGCAACAGGTGCACTTTTACTTGGGGTTGTTTGTTTTCAGATTTATTTTTTGAGTAGGAAGGACCAAAAGACATAGCATTTTTATTACCCTTGATAATTCCCACAAATACCAACATGCAGCTTTATAGCTTCTGATTAGTTTTAACTTTTTACACAGTTGTGGGAAGTACAGGCATTAGCTATTATGATGTCTGCTAGGCAGAGACAGTATTTGATAGTCTGTAAGCATATTCAGTAAATTAAAAGTATGAAGATCTTTTTAAAAAAGGGAGCAAGGCAGAATCAAAATTACACAAATATAACCTTGTCACCTCAAGAAACAAGATACCACTCTGATTTAGAGATAAGAGTCTGAGGGGAAAATAAAAGCTTTGGAAGATAATGGTACAGGAGGAAATTTAATTTCACTCAATAGAGACCAAGAAATAACACTGAGCATTGATTGTTGTGAACATCAACTATATAGGTTTTGTTTCACCCCTGCTTTTTCTGGAGAAAACAACCACTTTAGGTAGTAAAAGTGCTCTAGAAAATCCCTGTTTGAACAGTTTCAGAATTCAAGTTTCACTTACTTAGAGGAAACAGGTAATTTGAAGATGTTGCAGATTATACTTCAAGACCAAACTTCATGCTTCCAGTCAAAAGGGAGAAACTTACATTTCCTTAAACACTTAGGATACTTATTTGCATCCTTACTATTTTACTACTCAATAGTACTTTTAGATGATAAGTAAGCTCTTCATATGTCCTTGGCAAAGATCCTCAGTACTGTTAAGTGATTAAGAATGATGAAACATATTTGATAATGCAACATTTCTTATAATCTCTAAAGTCATTATTTGTTAGTTCATTTACGAACTAGCCAGGACAGACAGACAAGAACCACCACTCCACAAAAATAAAGAACAGCCATTTTAAAATTCATTTAAAAGTTGAGGACTATTAATCACTTCAGTTTGTAAGACTGTTCCATATAGGGCCTTTGTGAAGCAAATAAGGACCTGGGATCTGTTTAAGCAAATGTGCTGCACACATATTTAAAAAGTGCACATTCATAATCTAAAGAGATACTACAAGTCCGGCATAAAGCGCTGAAGCAATGATCAGATTTGGGCAATCCCACGTAGTGCTCAGCCTCAGCCAAGCCTTGGGAGAGGTGGGGCACCCCCTCTCCCGAAATTATAGCAGGGAGGTATGCAAATCTCTCCCACCTGTGAGAACAAGGCAGGCGGCATTCCTCCTCCAGGGCTCCATGAACACTAACACTTCCAGCTCACATTTCAGCTCAGGTGCTTGTAACTCACTGCCCCACTAGTCAGCCAACAAACTGTGGAAAGGTGAGAAGATCCAAAATGGTACCAAGAAGGTGGAGTTTCCACTTCAGTATCTTGGGCAAAGTGAGGATTTGAAAACGCCGCCCAGACACAGATGCCTCTGTACCCTGCAGTGATTTCAGTAAGATGCTGAAACTTCCTGCTATTAAATACTAGTTTTTCCTGTTAAATAGCACAGCAGACATGTCTCACCTAACTGGCAGGCATCTCTACAAGCCAGTTTTAAACTTCCTGCTTAAAACTTCCCTTCTGGCTGTCTCTCCTGCCCACTTCTAAGCAGAATTTGTATCACTGGCATGCAATAGATACCTAGACAGAGGAATTGTGATGAGACAGCTCAGCTACCTTTTTTTTTCTTTTTCTTTTTTTAACCAAGGCACGAAAGCTAGGGTGGAATACAAAGGAAAATGTAATGAAAAAACCCCAACAACCTCTCTGAAAGGTTTCTAATGGAGTAAATATATAAATCTCCATTAAGCTCAGCTGCCCATTCCTTGCTGAAAACCTACTCAGGTTAACGGTGGATCCACCTTCTCCAACACCAGTTTTTGGTATTCTGATACTGGTTAAGTTATTTTGAAGGTGGGGCTCACTGTGGGTTTGAAAGAGTGACAGGATTTTGCTTTATCTATATCATGTTCCCAGTCAAAGTCGGACCTGGAGTGCTTGCTGAAAAATTAGAAGCTTTGGAGAAACAAACAGAAGAGACTAGAACTAAGGTTACCATTATTTATAACTTCCTTAAATTTGAGGATTTTTACTCTTATTAAAAAACGATCCTACTTAATTACTCCAATCATTTTGTTTATATTTAACAGTGACAGTTGACAAAGACTGGCAGAGAACTTCATGAAATGAAGTCCCATGTGACTTTAGTGCCTGACCTGCCATTAGAGAGAGCTCAGTTATTAATAGTCCTGACACTTTATATGTATTTTCCCCATATTCAGAAATTCAAATTACGTGTTCAAAGTGCAAGAGAGTAGTCTCACAATCACAATGGGCTGGACATGGCACAAGCAGTATTAAGCAAGGGCTAGGGATATATTAGCAGGGAAGGCAATCACTGTGGGAACAGGTACAGGAGCAGGAAAGGAGGATACAAGGTCTGGCAAAGCAGGATCTAACTGCTGACTACATTCCTCAAGGAATGTTGATGAAGGTCTTGCTCCCAAAGCCTGCTATTCTGCCATGTCTGAAACATCTAACCCACTGGCAAAGCATGGGGCTCTATCTCCCTCTCCTGTTACTACCGGGTAGACTGTAAACAATGTTGTCCTGCAATTAGTTATTCACAAACTTGAGAAGACAAGTGTGGATCTCCTGTGAAGTTCCTCAACCCTACAGATCATCTAGGTAATGTTTAATATAGTTGCATCACAAAAACTCTATTTAAGAGAGCAATAATATCTTCAAAGTTAATATCCTGTAGATGCAAATGCCAGAAGTAAGCCAAGTCTGTAACTTTCTTTTTTTTTCTCCTGGACTTGAATTTATTTAATTTGAATCCTATGAAATTTGAATCATAGGCTGAAATATGGAGGCCTCCATAATCAATGGAGGGAGAAAGGCACCTCCAAAACACAATTTTATCCTAAAGACTCATCTCCTTCCATTGAAAAGAGATTATTCCAGACAACCAGACCAGTCATGCAAATTTTAGCTGGCTAAGATTGCACGCTAAGATGAGTCTCATCCCCTATACACAGATGATGTGATTAAGTTTTGATTTACATGACCTAATTATATGCTACTGTTTCCAGAAAAATATCTGGCTCATTCAATGTCCAGAACAGACTTTAAAAAAATTAAATAAGATAGCGTAGTTAAATTTTGCTTTACATTGCACCAGAACTAAGTGAGTTGGTACCATTTATCCTCTTTGCTTTAATCTCTATACCTCTGTTCCCACATGTGCAATGCTGAATATACCTAATGTTACTAAGAAAGTTAAGGAGATAAAAATCTAAAATGGATCTGAAGTACAACAGTACAAGCATTATGAAAAAGCTCTTGAAGGAATTAATACTCTGTGGTCAGTACAAGACAAATAAAGGGCAAATAAAGCCTGGGGCTCCATGCATGACTAAGGGTAATAAAGAAACACTGAGTATGCACTGCTGGAGACACAGGGATCTTTAGACAAACTAACAATTCCACGAACCTCAGCAATAATGAAATCTGATTTCCTATGGATTTAGGTCTTGAAGTGAATTAAATTTGATATCTGTGATGCAAGCTCCAGCTGGAGTATCTGGTCGAAGTATTTTTCAGTCTCTCTGTGTAGTGGTCTCTAATATTCTATGAACTAATGCTGGAGACTTTCCTTCTTCAGAGTACTCTGCCTCTCACCTTATTTTCAAGGAACTACTCAGGAACTTAATTATCTTTCAGTTTGATCTGTCAAATTTGTTTAAAACCAGCTAAGAAGTTCCAAAGGTACTTTAAGAGCAAAGGAATAGAAAACACAGCATAATCTCAACAATATTGTTGCCACAGGAAAGAAGTGTAAAGAAATGAAGGAAGGGCAAAATTGAGGACTGCTACTTCTGAATGTTCATCTCAAATGACATCCAGCTGTTAAACATTAAATGTTACTCTCAACAGCACAGGGCAAGGTCTTAAATGGATTTTCACTGCTCTCTACTCAGGCGATATATGTTTATTTAATATGATTAAAATAGTCTTAGTAGTCAATCACTCTTGGGAGGTAGACAGAATATCAGTTTTGGTTAATTTTATTACAGTTTTCAGAAAAACGGTGATAACTTCATTCTTCTTTTTGTTTTTTGTTGTGGTTTTTTTTTTTTTTTTTTTTTTTTTTTTTTAAATGTAGTTCTCTCCCAAACCTAGTTTAGAAAAATACCAACAATCACACCCAAAAGGTCACATACAAAGGCATGTAATATTTTTTTGAAAACCTACTTGAGAACACTACTGCTTGCTAGGCATGAAACCAAAGACCACAAAAGGGCAAATGCTAACTGCATTCTGGGTGATATTTTTTTGGTTTTGGTTGTTTTTAGAGGACTGACTCACAAATCCAAATAGTTCACTGGCAACCAGAAGCATTGTCAAAGAACAGCTGTCATCTATTAATGAACAGGTTTAGGCGTAGCTGAGATTCATAAGACTTGTGTATAAATAAAATACTGTTATTTGTCAACATGTCTAAGCAAACTCCTGGAATAATCTCTGTCATTAACATTTATTTTACTGCAGCCTTTCAAATACAATCAAATTGGTTATGATTGCCCTTCTCCAAACACTTGTCAGTCAGAGGAAGTTAAAACTCCTCTGCCTTCAGTTATTATTAACTGATTGGTTTGAAAATTGTGAGTTCTCAGAAATATGACATGACTCTTTAGCTGTTAGCAATGTAAGCAAAAAAAAAATCTCAAAAAAACATCTGATGCTTTTAATGAGACTGCCCATGTAAATTACAGCTGCAGGACAAGACCCAGCATAGAATGGCTGAGACGAAAAGTATCTGAAAGGTCAAGCAGCACTTTAGTTATCCAGATCACTGGGATACAGAAGTGTTCTCTCTTCCTTAAGCCCACTACAAGACAAACTGCAAAAAGAGATGGGAAACCACAGTTTACAAAATAGAGACAATACACTGAAACACTTGAGCTTTTTTGTTTTGCACTGTTTAAATGTCTTTAATATGAAACTTTTTAATAAGTTTTTCCCCCAACCCACCAGTGAACCACAACCTGTTCTAATTTTTGAAAGAATCAAGAAGTTTAGTACTTCTGTATGAGCTCTATAACTCTGGACATCAATCTTCCCCATCTACAGGACTGCTTTGTGTAAATGAAGTTACCAAGGACATGTCCACAGTAGATGGCAAGCAAGAATGTACATAAAAAGTCCTAGATTTCCTCAGATTAATACAGTCTACTGCAATACATCTGAGAACGGTCTACTGCCTGCCAGCCTACCCTGCTTATTTATCTTATCTCTGAGTAAGCTTCATGCACTTCTCAAAAGCGTGGCCATAATAGACTGTCCCAGGGAGTTCCTTTCTTCTGTGGGACTGGGAAAGCAATGATGTGCTTCCACTGAAAGCATCTCATAAGTCTGGGACAGATGCTTTCAGTGGAAAGTGCAGAGTGGTGCATTGCAGAGGACAGGGAAGCCTGATATGCCCAGGCATAGGTGCCTTGGGCCAAAACACTATGCAAAGCTGTATCTCCTTTTTACAATCAGCAAATACGTATTTCTCCACTACCAAATGGATGTATGACTGAAATTATCTCAGACTGGCATCTATCATGTCATTTTTCACAGCTACTAGTCACACTTCCTACTGCATTTTCCATTCTCCAAAATTTCATCAGTTAGAGGAAGTTAAAATTCAAGTAGTACATTCAGATTTCACAGTTTTGTGAACAGGCAAATTATTTTGTTGAACCTGAAAACCATGATGAAACTGTATGGTAGATTTTTTTTCCCAGCAGACTCTTTATCAGGCCAGCGGTAAAACCAATCGGGCTAAAGGGGTTCTTGTTTAAATCAACAAATGCATTTTACTAAAAATGGCGAATTATACACCAAAGTAATGGTACATGATGCCTCATCAGGATTCCAAATATTTCTAGCTAAGGTAAAATGTTACTACAGACATATATGACAAATTCTCATGGGCACATTTTCCAAACACACATACATGCAGAGCATACAACTGTTCAAAGCAGTTCTAATTAAAACCAAGCAGTAGTGTAACATGTTCAACGTGGTTTGAATTTTTTTTGCCATGTCCACACCACAAACCCCATGAATTTTCATGAAGGTGAGTTGGAATACTGAAATTTCACTTACCATAAAGTAAGTGCAGGCAATCTTAATGTGAAAAATACCCAAACATAATTTCTGCATGTTCAGAGAATTTTCTTAGATATCATCCAAACACTCTGCAGAAATGCTCACTTCACACATATTTGTCTTTGCAGCAGTTATGATCATAGCTATTGTTTTGTAGTTTTCATGTTTCATACTGACAATATATTCTCTATTTACAGTAGACAATGCCTTTTTCACTTAAACAAAATCAGTTATTTTATTTGAGACTTTTTTCCAACAAGCTCAGTAACTCAAGGGCCTGCCATTATCCTCCTGTTCTAAACAGTATTTGACTGTTCAGTTGCTGAGCTTCACTTTCATGTCAAAGTAACCAAAAGATTTTTTTGCCTTTTCTTTTTCCTCTCCCAAAACTGCCAACTACAACTTGTGTTACTATGTACTATGACAGGACCCCAATTTAGAAGCAGTCCAGCCCTGAGCTGTTATCCTGACCATCCCTTATGGCTACTTAATCAAAACACTGCTACTTGTGACTTTGTCAGTAATTTTGCTCATTTATCTTTATTATTACTTGAAGAGTATTTGGAGTGGAAGGTTAGTTTTGTATAACTAATATTGGTGATGAATGGCAGTGATAATACATTGCGTGAAGAACATCTATTAAAGTCTAAAATAATATTCTGTTGCCTAAAAATAAATTGCAATGAAAAACATTTTCAGAGCTAATGAACAATAATTCAGTCCTACAAAAGAATTGCAACTTTGAAGAGTAAGGACCTTTAAGCCAAGACATTGAAGTTAGAGAGATGCTGATTCTGACAGATACAATATTGATTCTACCACTAATTAACTCAAATCTTTAGGCCCTGGTAACTTCAAAAGCACTAGTGTAAATCAACCAACCAAACAGCTATGAACCTTGGATAAAACATTTGATTGCTGAACATAAAAGCTACACTGATTCCATCATCATGCAGAATCTTCACTGTGTGCACACTCTGCAGAAACCCAGAGGAAAAAGGAAACTTCCTGGCACAGAAGTGGAACTACTCGGGAGCTGTTAACTGCTCCCTTAAAGGAAAGTATGGGAAATAAAGCCACAAATACAGTCTTCCTGAATTTTCACTTTCTCTCTGAACTGTATTGTCTTGCCTCACCTGCTTGCCTCTTCTGCTTTTCTCTTCTCCCACAATTCTTCTCATCCATGTTCCTCCTCTGTATGCCTGCAGCTACAGGATCCCCCAAAATACTGACTCCATAATGCAAAACCAGCATCAGCTGTGCTTTGCTTAAGCTTTCTGTAGTTACAACCTTGTTTACCCAATCTGTCAAGAAAAATCTCCCATTTTCTTTCTCTTTGGAAAAGAAGCCTACCTTTTCCAGGATTTCCTTAGTCAAGACTGAGAATGCATGCTCAATGTTCACGTTTTCTTTAGCACTGGTCTCAAAAAATGGCATTCCGTATTCCCAAGCAAGCTGAAAAACAAATGTAGGAAATGGGATGAACATTCTTCAGGAAAAAATCGGTTCCTAATACTAGTAGCAAGCAATATGAAGGTTCGGACTGCTGACACACTATAAAAACACTCATTAAGTACATGACTGCTCAGTAAAGTACTCTATATTCATCCTCAGTTTATAAATTTCAGGTATCTTTTAAAACATTCTTCTTAAATTTGTGTGTTTTCAAAACAGCTTTTTAAACCAATCTTTACTGGCAAATAACAATAATAAAATCCAGTGGGTCTGTTCTCAGTGTTTTGATTTATTTGGAAAATGAACTGTCTCCTAAGCAATTACTTAGAGGGAACTAATGGAGTGCCTGCAGACAAAAATATGACAAGAACTGTTGGAAAAAAGTAGCAGGATGAAATATAAAAAAGAGATGTTCCTTTATGCTAGACAGAGAGAAGCACAGAGATAACAGGCAAGCAAAGAAAATATATGCATGTAAAATGATACAGTAAAAGGCAAAGAGAGAAAATACTTAGACGGGCAGCATAGACTTTACATTGGTTGGTTTTCTTTAATTTACTCCTGTTGTCTTATTTCCACTGTATTTCCATTACAGACAGCTTTGAGTTATGTTGGCATGAATTAAAAAAACCCCAACGCAATACAATAATCAGACTTCAGAGTTTTAGTCAAAATATAATAAATATTACACTAAAGGTAAAAAAACAAAAACAAAGTAAGCAAAATGGTTTCCTTTCCAAAATGCTACAAGAAATTGTAGTTCTGAAAATAAAGATGAGATCTAACTGATTCATTAGCCAGAGACCACTTCATAACTTCATAAGGGATTCTGAAACTCAGTGGACTGCTGTGAACTGGTTTTGGTACTGCAGTAACTTGTTACAGAAAGTTAAGATCATTCAACTATTGCCAGTACAAAACAATGATGCACAAAGGTTCATAAAGAAAAACCAATAAAAGAATACTGGGCTAATAAAGTAGAGAGAACTACTGTCTTGTTGATTATAAAGTACACAGAAGCTACTATTAAATGCCCTTTTCCTTCCTTGTACAATGTAACATGTTCCTAGAAGTTACCTATATACAAACTTTGATGAACACAAACCAACCCTTTTAATGATGGAATTGCAGAAATATTTTTGAAAGACAACCCCACTTGAAACAAGGCTACTGCCCACGCAATATTGGGTCAGCAGTGGCTTTGCTTACAGAAGTCTTGAAATCCACTAGTGATGGAGATTCTGTAGCCTTTATGGGACCCTCTCCCATGGCTACATAAATGACCTAGTGCAACTGGTCCTCCTCAACTCCAACCTGAACCTCCAAAGCCAGAATTTGTGTCTGCTACCCATCTGTTTATTGTCTGTCTCTACCGAGAAGTGTCTATTTCTGTCATTCCTTTAGTGCCACTTCAGTTGCTGTGGAGCAGTAACTGCTCCTTAGCCTGCTCTTTACCCAGCTCCCTCTCCTCATGGAATACCAGTACTAGATCCCATTCACCTTTATACCTGTCTGCTGGACCAGCTGCAGTTTCTCAACACCCTTCTTGAAATGGGAGAGCCAAAGCTGGACCCAATATTCCATGTGGCCTTGTCAGCACTAAGTTAGGAGGGTAATAATTTCCCCAGACCCACCATCCATTATCCTTCTAATGCAGCCCAACACCTTTAAAGCCATGAGGGAATACTGCTTATATTCAAGTTGGTGTTCATTGTAACTCATCAGTCTTTTGTGGCAGGGCAGTGACTCATGCCTTGGATTATTCCACTACAGGTGCAAATCTTTGCACTTCATGTACTTCACGATGTTTCCACTGGCCCATTTCCCAAGTTTATCAAGGTCCCACAGAATTTGTGTTGTCCCATGTGGTGTGCCAGTCACACCCCTAAATTTCATGTCGTATGCAAATCTCCTTCTATCATCAGCCAAATCACCAATGAAGTTGCCAAACAATGTGACTGAGGCAAGGCTGACTGCCTATACTTCCCTGAATCTTCTTCCTTGGCTTTTTTGAAAGACACATCATGGCATCAAAAGGGAGGATTTCTTCCAACCACCATGATTTTTCAGAGTTGATTGACAGTGGCTCAAATCACAATGATCAGCTCTTTCAGCACAACTGGGAGAACTTCATCATGTCTATGGACACATCCAATTTTCCTAAACAATTTCTAATCCAAAGCTTTCCCACTGCTGGCTGACTTGCTCCTTCCCAAACCAAGCAGGGAGCTGCAGAGGCCTGGGAGCAAGCTCTATTTGTGAAAACCAAAGAAAAGAAAAATCAAATAAAATAAAATAAAAAAAAGTTGAGTACTTGAGCCTTCTCTGTGTCATGTTACTACACTGCCCACTACATCTATCAATGCACCCCCATTTTCTCTGTATGTGCATAATATTGGTCATAGGAGATTAATGTATGTATTTTTTAACTTTACCCTGCATACTGCTAAACTCTCTGGCAAGCAAGTCCTCCAAAAACGTAGCTCAGTGAAAAAAAACCCCACTGGTCCAGTGGTAAAGCAGTTGAAAGTATGAACATGTATTTGGCTACCCACTCTCCAAAAGACAATAGAAAAGCATATTCAAATAACTACTACTTTTTTTTTTTTCCCTTTGGGAGCATCTTGAATAGATCCATAAATAAAATACCTAAATACATTTACAAACCTGTGGGAATTATGCTACTGAGAAATGACATTTTATAATATCCTTGATAACATTTTGGAGAACTTGTATGAAATAAGCTTGTATCTTACCAACAACAATAAAATAAGTAATGCTAATACTATTTCCTAGCAAAGTGCTGGTATGATTTCTTAGTGCTGAATCAGAGAGATACGTCTGAAATATTCCAAAACTGTGCAGAGTTCTATTACGTGTCAAAAATCAGCTTTGAAACTATAAATCAGCTTCAGCTATGAAGACAGCAAAAGCAAAAAAAAAAAAAAAAAAAAAAAGGAAGAAGATTTTAGTTTTTTCTGTTAGAAAGATTTGATAGAAGAAAACCAGCCACATTCTACCAATTCATATAACCTTCAGCATTTTTATCTTTGAATTAAAAAGATAATCATATTGGGAGGTGAACAGAGGACCCAAGAAGGTTGAGTTAGAACTTTTAGCTAAGTGAATAAGAAACAATTAATACAAGAAAATTATACTTCATAGTGTTAAAATTAAGTATCTCAATTTCTGAGTGATCACAATTACATAAGTTTGTACAAAATGAATTATTACATGATTTTGTACAAAAAGAAAGAACAAAAAAATCTCTCAGCATTAAACTGAAATGTAACCATGCACAACAACCACTCAGTTATAACAGGTTTTTACAGAAATGCCAATATAGATGGTGAGATTCCCAGGGAACTTGGAGTTGTTCTGTGCAAGACACTGAACAGAACAACACTTAAAGCTCATTCTATCAGGGTAATATGAAATATGTAACTACAAATTATTATTTGTCAAAGTTAGAATCAAACTGTTTTCCCCTCTTAATTAGGATACTTTCTTCTTTAGAGTGAGAGGACAATAACTGTCTCTCTCTCTATTTGCTAACATAATCTTTCTCCAGCACATTCAGTCAGATCCTTTAGCACTTGTAAATCATATTAAAAGAAGAAATAGTATAACAGAAGAGTTGCCTTGACTCAAAACAGATGAAATCTAGAAAGCAGACTCACGGGGGAGGAGATAATGATTTCTTTCTGAAAAAAATACTACATTAAGAGGAATTTTGGTTGCATGGTTAAGAACCCAGAAGTCAGAAAATGTCACGGTTAATACCCTAAGCAAAACCCTACTACTGCCCTCTGGTGCACACACATCCAGTGACTCTAGGTTTCTGACAGTGCATCCTTTGTGTGAGACTACATGTATTTTTCAGCAACCTCATTTCTTGTACTCAGATATGGTACATTAACACCAAAAGCATCTTGCATGTGAACTATGAACTCTCAGGAATGTAATGCTGTCCAAAAGGTGATGTTATTTTTTAAAAGCTTCCTGATCTGGGATTATATAATTGGCAAGAAGCTATCAGTGTGTTTTTCTTTAAACATGAGGCATCCTGCTTGACTCACCATGCCTGAAAGCATAACAGGAAGGCTAATTCCAAGTTCCAGGGAACAGATGCATAAGTTTGCAGTAGCAAAATTTACTGGCATATAGGACACTCTGTCCTGCAATATTTAATTATTATCCCAATTTCTTCTGTCATAGCATGGCTTCCAAATTTCCTCACTGGCTCTCAGTGAGAGACTTTTGCCATTCCCTTCAGAACAGCACTCCCCACTTAGTAAGTTCTTCTGCCACCCAAGATCAGCAGCTAGAAACTCTACTGCAGCAGAGTCAACTATACATCACATACACAGTTTTGGGGAGCTGGATGTTCAGTATTTGTCCAGTCTTATCTAAGGCTATTCAAGAGACAATGCACATCACTTTGCACAAGCTGCCAGAATAGTTCTCTATAGTCAGACTGTAGCAAAAATATCACTGATGGGTGGTATCAGAAAAATTATGCAGAATGTATTTCATTTTAATATTCTACAATACAACAGTACTCTGAAAATGCAGACTATATAAGATTTCTGTTTTAGCACCTAAAACTTTTAAAGTACATTTTAACCTTTAAAAGAAAAATCGGTATTCTGAAGAGATCAGCAAGGGATTACTTAATGTCTTTCTAGCACTCCAGAACTTCACAACTGTTCTTCGAGAGCCAAGTCCTAACAGGATTTTTGGAATTGAGGAGCTTTGTACCATTTTCAGTTTAACAGCTCAATCACATTCTAAGAAACTCAGGAGGACCCAAAGAAAATACTAAAGATACCTTTTCTCCTTTCTGTTTTGGAACTACCCGTTCTGACTCCTTATCACACTTGTTGCCCAACAGTATTACGTCCACTTCATCACCTGCTTTCTAAAAGAGAACCAGCATTAATAAATGTCAAGTAAGAAAAAAGCAAACAACAAAAGCCCTTCACCTTCAGCTCACACTAACCTTCAGCACTCAATTTCCTTAAAAGTAAAGGCTAAATTCTCTCATGACCTTCATCTGTGCAAATATTTTCCACCAGTTACTGGGATTTGGAGGAAAACAGCAAAGATGCAAAGAGCAGAAAAAGCTACTTGGAAGTGCCACATGTAATTCCCAACCTCTTTCATAAGATATAAAGTATATGGTGCATGGGCACCATCTTCTGATGAATGCTCCAGCTTGAGGCTTTAAAGTGACTGGAAATGCCCTGAATTCACAGACACTGGCCTACTAAAATTAATAGATTCATGTATTAGCATATGACTCTGCTCTACATCCAGCACTCACAAGTTAAAAGGAAAGGAATTTGCTGCACCTGAAAGAGCACCTCTCTGTGCTTCACTTTTGCACCCAGACAGTAAAATTACTTTCAAAGTGTTCAAACTTAACATAAAAGCCTGATTATTCCAAGACACTAGGAAGAAGGCAATAGATTTTAATGAAGTAAAATTTAAAAACCTCATTGATTTCAAAAGGAAGAAAAATCTACCTTTTTGACCTTGTCTCCTTCTCTGTTCCTCTAATCCACTCGCCTGCATGATGACTGTGAACTGCACTTGGTTTTTTACATCAGTGTTATTTTAAGATAAGTCATTGTAACTATACGTGACTGGAATAATGACAAGGAAAGGGAATAATTCTGCAACAGCATGTGGAATTTGAAAACTGACATTCGTTGTGAAAACCATAATATTTAAAACTGCTTTTGGTGCTTAAATGGAAGATGCTGAGACTCTCAATCTACAAACAACTGAAGCTACTATAGTCTGATGCCATGGTTTTTATTCTGGAGGTACATGCTCCCATAGTTTTCCTGATGACTCAAAAAGCCTGGTCTCAGGTTGCAGATCTCTCTATAGGGACTTTGATGAAATCTCTGATCTCTGTCAAATGCTTAACTTTTGTAACTTTGCCATAAGACAAAGTCCATCACAACCATACAGAGAAAAACCTCTATTCATTAAAGGATGAGAGAACACTATTTTTAGTCTATTTCTACTTTCACAACAATTTTAAGACTTCATCAGTAGGCACAATTTAATATTAAGGAACACTATTTCTTTTTTCTTAATCCATTCTCCTCTTAGAGTCATCTAGACTTATTTCATACCCACAGTTAATTAAAATGAAGTAAACTTCATAAGAGTACAAAGTAGAGGCCTAAAATAATGAATTATTCTAACCTGTATTAATAGACCAAAATATTGGCTGTTTCAGAATGCATAGAAGCTTCACTCATTTAGATCAGTGGCTCTCTTACATAAAACCACATATATCAGTCCCAAAATAGGGTAAATAGACAATTAAATCTCATTATGTAATCAACCTTTAATTTGGAAGAATACTGAAGGTTGATGAAGGTTTTACAAGTGACATTTGACTTCACGGTGAAGTTGAAGTCTAGAGGGAAATACTTGCATACTGCATGCACAAACCAACTAAATTCATTCTGTAACTTAATTTCTGTATTAACAACACAAAATTTTGCAGTAGGAACGTTCTTTCTAAACAGCTTCAAACAATAACAACATTTAAATAAGGTTTGAGGTACTAGGCCTTTCAGCAAGTATTCAATAGTACTACCAATCACAAAGTATTTACTTCTGCAAATAATTACTATTTCTACATCAATATAATGTATTAATGTATTTTCACTTTGTCTGGATCATCCACCAAAGCACTTATAATTCTCCTTTTTAAAAGATGGTATCTTGCAGATTCATGCATTTAGAAAACTGAAGATTGTTAGTCAAAATTATTTCCATTTTAAATTCTGAAAACTGATGAGGTCTTAAAAAATTAAGTCAATATAACTAGGCCATAGTTTGACCATGCGCTCAGCTGGCATAAAAACTGCACGGGTACGCTGATTTCAACTGGTCAAAAAGATGGCTTTTCAGTGCTTCCAAAAGCTTGCTGTATATTTTCATGCTCTGTTATTTATAGCTCAGGAATAAGCTTTACAAAATCTATAGCTAAAAAGATGAAGGTTATTTTACAGTTAAAATCCTATTATGCAAGTCAGCACTGAGTAAGCTCATAGACTCAGGAAACATTTCCCCCCATACTATGGAAAAGTACTAATCAAAATCATAATTTCATCAAGGCAGAAATAATTTTTTCCAGATAAAATTTTACTCTGGTATCTCAAAAATGCCAATTTTTGGTTCACTATCTCAGTTTTTCTTTGCATTTTAACATTTCCAAGTTCACATTTTACTGAAGGTTAAAATGAATATAATCTGAACCTGGAGGATACCTACACTACTTTATTTTGAAAAGGAAAACATCATCATTGTATTTCTCTGAAAAAATGGAGCCAAAAGATTTACTGAGACAGACTATGTCTTTTCAAGTGTTTGGCACAGCTTGGAGTCGCCAGGTTTTGGCAGAAGGGTTTTTCTTCCACTGGGTTCTCAGGCAGCTGGATGTGGCAGCAGCAGGAGCCAGGCTGCTCTGAGCAGTGGCCACGGGAGGGAGCAGCAGCAGAGCCTCAAATTCAGCGGTGCCACATCCTGGACTCGGAACACTGGACACTCACATCACAGTACCAGTTTCTGTAGCCCACTACTGATAGGACCCACCCACCCATGCCCTTCACCCCCCTGCTTAATGTCCACCCAGCCAGGGAAATACACAGCCTACTATGAGGCTATTAACAGAAATCAAAAATGCAAAAGCAAAAATATCTTGCTCATCTCTTTTGTATGTAATTTATATGGGGCTTAGGTGGGGTTTTTTTCAAATGTTAGGTTTTTTTTTTTTTCCTACAGTTTTTATTTTCCAGAAGTGCTGTGAATTTACGTGAGTATGAAAAGTAACAGACACCTTTTCTATGAGAAAACTACATCGTGTCTGTACTTACAGACTATTGGAAAAAACTATCCCTTCACTTCTTAAATGGTGAACACAGACCCACCATGAATGATCCCAACCTTCCCTGCACCGAACTCCCCATAATGATTATGAGCTCACCCAGAGTCCTCATATAAAGCTATCTATCCAGGGGTACATCTTCCAGAACACCACCTTGTCTCCTCCCCACACCTCCTGGGTGTAGCTTGACATTGATTACTCATTAATTACAGTTTGAAAAGGCAACATAATTTTGTTTGTAGGTCCAAAGAGTGAAACTGAGAAACATTGCTGATAAATAAACTATGGGAATTCTTAAATAGTCTGTATTTGAGGCAGAAATGTAGCTTTTCACATTTGAAGAAGACGTACATGGGCAAACATCAAGATGAAGGCGGAGCTGGAGAAGGCCATAAAACTGGGAAACTTCTTATTACTCATTAGACAATGACACCAGAAACCTACCCTTTGTAGTACTGAAGAACAATTTGTTAGAAATAGATTGTCCTCAGAGTCTCTTTGAAAGCATCACATGGGCAGTGTTCATATTAGGATTGCCAAACATGTTGTCTTTCCACATATTTTTTTAAGTGCCACCTCAATTACAAATACCTGGTTTCCAGGACTTCAGTGGAAACAAATGAATGATCAAATTTATTTGTCTACTAGCAAATTTAGAATGCAGTAGATATAAACCAATTTATCCCAAAGCCAACCTAGACTACAGACAAACCAATTTAATAAATGACAAAAGCAAGAATTTTAAGTTCTAATCAGAGGCATAATGACAAACATATCTATGAACTGGGACAATTTGATCTTTTGACATCAAGTTTTCCCACCCAAGGAAGAAAAACTGAGAAGAGTTTCAAGTCAAACTAATTTGCACTTGTAAAGCAGTTTGCTGTGCTGCTTTTATTTAAGCATGATGCTGAAAGACAGTCTAGTCTCCCAAATGCACCAGAGGAACCAAACCAAAAAAGGGCACTATGCAGAAATGACAGCAACTCAACAATAGAGTTCATATCCCTCCTGGTTGAGGGATCACTTCTTCAGGCAGGACAAATACAAAGTTAATGTATTAAAAATCACTAAACTACCGTCACCAAGACTTGCTTAAGAAAAGAAAATTATCTTCTCCATGCAGAAAATTCTGTGATGGCAGACAATTTCCAGCACAGGGATAATTGTTAGCTGGTATTGCCACCTTGATGGCCACATCAGAAGACTAGCACAATTAAAACAAATTCAAGATATTTAGAAGTAAATTAAGACCTACCATCTATGTCAACCATTTCTGGAGACCCAAATGCCATGTGTGAATATTGGAGTGATTTAGTTGGCAAGGACTTCTGAAGTCAGCTGGTCTAGTCTTCCACTCAAAGACAGGTCAACTTCAAAACCAGGTCAGGCTGCTCAAGGCCTTGTTGAATGGAGTTTTAAGCGCCATCTTTAAGTGATCCTCTCTGGGTACCTATTTGAGCATTTGAACCACTCTGTTGTGAGGAACCTTTTGCCAGTGTTAGTTGGAATATAGTTCAAAACATGATGGAAAAAAACCAGTTTTCTGCAAAATGATTTGGTACACAGCTGCTTGTATTTATTTAATTTTCAAAAGCCAAGCAGCATCAGCCTTTCAGAACAGGTGCATACAGTAGCTAAAAGCCATGTCAACAAGAAGAACACTTTAATAAATTGGACATAATCTGCAATTCTACAAATAAAGAATGGTTTCAGGTTCTAAAGTTATCTTCCTGCAATTATCATGCTCCTAATGAATGCATTACAAATCCAATATGCCTATACTGGATTTTCCAGTAATGTCCTAAAATATTAATCTGTGCCTGAGTACATTTTTCTCACAAGCTTTTAAAAAGTTATGTTACTTAGTTTCCTCTAGTTCTGAACTCAAATTTTACAGCAATACAGACATGGAAGCATATTTGTGTCTTGTACTTCCTTGGACAATAATTCATTTTTAATAGTGAAGCTGCTGTATTCCACACTTAAACTAAATGAAATATAATGAGAACATTACTGGTAATCTGGTTGTAATTGCACTGACTGGCCAGTTTTTATAAAATCAATGGGAGTTTTTAAGAATACTAAATTGCTTGGATTGTTATTTTCAACTGTTGCAAAAATGGCTTAGCACACTGAACAGATTTTTAAAAAACTTCCTGTTTAAAATCTTTATGTGCAAAGAACCAAAAAATGAGAGCATAATGTAATAACTGGATTGCCTCCAAAATTCCTGTTTGACTGCTTCAGGTGCAAGCTTTTCACCTATTCGTCTGGTATTTAGTAAAGTCTGTATTCTCTCTGTTTCCCTTTGAAAAACTTATTTATTTTTTCTACGTTTATATATTTTAAATGGTGCTGTAGCAACAGTCACTTTGATTTTGGGCATTTGCAGGGAATTAAATACTGGTTTACATTCACAGACCAAAGCAAGTGCAAGGAATGTCACCGACCTCCAGGAAGTAATTAATTTTCATGAAATGCCCTGTCTTTTAACAGTTATTGCTTAAAAACATTTCTTTTGCAATGAATAGCCCCATATATTTTCACCAAGGCACTTCAGAAATTGATATCCCACTAGGACTAAATTAAATTTTTTATTACTATCTAGCTCTATTACAACTCTAATTGCTAGTTTTGAGATTGGTACAATCAATCATGCAATTTACATTCCTAGAAATTGTTGTAGATTGAGTATTTTTCCATTTTTTAAACTTTAAACTAACAGAAGTACCTTCAAGGGTTAAGATTAAACAGTATTAATACCTTGAGTACATTTACATGAAAGCTTTTCAAATGTCACAAACAGAGAGCAGGCTTGTGCAGGTGTCATTTCCTGATTGACTAAATCAGATCTAAACCTGCATGGTGGCCACAGGAGCTAGTCTCTTCCTACCCTCCACCCTAGCCATGCAGCCCTGATACCTTCTTGCTCTTTATGGCTGTGCACTGTAGCCCACTGAATCAATCGCCCTGTTGAGCTAATTGAAGATGACAGGACAATATGACCCTTTCGGAGCCAGTGTGAAGCCAGAACAATATTTTATGTTGAAATACAGAGAGAGAGATAGATAATAGACAGACAGACAGAAATGGATATATGCAGATAATCTACGTCTTCAGTTTCAGGTAACAGTAAAACTGCTATCATACTGTTTGCTGAGTTAAATCTTTGTTAACCATAAAACTGTACAACCAGTAACATATCTAGCTGTGACTTTTCTTTGGCCAACAGAAAAAAGGCACATGCTTTTCTTAGAAAAGTAAGAAAACAGATGTGTTAGTTTAAAGTTTGTGCAGACAAGCCGGTAAAAATATTGTGTCATTGAATCTCCTTTGTAACACCTTACTGAAGTTAGGCTCTGTTACCACTAAGACTTTTAAGATGGCTCTAAGGTCAAAAACAATGATTTACTAGGTTACCAGACTAATGTTTTAAAAAATGAGGTAATGTGCAGGTAATGATTTCCTAAGGGTGTAAGATATCCCACATATATATTATTGTATATACGATCATGTGTAATTCATTAATTCAGCTGTATACTGAAGCAGTGAAGAGAGAAAATAATGCATTTAATAGTTTTATTTCAAGCCCCTTTTGCCAAGATGAAAAGCCCCCTTTCCCATCCATCCCCACCAAATCACAAGAGTATTTAAAAACCTGCCTGAAACTTTACTTGATTTTGATCAATGGAGAGCACTACCTTGCTTGTATTCTTACACTAACTTCCACAAGCACACTAACTACAAACTGCTGTGCTGCTGCTGAGGGGAAATGTCACTGCTCCCTACAGCCTCCTCAGGAGGGAAAGTAGAGAGAACGATACTGATCTTTTTTTCCCAGGTATCAAGAGACAGGACACATGGGAATGGCTCAAAGTTGTGCCAGGGATATTCAGACTGGACATTGGGAAACACTTCTTTACTCAGCCAGTGGTCAAACAATGGAACAGGCTTTCCAGGGAGATGGTCAATTCCCCAAGCCAAATAAAGAGGCATCTGGAAATGCTCTTAACAACATCATTTAACTTTTGGTCAGTGCTTCAGTGGTCAGGCAGCTGGACTAGATGATCACTGAAGGTCCCTTACAGCTGAACTATTCTAGTCTAAAACTGCCTTGCCTCTATCTAATAGAGAACACATCAAGAGAGACCTACCAAAAAGACTTGGAATATAGGGTTAGAGTCAGCTCAATGATCTCCTGTCTATGGGCTTGCCCATGCCTCCATCCCTTCACATTGTTTCCAGACATCCTTCTTCTGGCCTTCCTTCTACTACCTGCTTACCTTACTGCAGCTCCAGTAAGTGTCAGACCTTTCTATGAGCCTCTCAAACTCACTAATAGAGCAGAAAAACCACTCAACTTCTTTTGCTGTGTTAGTTTTCTACCACATTAGGAAGTCAGGGTGAAGCACAGAGGGTTCAGACAAGCTCCAGTGGGAACACATACCCTGTCTGGCAGCCATGTGCTGTTGAATCACTTCCTATGTCACATGAAAGCACGTATTTCTGGCTGCAGCATCACGAGCAGCTGAGCTAACCAAACAGCCTCCCACCCCACTTCCTCCCTCTTGAAACCATCCTCCTCCAGGAATATGTAGCAAGGACAAAGAGGATATTTAATTCCTTTGATCTTGGGATGAGGTAACTACACTGAAGTAATGAAATTAGGAAAGGGAAATCACTGGCTGTGATATGGAATTTTGATATGGAATCTAATTAAAATCCCAGGATGAGCTCATGCAGACTGATCTATGCATAGCCACACCAGTGACAAGAGCACCGTAACGCAGCATGCACAAAGAGGGATTGCAAGCTATGTTTTAGAAGTACTTCAGAAAACATTCCTCCATCAACATCCTTGCCTAAATATAAACCATGTTCCAGTTTCAGCTGACAGTAATTCTACTATCATACTGTGTGCTGAGTTAAATTGAAGAAATTCTGGTTAGAAACATACAGGAACAAGAATACCTCTCATGCAGTCATTTAAAATGACACATTAATTACCTTCATTTAGTGATCAAATGCTGACAGATATATTTACCTCATATATGTCATTTATCCAGATTGTTATACTTTGAAAACTCTTCAGATTTGTGATGTCATATACGAGAACAAAGCCTTGTGCACCACGGAAATAGCTGGTACTAAGTGTATGGAACCGTTCCTGGCCAGCAGTATCCCTGAAGGAAATTGTAACAAATCACACACATACAAACAAACAAACAGACAAAAAAGAGATCATCAAACTGCAGAATCCTCAAGAAAGATTACTTTACTTTAAGGAGTATTGTCCAAATTTTAAATGATGTATTCTAACACAAAGGAACAAGAAAAAACACAGATGACAGAAAATCTGGGTGCCAGATATAGCAATAAAAGAAATACCCTGGAAATTTATTCTGAATAATACAGCCCTACTAGGGAAGCCAAGCCAGTGGCTGAAACCTGAGAATAAGGTCAAGCCCACCATTCCTTCTTTATATAAATAATTCAGGTGATAAAAAGATCACATGTCAGATAACATCCCCATATTTTGACAATCCCTTTGTAAACTGTGATAAAAACAACAACCTGGTTTAGATGGAAGACAGGTTTTGGGAAAAAGCTATAAAATATAAGGACACGGTGGTTCTTACACATAATGCCAAAACTTGAGAAAACAAATACAAATGGGATCCCTCAATCTGCTTCAGGAGATGCTGGCTACAAAGTACCATACCTCAAATGTTTCTACACTACTACACCAAGCAAGAGAAACAAATGAGACAAGCTCCAAGCTTGGTCCCAGTCCCAGAGACATGACATCACTGGCACGAGTGAAACCTGATGGGAAGTAAAATGAATAAGGAAGGTGCATGCCCTGGAAGCAAAGTCAGGTGACATGGAAAGACTATAGAGATTCTGTTTGCCACTGCTGGGAGAAAATCTGTGTGGTCAAAGCTACACTGGAGTTGAAGCTGACAGAAACATGGGAGATAATAAAAAGTTTTTTCAAATATATGAATGGCAAAAGGTAGTGTAGAAATAACATCAGCTCGTTATAGGATGAGGATGGTCACCTCACCTAGAGGGACAAGAAGAGGTGTTTAATGCATTCTTTGTCTTACAAGACAGATGACAGACCAAGGGGGTCTCAGCACCCTGAGCTGGAGGACCATGACTGTGTGAATGATGAACTCCCAGTCGACCTTGAAATTGTGTGGGATCTGCTTCTCCAGCTGGATCCCTACAAATCCATGAGGCTTGATGGAATTCATCTGAGAATTCTCAAAAAGCTGTCTGATGTAATCACAAAGCCTCTCTTGGTTTTTAAACAGTCTTGGGCATCTGGAAACGTCCCAGCTGACTGGAAGCTGGGTAAAGCTGTCACAGTTTTCAAGAAGGGCAAGACCCTGGAAACTACAAGCCTGTCAGTCGCACTTCAGTGCCCAGTAAAATAATGAAAACTATTATTCTGGGAGATAAACCTGGACAACAACACAGTCATTGGCCACAGACAGCACAGCAGGCCAAAGTCCTGCTTGTTGAACCTGACTTCCTTCTATAAAATGGTAATCCACCTAGTTGATCTAGGAAAGCTTAAGATATGACCTCATTGAAGTTCAGCAAAACTTTTGGTACTGTCTCTCACATTACCCTCCAGACCAAATGTTCAGCACACAGCTGGATAACCATGCTCAGTGATGGGTGAGCAGCTGGCTCACAGGTTGGGCACAAAGGGTTACAGTGGATGGGGTGACATCAGGCTGGGTCTGGTCACTAGTGGGGCTCTGCAGGGCTCCATCCTCAGCCCAGTTCTCTTCAACATCTTCATTAACCACTGGGATGCAGGATTCAAAGGGACACCAAGTAAGTTTGCCAAAGATACTAAACTGGGAGAAGCTGTTGACTACCTGCAGAGCAGAGAGGCTCTGCAGAGAGACCTCGACAAATGAGAGCACTGGGCAATCACCACCTGCATGAAGTTTAACAGGGGTAAGTGGTAGATTCTGCACCTGGGCAATCCTGGTTCTGTACAGACTGGGGAATGACTTGCTGGAAGGCAGGGCTGCAGAAAGGGGCCTGGGGATCCTGGTCACTGGCAATTTGAATGTGAGCTAGCAGTGCCCTGGCATCCAGGAGAGCCAAGCCTGTCCTGGGGTGCATCAGGCACAGCAGCACCAGTCAGGCACGGGAGGAGATTGTCCCGCTCTGCTGTGCACTGGGGCAGCCTCATCTCAAGTGCTGGGGGCAGTTTTGGATACCACAATCTAATAAAATGCATTAAGCTCTTAGACAGCATCCAAAGGAGGGCCATGAGAATAGGGGAAGCCATAAAAGGAGTGTCTGAGGTCACTTGGTTTGTTCAGTCTGGAGAAGACTGAAGGGAGACCTCATTGCAGTCCAACTTCCTCACAACGGGAAGCAGAGGGGCAGGTACTGATCTCATCACTCTCATGACCAACGAGAGGACTTGAGGACATGGTCTGAAGATGAGTCAGGAGCAGGTAGGCTGGCTATCAGGAAAAGGTTTTTCACCCAGAGAAAAACCTTTGTCACCCACTGACCATGACAAAAGCTCAAGAAGCATTTGAACAATGCTCTCAGACACATGGTGTGATTCTTAGTGTCCTGTGCAAGGCCAGAAGTCAGACTCAATGATCCTGATGGGCCCCTTCAAACTGAGCATATTCTATGATTCTTTGAATTATGCCTTAAGAAAACTATAAACAAGCTTTGATTATTTTTGTATTAATGCCTGAGATGAAATAAGTGCAGATCTAATACCGGTCAGATAATTCATATAAAGATTTACTCCCTGACAAGTTAAATACCGATATACAGAGATAATCTTCAGTATTAGATGCCTGGAGAGCCACATGTCAGAAGCCCTACATAACCTTTAGAAAAATTTCAATACCAAAAATAGTGTATGTTCCCAAAGATTCATCTTATCAAAAGTAATTTCTCTTGGTGACCCTTTTGAACATACATTTGATGGGTAATGAAATGTAACATCTTCTTGCTTTGTCACTTTCCTCAATGTTCCTATACAATGAAATACACTTCATACGGATCATAGATCTGCACTTGTTTGTATGCTGCAAGTTTTATTGTTAACACAACCCGGTGACAGCCCTCTTTTTAACTTCCATTAGTTACTGCAAAAAAATATACTCTCCCATGCTAAATTCAAATATTAAAATTATCTAGTAGGAGCACCTGCACACTATGAAGACACACAATTCAAAGTAGGTGAGATTTTTCGCGTCATAATGCAATCTAGTTGGCTTTCTTTTGTGATACTAATTAAAACTTACCATATTTGAAGTTTCACTCTTGTATCATTAAACATTACTGGCTTTACTTTAAAATCAATGCCTAGAAGAAAAAAGGAAAATCTGTAACATTTCTCATAATAACATGGATTCCCTTTGAAGATTGTTTCCCAGCTCTAGTTATCACACAGTTTCAAACAGAAAGTGAAAAGGAACAATACCATAGAAAGAATAACTAGCCAACCACATACATTCAAAATGGAAGCTTTAAAAGGAAATTATTCACTGCTGAGTGCCAATACATTGCACAAATACAGTACAAAGCAATGACAACACCAAGCAAAGAAAGGGCAGGTCAAAGCAAAGGCGAAGATACTCTGAAACTACAAGTGGCAAGGGATGTGACAGCAGTTTCATGGCCGATGCACAACAGTACATTGTGCAAATACACTGGTGATTTTCAACAGCATGGCAGCTATGAGTGGGAAGGTAAAAATGCTTACAAAGCAGCTGTCACATGTGCATCACAATTTTTCTGTCCTTACTTCCAAATCCCTAAAAAAAATATCCAGGTGTACAGGAGCAGAAATAGGACTTGTCTGTACACATTAAGTGCAAAGACAAACATACATGGGATTTTAATTCAAAATGAACAGGACTGGCTCTACAGCCTAAATCAGATCCAGGAAGCCAATGCTAAAAGCAAGCATTAACACTTAAAATCAATGCAGAATGCTCTCTCTGCGTACACTACAGATCCTTCCTCAAAGATATCTTCCTTATGATTTATAGTGTTTCCTTTATTAAACTGTCAAATTAGTACTGCAGATGTGTTAGATGATACCTAGATTTATGAGCTGTTGTAAGTTCCAGTTCTAAAATTAGAATCTGCCAGCTATCAGTTATCTTAGAGTGACGTATTTTTGCAGAGTAAAGCATTGTTTCCCCTATTACTTCATTGCTGAAGTTTGAAACAAATTTGATAATTTCCATGATTGCTTTTTTCCCCCACTGAAAAACAATTAGGGTCTTTTTGTCAATTGCAGTAAATGAAGTTAAGGTAACATTGTGACAGCTGACCATACTGTATGGGCAAAATTCCAAAAGATCAAACTATAGCTACTTAAAATTACAGTGTCTTTTCACCAGTAGTAGTCATTTGAAGGAACCAGACAGACTGAAAAATCACAAAAATTTCAAGTTCATACAACTGTGTTTCCGTAAGAATGTGCAAGCCAAATTACTTTTTGGAAGGAAAGCACCCATGGCAGCAAACCAAAAATGCAGAGGAAATGCTCCCCTCCTTTGTACTGACAGATGTATTGTGCACAAAATTTTGACAAGTACACTCTCACATGCATGCACTTGCAATGCTATTACCATTTTTTGCGTGTATGTGGTAAGGCAGTTGAGGTGGATTTTAAAAGTTATTATGATAATCATGTCCTTCACTTGATGAATTTTCATTGAAGCTTCAATGAAAAGGAAAGATGAAATAATATAATTGGTATCTGTAATTAATATTACACAAAGCTTCCTTGATGGAATTAATATTGTCAGAAGGAAATGTGATTCAAGTAAAACTTGCTCACATAAGGTGAGATTCCAACATGATGGAAAACATTTGCTCCTGAAATTCACATGGTTTTGTTTAATTATCTGTATAATTTTCTACAATTGACATTGAAGCAGTTGAGAGGGACAGATATACACTGGGAGGCTGGAATGTCACTTACAAATGGTGCATTGGGAACACAGCAAAAAATTCTATTCCGACAGGGATTCCCAGAACTATAGGGAAAAGTTCTTAGTTGACATATATTTTAATAATAAATTCCCATAAGCTTTAAAAAAAAAATTGTAAAAAGGGAAGCAGAGTGCTGAATCAGACTAAAACTTAATCTAAATTAAAATCAGGCATATTGACTTCTTAAGTCAACTTCAAAATTTATTGACCGAAAAGGTCAATGAATGTTAGTGAAAAACAGAAGTCAATATGTTCTGCATGCATGAATTGTTCATGTCTTTATATGAAATTTCCAGCAAACTTAGCAAATTGGAAAGACAGAAAAGAAAAATGAGATACACAATGCCAAAGACAGCTCACGGATTTCAGATGCTTTTAAGGTGGCCTACCTTGTATACATGATCAACATAACAAAGCAAGCATTGATTACAGCTCTTGAGATAAATGTTATTGGAATGCAACAGCATGTACTCACTTCTTTTAGGCTGTCAAATCAAACCAAGAAGGGGGATGCTGGGTGCAAGCTCTATTTCTGGTTTTTATTTCCAACTTTTATAGCCATGAAAATTTATTTTCTTTATATTTCAAAGAGTAAATAATGCCCATATTAGGACTGAGGCACCTTAAAGACAATTAAGTCTAAAAAGCATAAAAATAGTCAGCCACGGGGTAATTCAGCTGTGAAATGCCCCCCTCTTCCCTCCCTTTGTCCATTTGCAGAAGTCCTCTTCAAAGAGGTCTTTTGCAGCTGGCCTGGAAAATTACAACACATTTTTCACCCAAAAAAAGGCTGCTGGGTTCCTGACAGAAAATGCTTAAAAACGTATGTCTATCCAAAGAAAATGCAAGTTTGAGTAGCTTCGCAGGATGCAACACTGAAAGCACAGACAGAGGGTGGTGAATGCCCCTGTGCAGGTTCTACCCAGCCCACTGCCTGTCATACAGAATCTTCAACTCCAGGAACAGGGAAGCAGTTCCTAGCAGCTCCTGTGCCCAAACTGGGCAAGTGCCCAGTGAGACGTGGTGGGTTGAGTTTCCACTGTTACTCCTAACCCATACTTAACCCCTCCCAGTTATGATGTGTATAAATTTAATTAGAAAACTGTAACTGCTGATAACTTATCCAAACTATGTAATGGAAGAGCAGGAAGGGCACCCAGCCTTGAGTATTTGAGTGCTGCATTAAAAACTTTCAATGAAAATTTACTGTGGATATATTTTTTGCATTTTCCCATAGAATACATAATTTTAGAAAACTACTACTGGACCCTACTACAAAATGTTTGTCTGTTTTTTCCCCCTGCAATAACACTAGGATCACTCCTAGTAACACAAATCTGTGATGCATGATGACATAGAAATGAGACTTTCAACCACCTTTTAACTTGTGTGCCTATGACCCTCTGCCACCAAGGAAGGTGATGGCATATGATTTTGTCAGGGAACTCAGGAAGCTGCAAGACTGCACAGTTGGGTAATGTTCCCCCTAATCAAATCACCATTTCAACTGGACAGGTAAAGTGAAAAATCACCTGACAGCAGATGAGCATTTAATAGGCTGTACAACAGAAAGGGATCATTTGACTGAGCTTGTAGGAAACAGGCATCCAGACAAAAAGTTATTTGTTCCGATGGTATCAACAGTGAGGAAGGAGACATCACAAACTGAGAAAACACTATGTGTCTTCTTCCTTTACATCATTAGGAGCCACAATCTCTAGGGCATGCTCTCCACTGCAGCTGTCCCAATGAAGAAGGAACTTTCCACTGCCAACTTTAGTCTTTTGGAAGACACCACTCATAATCCCATTTGTTTTCAAAGTCCAAGCTCTAAAACACACGGTAAAATGGAATTAAATCAAACACAGCACTTCAGAAATAACTTTTAAAACACATTATTCAGGTAACAAATACCATGTTTGCAGTACTCATATTTCAGATAAGCTTTTTAAAAAAGAAAGTTTTTAAATATCTCAATAATACATGTCACTAATGAAACTAAAGAGATTAACGTTAGTCCATAAACTGTCACGAAACTATTATCTTCATTATTCCTTGAAATAGCTCAAGTCACAACTTGGGAAATATATACTTAATAGCAAATGCAAGTTTTTTGAGTCTGCAGTGGACTGAAGCAGGAGTAAAAAAAATTACGTCTCAAAATAATAACCTCATGGTCAGGAATCTCCACGTAAACTACATCAACAAAGCTGTTACTTTTTTTTATAGCCATTCTTTCCTGCTAAGCCTGGCAACAAATTGCCTATTATTAGGATCTATTTCCTAGCTTTACTGTTTGTTCTTCCCTCTTTGTCTGTGCTGGTTTCAGAACCTGCTTTGTAAGAAAGGGCAAGAAAATAAAAAGTGGTTAAAGTTCAGCCATTCCTATGTAGATAGGTCAACTCATCTCATGTACATTAAGTATTCCCCGGACTAACTACTGCCACAGCTACTGTCTGGTACTTAATTCCACTATGCCAATTCATTCCAGATGGAAAGATGTGTAAATGAACCATACATATTCCAAATGCAGGGATACACAATTTCCTGGCATAATTTAGATTTCTCTTCAAAATCAAATCGAATTAAATTAAAAAAAATTCTTACACACAAACTTATAAAAATTAAAATTTCCCAATGAGGACTTGGGAAAATGTCCACAGCAAATCAAACCCCTGTACTCATGTAACACATTCTAATGCTGGAGACAAGGTTTTCAGCATGTGGACAGTCATGGTGCCCTTTCCCATGGCACTGTGAGCCTGGGAGTGCCATGGCAGTGGGGAGCCCCCCATCACCCACCAACTGCAGCGTGTGGTGCCAGCGCAGAACTGACATGGTCTGGCAGGGTTAATGATTTCCATCACAGCAACAGCTCTGTTTAAATCACCATGCACATTTCTAACTATAGTAGAAGATATCCTTATACTATTAAATTTATAAACACAAGTTAAAGCCCTTTCTAGCCTGAAATATTGATTAACTGGGCTCTTTTTACTGACATCTGACAGCTCTCTGAGGTTGGTACCTGAAAGGAAGCTGTAGCCAGGTGGCAATTAGCCTTCTCTCCGGCAACAAGTGACAGGACAAGAGAAATTAGCCTCAAGCTGTGCCAGGGAAGGTTTAGGTTGGACATTAGAAAGAATATCTTCCCAGAAAGCATGATTAGACACTAGCATGGGCTGCCCAGGGAGGTGGTGGAGTCACCCTGGAGGTGTTTCAGACCGGACAAGGCACTCAGTGAATGGTCTGTTTGACATGGCAGTGCTCGGTCACAGGCTGGACTCGATGATCTCAGAGGTCATTTCCAAGCCAGCTGATCTGGGGCTCTGCACTGTTTTCTCTGCACCTGCACCCACATACAGCAGCAGGGCCTCAGTGGGCAATAAGAAACCGTGAGAAACAAGTCTCACAAGTTTACACCAGGACCAGGTTCCCAAAGCCCAGAGGAGCAGCAGGGACAGTGTAACAAGCCAGCACTTTGCAGTGGCTCTGGAGCCAGTGTGACACATATCCTGACACCCCGGCAAAGGTTTAAGCTGCTGGACGCGGCTGCACACCGCACAGCTCAGCGCAGGGAGGTTTGACACCGCCCAGGCCGGCCGAGCCGCGCAGACAGCGCGGAGGGGAGGGCGAGGGGCGGCAGCGAGGCGGGCGGAGGCGCACGGGAGCCGGCGGGCACTCACCGATCGTGGCCATGTACGAAGTGGCGGGAGAGCCGGCGGGAGGCGAGCTGGGCTCCGTGTACCTGCGCACGATGGAGGTCTTCCCGACGCAGGACTCTCCGGCCATCACGATTTTGACCAGCAGCGGCCGCGCCTCCGCGGCCGGCCCCAGCCCCGCCATGGCGGGCGCCGAGTGCCGGCCGGGCCGGGCCGGGCCGGGGCGGGGCGGGGCGGGGGCGGGCCCGGAGCCGCCTCAGCTCCAACCGCTGCCCCGAGCCCTAGTTATGAAATTATGCAAAGATACACTTTTTTTTTTTTTTTTTTTTAAAGAAGTTTCATCACCGGGGAGGAAGCGAGGAACTTTCACAACCCCCGTGACGCTTCCCCCGTGAAGTACAGAAATAAACAGTCTGGTTTCACATTGCTTCCTAGCGTTAAGTCAGAGGCAGAGGAAACAGGTTTTAAGACTTTCCTCTTTTTCATTTTTAATATGACAGTCAAAGTGACCTGTAACACACACACACACACACACACACACAAAACAAACAAAAAAACCCAAAACTCTATCAACAGTGTAGGTTTTCTGCATGTGTGTCTGGATGTTTTACCAGAATCCCACATTATCCAGATTATAAGGCCATGGCCCTTTGCCAGCATGGGCACGGAACTCATTCAGTGTCATAAATTTAGGAACAGGATATGTTTGAATAAAAAGTGCTAATGTACGTTTGCAAATATTTGTGTCTATCTAGGCCTGCAATGACTTGCCATGGGAATTTACACTGTCACCTTCAACCCTTCAAGCAACAACTTGATGAATTTAGGTATCCAGAGCTGTTGATGTGACACATTTCCTTTCTGTGGAGGACCATTTATGACTCAGTGAGCCCCACCTAGCATGATTCAGAATTACAGAATCAGGACCATCAAGGCTGGAAGAGCCCTTTGGGATCATCCAGTCATACCATCAACCCAGCACTGCCACTGTAACCCCTAAACCACTAAACTGTATCACCAGCACCAGATCCAGATGCCTCTTAAGTACCTCTAGGGATGCTGACTCCACAAATGTCCTCTTAACAAAGGGCAAGTATTATTTCAGGCTTATGTCCCCTTCACCTCTCACACCAGCCTGCACCTAAGCTTGCCAGTATTGGACTTAGTGACTTTCAGGACTTTGTGGTAGAAAATCTCCAAAGGATGTCATCAACTTGTTTCTCAGTCAGAGAAATTTCCTTCATTGCTGGAAAAATGAGAATTTCTGTGACAATCTGAAAAATAAGGAGTACGAAACAACAAATGAAATCACCTACTGAGCTTGGTGAGCTTTTTAGGAGTGATCTCTGAGATGTGACTGTGTAAAAAACCCAGTGCTAGCAAAGAAGGCGTCAGTTGAACTGTTTTCTGTTTAGGGACAAAAAAAGTTGTGTATTGATGAGTCTGAATACATTCTTGAGCAACTGTTGGTGGAAAAAGTTGAGCCCACAGGGCACTTTCAGGTGACACATCACATTATGAAGGTGTTTTGAGAGCCTGACTTGGACAATAGAGCAGCAGGCATGTGGCTTGCTTAGTTCAACAAAATAAAGGCTAGGACGGAATATGATTACTCTTTGCCAGGGAGTCAACTAAGAGGAGGCAAAAAAAGCTGCACACAATAAAGAATAATATAGCAAATAGATAGATATACACTGACCACGAATATGGCTAAACCAAAACTTGTGAGGGTTCTAAAGATATTTCAGAAAATTCTTGTAGTTCATGTAATTGGTAGAAAATTCTTTATAAAGGCAAAACGAGAAGAATGTGTTAGGGGGGCTATAACTGCCTGCAGTAGGGAAGGACTGGATTTCATAAACCAGAACACTTCCTATGAGAAAGATCCCCTGCTATCTCAGCAGCCCCATGAAGTTCTTCTTTCCCATGCAGAAATTTGAAGTTACCACTGTTTATCCTGAATCCGAGGGAAGATGGGGTGCTGGCATCTTCTGCTATTTCTCACGGGTCAGAGGTGATGACATGTATGAGGGAAGTCCAGTACAGAAAATGTAACATCAGCAGGCACAGACGAGTGGCTGCAGGTAGCTGTGTGTCTGTCCTGCTCTGGTCCCTCTGTCAGTGAGGCTGCTGGAGCAAGGACAGTGGTGCTGTGCCTGTGATGGGGGCTGTAGCAGGGCTTGGACAGATGCATGTATGTGGGCAGCACACTGCTTTACAGATACACCTTAAGACTTTGTCTTTGCTGTGGAGCCTTCTCGATTGTCTGCTCTGAGGTTGTCCTTCTCGAAATACCTTTCTTCAAATGCAGGCAATGCTGCAGCTGCCTGCAGAAGTTAGATTTACGTGTTAGCCTGGACTGATGGTGTTAACAAGGATCTTACTTTAGCTCAGTCTTTACCCTCTGCTGTCTGTCAGGCCAACCAATTTCAATAAAAAGGCTCTCCATAGCATTTTGTACATTCAAGTGTTGATTTATGAGCAATGTGCAAGGCAGGATTCTAGCCAAATTCCTAAGGAAACTCAAAATACCCGGTGTTACTGCTGCTCTCAGTAAATTACAGTATCACTTTTCCTCATATTCCTGTCCACAAGGGGACAGTCTTTCCATCTCTTACCACCGACTAAAACCATTTAAAAGTTAGCTCCTTGAAAAACTACCATTCAATTAATGAAATTTATTTTTTTGAAAATACATGTTTTGTGTTTTAGAAAAAAGTTCCAGAATTTTATATATATGATATTACTGTACTTACAGGGCTAATCATAAGCAAAGTTAGTTTAATGAAGGTAATGACTTGAAAATAATGACTGTGGCTACAAAATAACCAGTGCAAAGCACAAAATGAATTTTCCATTGTGCTTATTGAGATATCTTTGGAAAAGAATGTATTTTCTTCTCATTCAGCTTTTTTGATTGTTCACTTACATTTCTTCACTCCATCCAAAAACATGATTAAGTGTACTAGACACAATTTTAAAAGGGGTTTTAGTGGGAGATCTTTGAATTTTCATACAGAAACATTATTAGATTTATTATAATATTTTATAAAATGTTAGATTATGAAAACATCAAATTCATTTTTCTTCAATATTTATAAGTTGTTCCAATTGGTCTCATAGATATGATTCTTACGTTTTTGCTTCTTACCTGAAACATTCAGTTTAGAAGTAACTGCTTAATTTACTCTGAGTACAGAATACTTTGGCCAAAGCAGATAATGCCATAATTTTAAATTTTCAAACTGCTCACACCTCCTAATTTTCACTAGTGTGGCATATGGCCACAATCTCTCCTGATAAGTTGATAAAGCAGCTGATTTTTCATAGACCCAAACCCCCACAAAAGTGGGCCAACTCCTTACTGCAGTTACAGAAAGTACTGTAAAGTGCTCTGAATGCAGGAAGGAACCAGAGAGATTCTTCAGCAAAATATTTAATGCAAACCGTGCAG
The DNA here is from genome assembly GCF_017590055.1 of Onychostruthus taczanowskii. NCBI lineage: Eukaryota > Metazoa > Chordata > Aves > Passeriformes > Passeridae > Onychostruthus > Onychostruthus taczanowskii. Next base: position 14,205,975 of record NW_024498795.1, read on the forward strand.
CATAATCTTGTCAATAACCCTGCTTTGCACATACTTGCTAGCAACCATCATTAAAAAAAAAAAGTTAAGGAGAAGAACATGAATATGAACCAAAGATGAAGAAACCTTCTTTTGAAACATAATGGTATTGTTACAGATGCCACAGCCTCCTTAATAAATGAAGCTTCCTCCTTAGTGAAGTAAATCTTACAAAATATTGCGAAGTGGTTCAATGTATTCCATCTGAAATTATTTTGATGGAATATTAGAATACTAATGCAATTACAAATATTAGTAGCATATTCATGAAAGTTTTCCTGAGCTGGAGATATAAGCTAAAAATGATAATGAGAAGAAAGAGCGAGGCTTAATTTGGATTTAAAATGCTCAGTACTAAGTCACTGCTCGTGTGAAGATTACTCACTGAATAGATTCTCTTAAGTGACCAAAGTGGAACTTTTTGCTTTCATTTCCATTAAGGTAAAACCACTTCTGAGTGGACAAAATTGAGGCAAATTACTCCTGATAGACAAAACAGGGTTCACTAATCCTTAAATGAAATTTCTAGGCTAACTGTAAAGTATTTTAGTTATTTAAGAGACAGGATTCTCTGTCAAACCAATATATAATTTTTAAGATTTCATCAGAGAATAGGACATCTCTCTCTACACATCAGAATGACTAAAATGTGTGGTTATTGATAAAACTGCTGAAAAGTGATTGCGATGAGTTACCCATTGTTTGTAGCAGCTCACGATGCACTTGGGATTTGCAGTAGGTTTTAATTTTACTTTATTCAACAGCAGAAGTCATCACTACATTCGGCCTTGACTTCTTGTCCTCAGTTCGTGTATCCCTTGATATCTCTGGATTCAAAGCCATGTTTCTCAATATATTTGAAAGAGGCAGTGCAGTCATCACAGTAACAGGCAATTTCAGCTGATTCAAGAGCAGCAAGGAGAATAAATGAAAGATGTGAGGATTTCTGTAATCAGAGGAGAGGTAATTGAGGCTAAGAGAAATATTTTAGTTACAAAGACAAGTAAGAAAGATTCTGACACATTACAGAGAGAGAAGTAGGGTCACAAGTCCTGCCAGAAGCTTGCTCCGGTGCAGGCTTCCCCCAGGGTCACGGCCTCCTTCAGGCATCCACCTGCTCCAGTGTGGGTTCCTCCACAGGCTCTGGGTGGATTTCTGCTCCACTATGGATCACCATGGGCTGCAGGGACACAGCTGCCTCACGCTGATCTGCACCACGGGCTGCAGGGGAATCTCTCTGGTGCATGGAGCACCATCTCCCCCTTCTTCTGCACTGACCTTGGCGTCTGCAGTGTTGTTGCTCTCACATATTCTCACTCCGCTCTCTGGCTGTGGTTGCCCAAGGGCTCCCTCCATCCCCCCACCTTCTTGACCTGGACAAACATGGGAGAACTGTGGTTGTTCAGTCTGGAGAAAAGAAGGCTTCATGTAGACTGTCCAGTACCTCAAGAGGCTTTATAAAAAGGAGAGACAGGGACTTTTTATATGGGCAGATAGTGACAGGACAAGGGGCAATGGTTTTAAACTGATAGAAGTCTAGTTTAGTTTAGGTGTTAGGAAGAAAAAGAGAATAATGAAGCATTGAAATAGGTTGTCCGATGTCTGAAAGTGTTTAGGGCCAGGTTGGATTATTGCCAGGAGCATCCTGGTCTAATGAATGGCAACCCTGCCAGGGCAGGGCTTGGAACGAGATGAGCCTTAAGGCCCCTTCCAACCCAAACCATTCTGTGGTTCTGTGATTAATGCTGTTGTCCCAGGTGTGCTACCACCATTGCTGATGGGCTCAGCCTTTGTAAGCTGCAGGTCCATTTTGGAGCAAGCTGGCATTGATATATATCTGTTGGATATGGGAGAAGCTTTTAGCAACTTCTTACAGAAGCCCACCACACCTACAAAAACCTGACTTTACAAAAACAATATAGAAGATATCTTGGTAAACAGCATCCACAGGAATTGCCACAGGAATCTCTATTATTTGAAAAAAACCCAAACTTGGAAGCATCCTCACATCAAAAAAAAAGAGCCCTGTAATAGGAAGAGGAGTGAAAATAAATGTTATCATTAAGATATTAGGAGTAGGAGGAAGACACTAAGTACATGTGCTTATTCTGATTTTTCTTAGGACCTGTAATGTCAGGAGCAGTGTGGACCAAGGGAGATGATCTCCAAATCAGGGGGATGGAGAGTAGAAAATTAGAGTAGATGTAGAGGTGAAGGACTAAATTCATCCTCACAGGAGCCTTTAGGTACAATTTATGGGAATTATTTCCTACAGCCATTTTAGAGGATGTAAATGGAGTATGTGGCTTAGAGAGGTCACAAACTAAGGGTCAAGCAGCCGTGGCAGTCATCTTTGAAGGTAAGCTTTGACATACTCTTCCAATTACTTTTTTACCCAGTGATGGAAACAAATAGGAAACCATGCTAGCGAACTGCTTATAGATGAGCCTGAGAATACACAGGCTACATCTGTATCACCTTCAGTAGAAATATCCATATTTCAGTTCAAGTTCACCAAGCGAAGTTGCTGGAGGAGTAAAGCAGTGAAAATGCTCCATCTGTCCTGTAGGCATTAGCTCATTTCCCCTGGCTGTCACTCACTGGCTTGCACTTGTCTCCATGTGTTGGGCCACAGCTAGTCCTGCTAACTCCCATGCCACATGCTCCTCTTCTATGTCCAGACTTGCTATTCCAGCTACGAGGTGGCTGTCAGCCCATCACAGACACTTGAGGCCACAGCCCTGCTGCCTTTGGTGGAGCAGGGCTTTTGCAGAAGAGGTGTTGGTAGTTGCTGACGGTGGTGTTTAATCCTCTGAACCTTGATTAGCAACTGTAAGGTAGTTGGCAGCTCTCCAGACAATTCAGCTTTCCATGTCAGGAGTCGCCATACATGTCCAAAAGCATCCAGCTACCCCAAAACTACATACAAATGGCAACATGAACTTCTATCCTCTCCTTTTCATCCTGGTGAGGAGCTCTCTTATCTGGACTGTACCATTCCCCTGTGAAATCGCCTAATTCTTTTGACCTTCAGATCTGATGGACCCATCTGCAGTCCCCACTAGTTATGGAACAAAAGGCTGGGACTGGGTTGGGTGTACTCAGAGCTGAGCATTTTTTAAACGCTCTTAAGATTTGAAGCCATCTTCTCCAATTGGCCTCATGGTTTTGGTTAGTGGAGGTTATCTCAATGACTGTCTGGAGCCGGCAATGGTTTTTAATTTATTTTTCAGTGACTGTTTTCTGATTTAATGGAGGTTGCTGGGTTTATACTTGTTGTCACTAGTCTGACTATATCTTCCTATATATCAAAAGCATGCAGAGTTGACGATAGACCTTTTTATGTATCATATAAATCTATTTAAGTGAATAAAAAAATAAACACTTCCAGAATGGAGTAAGAGTGAAAGATTGTGTTGATGCTATTAGGAGTAGAAATATTTTGGAAGTACTACTATCAAATCATCTGTGAAAATGCCACATAGGCACATGCACATACATAACCCCCAGAGAGTATATTTTCCTTGGGATAAATGCCAAAAATTCAGGCTTCCATTTTCATTTAAGTATCTGACATACTCTTCAAATCCACAGTGCTTGGCAGATACCAGAGCATCTTCCACTAATAATAAAAAGATTTAAATTGCATGTTATTTATATTTAGCTTTCTGAAAGCAAAGTAGGCAATGGTAAGATTATTTGATGCCTAGATCCTATCGGATTTTTTTCCTGAAAAAGTCTGGTAGAAGTATACAGCTAAATCAGTAGTACCTTAATCTGTTGTAGAGAATCTAATTTATGTTGCTATGTATCCCATTAACGACTCTAAACCAATGTGCACATTATATTTTTTTTTCATTTGCAATTTGGGATTCTCAGAATAAGAGATTCAGAGACAAGGATAACCCATGTTTTCCATGAGAGATTCATGGAAACTGAAAAATAAGGTATTTTAATATCTTTCATGATAACTGTTTTTCTTGGCTTAAGTGTAGGTTTTAAAAAATGGTGCTCATTTTTTTGCTTGTAGTTCTTTCATGCATGAACAATCATGCTGATGATGCATTTACTTCAAGTGAATTTTCCAATTGAAAAAGTGCTCTTGAGTAGTTTAAGTACTATGAATCACCAGAACCTCATCTAAGTCCCATAAAAGCACTGGCTGCAGAAAACAGCCTTGGAAAGAAGACATATTGGGATTGTACTGCATGATTCAGCTGAAGGGAAGTATATTTGGTCAACACAGAAGAAGCTGAGAAACCTGGCAGTTCTGTAAAAATGAAATTATAATATGCTGGGCAGACAGAAAATAATTGCTGCAACCTCCTCTTATATGCCTCACTTGTTCCTCACAGGTTTGAAGCAGTGATTCTAAATATGAGAACCTCAGCCCTTGAAACACAGGATTTTTGTGGGGCATATTTTATTCCTTATCTCTTTCTTAACTTGTTGTTTCACTATTGTCTTTCTTTCTCCCTAGTTTCCTTTGTAGTCTGACTGTTGGAAGGTCTTTTCCCTGGTATCACTGCCTGCACCATTTAGACAAATAGTGTTTCTGATACAATGTTTTCTTAGTATTAACAAATGCAGTCTATTTATTTCTTATAAAATAACATTTTGATTGAAACAATTTTGAGTCATAAGTATTTGTCAGGGAAACATTAGTGATCTTTTGAAAGCAGATAAAACTATTCAGTAAATTACAGTGTTTGAAAATTGTAAACTGTTTAATGATAACTTCAAAATATTAAGCTATTGCCTTAGAATTTTTTTAAATGTATGATGTAACTTAAGGTTACAGGTTCTTAACAGTATCTTAAATATGTTGAGAGTTAAAAAAAATTAATGTAGCTTTCTGTATCTTGCTTAGTAATGTTTTGTCTCAAGCGAGCAACACAAGTGCAGTGGGTTTCCTTATGCTTTGAATTTTTGTCAGGATCCAAGGCTTTGGGGCCCAGATCAGGTTACAGACTGCTGAGCCCTGTGGTGCTCCTGTAAAGGCTGAGAGGGTCACTGTGGCCACACCACCTCTTCTGCTTGCTGCCACTTATGCAGATGCAGTTGCTTGTTCCAGGAGCAGCTGGCTTCCATGTTGCTCTGGTGAAAAAAAGTATTTTTGCCCACATGAAGCCATGTAAAACATTTACATTTTGGTTGTTTTTCCAAGAAAATTTGGATGCATTTAAAGATGTTTAGTATGAGCCTAAGGCATTTTGCACAAAAGTCTAGCTAGCAGTTCTGACAGGCTGACCACTGATGCCCCGTATCAGTTTGTAATTGGCACTGCCCCTTGGAAATCTGGAACCAGAGTGCCTGAAATACACCTTTAGCGTAGAAGATACCTGAGAAAATCTGATGGTTTATCTCATGTTTTATTTTTTGGTGACTTCATTGGTGCACAAGCCTTACTTTGGGGATTAGCATTCTTGTGCTGTTCTTTGAGATAAAACACTTGGTGAAAGTAAAATGTAATTAATGTAATCACACCCTCTGATGAATTATTAGAACAATAACTGTGAAACAAGAAAGAATAAATAAATTGCCTTTTGGTCTCTACAGCTTCCTAAGCAACAGGGATGGTATCTTCTCCTTCCTGTCTAAAAAAATATTTAAAATGCCTTGAGGGTGGTATGAAAGGGAGGGAAGTTATATGAAACATGAATGTTTAATACCCATTGAAGAGAGAAAAAACCAGAAGGTACAGTTTTGCCACAAAGGTATGAAATAATCAATGCTCACTTCTAACTCAGTCTAACCTTCTTAAAGGCATGCCTCTCTTAAGTAAAAGCAACTTTTAAATCAAGAACATTTTCTTTGATTTAGAGTTTAAAATACCCCAAACTTTCATCCAGTTCCCCCCACACACACACAAAGGTGAAGGAGTGATTGTGCACATCATTTGAAATATTGATCAAGCAGTTGAAAGTTATTTGGAGAGAGTGTAAAAAATGTTGAGAAAGTCCACATGTGCCTTGTTTAGCAAAACAGACTCTTGCAGTGGGACACACAGGTTGTACATTTGCATGACAAGCTCTCTTCCATTCCAACAGAAAGCACATTATCAGTTTTGCAGTTCTGTAATAATTTATGTTCACAGTTTGCCTGGAAACCTTTAATATTGGTGGAGAACAATCCGATGAAATTGGTGCTTTCTTGGGCAGCACCATTCTGCTCAATATTATTATTGCTAACCTTCTCTGGTTATAAATTTTTGAAGTCACTTCTAGGACTTTTTAAAGGAGCATGGCTGAGGAAGCTGATGTTGTTCTGCCCAGTGTGCCACACACAGAGCATTTTCCCCATATGCTACTCTTGAAAATGAGTAGTTTAGTCCACTAAAAAAATTATCACCAAAGGTATTAACAACAGCAAGTTTTAATATTGATCTGCGAAAGTGTGGCTTAACAGAGTTCATTGGCAAGGTTCACTCTATTACTCACTACAGAAAAGAAGAATACAAAGGAAAGTCAGTTTAGAATCAATTTAGAATGATTTACACTGAGACTGAGGATGCAAAAGTGTAAGAGTACAATAGGGTAAAGGAGAGCCTTCTGTTAAGTCACAAAGTTCAAAGAGGACCCCTTTGCTTTCTAAACTCCTGAAAGATCCTAGATGTAGCTAAGTCCAATCTAAGTCCCATATTTGACCAACAATTCTAAAGGGCTTAGCAGCACACAATTATTGATTAGTATTTATAAAGTGATCCAACAGGATTTACTACACTCACAACAACTACTTAATTATAGATTGAGGATGGCAACATTCATACTATGCATGTCAGAGGGAATTTGAATCAATTCACAAATGCATATACACAGATGCAGAGGTACATATATGTATGTATATAGGTACCTGTTAGAAATCCCCCTTAAGTTCAGTGAAATACTTCTGTTGAATGTCTATGCACTGCACTTCCTAAAGGGTGAGGGCTGAGCATCGGAAGAGTGGAGGGTATCAGCCCATGCCCCATCAGCTTTTGGTGATGGTCCTTCAAGTATCACAAACATGAGACTTTGAGGGCTCTGAGAGGCATCCCCCTCAGACAGAGGTACACTGCAGTCCATCAAAGTACCTCACCTAGGTCTCCTGTTTATAGGATCACAAAATGACTGACTTTAATCAATATGGCCATAATGCTGCCACAACCCGAGTCAGTAACTACTGAAGTTTTTCAGAAGTCTGCTAACAATGGTGCCATTCCACTTTGGCTACAATTCAGCTAAATAATGTTCCAACACTGTCAGGGCATAATTGATTATCCCTTGTTCTCCACCTTGGTCAGGAAATGGATGACCTGCGTATGAACAGGGCTGCTCCCAGCTGTGCAATTCAAGAGTTCCTGCTATGGTCAAGGAATTCTTCACTGCCCAACTCCTACAGTCAAGGGGCGCTTCACTGCCCAGCTGGTATGGTCAAGGCTTAATTGCTGAAGTCACAGAGCAGGTCCAAGGGGGCTGTGAGGGTGTGGGAAATGCACCACTACAACCCAACACCATGACTTAAAGTCAATTTGTTTTGCTCCACAGAGTGGTGATGGGGTCACCTCTTGCCTCTGGGCCTATAAACAAATTAATGCCATATTCCAGTTGTAATTTGAGGGAAATTTTTGGTTGTTACGTAATTATTTAGATTTTATTAAACATCAACGAGTAGTATTGCATATGTAAGGAGGACTGTGCCATCCATCTAGCTATTTTCCATAACAAGCATAATATGAGATAAACAAATAAAATTACAATGGGATTCAATTTAGAGCTCCTGTTGGTGATGAGAACCACCCAAATAAAGTATCCCACTAGTGATGTTCTCTATCCTTCTCTGCTCTTTCGAGGACAGGGTATATATCTTGGTGGTGTAATGAACAGTGCTTAGATTCCTATGTCCATGGTTTTAGACTGTATGTTGTGGTTTTGACTCAGGTAATTGTTTTCTAGTAGTTTCTTCACCAAGGTAAAATTCATGCCAGTGGGGGTAGGTGGTAAATCTTGATGTGAGATGCAGTTAATTTGGAACAATTGGTGGGTTGTGACAGGAGCTGAATGGTTAAATTGCATCCCAATTTGATAAAATTACAGACATAGATATTTGACTGATTGCTTGTCTTTACAGTGGTGTTATGTGTAAGTATAGAATCACACAAAGAGTTATCAAAATACCCAAAATCCAATTCCGACATATACAAATACAATTTTGGGGTTTTATCAGGATACATTTCAAAATGACAAACAATTTGTTCAGTGTCAAACAAATGTCTTGGGTCATAAGGGTATTATTTTCACAAATAAATCCCTGTTGTTTCTGAACAACACATGCACCAACATCAACAGCTTTGTGCCCATTTTGTTGGCCCCATAGTCTATGTTCTATCAGATATAGTTTCATGCTGATTTCATCCTATCACAATGATTGGCTTTATGGCATTTCTCAAAGTATGGTCAAAATGATGTCTCCTTTAGGTCCATTTAAAGATGGAATTTGTTGGTTATCATTTTCATCTCTATGAATCCATTTCTGTGTACAAAAGAGATGTTATTGTGTAGTGCTGCTGCTGATATATTTATATCAGGCATAGCTACATTTAGAATTACATATGCATCAACCCACAGACACCCTGTTGTACACAAATTCCACATTTTGTGCTTAACAATAATGAAATCAAATACTAGTTCTACACTATGTTTTATCCAGAGCAAACTGTGAGTCTAGGTTGTGTAAAAGTAAAATTGAACCAATGGTCTGGTTATGACAATTTATAGAAAGATTTCTTATTATTTCTTGGTTTGAAAAAATCAGTATAGTGTTTATTAATCTTGATGGGACTTTCTGGGATAGACTCATTGATTGCCCAGTACCCCATTTTTATTTTTTATCTAGTATTACAATTATTATTATTCCAATTATTTTCCCATTAAATGTCTTTCATCTTCACTTATCTTCTAGATATACCTTTTTTCAATGTATAAACAAAGTAGCAAGGCTTCAGCTTGCCTTATCTTTTTGTTCCAGTATAATGCAGTGCATGATCCCAAGGCTTTTGTGTTTGATCTGGAGGGATTATATTTTCTCAATCAAGAGAAAAACCAAGACTCTGTTGGGGCTATATAGCTGTTTTCATTGCTATCAATATAGATTCTTTTTCTTCTGTAAAAGAAAATAAAATGTTTTGATGGGGAAAGTGGAATTTTTTTGATGCAGGGTAAATCCACTGTGCATTGATTCGGTATTTTTCAACACTCCTGTCAGTAGCTTCCCAAAGAAGTAAGCCATAGAGTTTAGTCAGAGTCACAGGCACAGTTCCCATTTGTGGTAAATTTACCATATTGGGTTGTCCTGGCTGTAATGCTATCTGATATATTCTTTCATTGGAAGGTAAAGCATCAAGTTCAGCTTTTGCAGAGAATGCTTGACTCACAAATTGCCAATTATTCAATTGATGAAGCACTTTGGAAAGTCAGGTATCCCACTGAACATTGTGTGTCTTAAGTCCCCTTTACAATAATCCCTTAGGTCTTTCTACCATCCCATTTTATTTGAGGTAATTTGGAGTGTGTAATACCCATTGCATTTCTTCTTGTTCGGCCCATCCTTCTACGTTTGTACATGAGAAGTGTGAGCCAGTATTGCATTATGGGGAGTAAGTAGACTCAAGAACCAAGATCATAGCTCCTGCACTTTCATGCATCACCCTTTCAGCACTCAGTCACTGTAGGTAAGCTGGGAGACTACTGCTCTACTACTGCTCTACTGCACTCTGTGAGGATAGGTTGGTATCCTACAGAGGATTTGAATGGCCTGATCCAATCAATTTGCCATGTAGACCATAAAGTTTTCCCCTGATTGATGCTTTAGCAGGGTGATGTATTTTAAGCTTCATTGATGACATTCTATAAGAATAGCTTGACAAGTTTTTCAGCCTTTGCTCTGTGCAGCAAAATAACGTACTGATTTGCCATTGTGACCTAATTTCTGATGTGGCTTGTCTCCCAACCGATACCACTCAGGATTTAAAGAGTTCTCTAATTTTATCTCCCTAATTTTAGTCAAATCATCTACCTTTTAATAACAGTTTGTGCCTGGTTTATTGCCCTTGGCATAAGCTTTCACCCATCCATTTTGAATGATGTTTTCCTGTCTATATCAAGAAGTAATTGCCAGTCTTGAGTTCTCCAAACTGAAGATCTGCCTGCTTCCCAGTTCAGATATTTCCACTGACTGAACCATTGAGTGATGCCTATCTACGCAGCATAGGCATCCACAGCATAGGAGTCCAAACAGGACTCCACAGATATAATTTTTCCTCCATTTTGTGCTGCCAAAATACCTGTCCTTAATTTTCCTACTTGTGTACTACCTTCACCTTCTTCTATTATTTGTTTGCCAGTGTTAATGTTTAGTGCAGCAATCTTACATTGCCATTTACCATTTATCTTTTTTGCTGAAGCATCAGTGAAACACTTTGAAATAGGTTACTTGAAGTGCCCTGTTCAGCAAATCCCCATTCGGTTATGACAGAGTCGTGGGGGTATACTGGTCCCAGTGATTGATGGTTTTAATTCCTGTGTTAAGGTTTTGAGTGCCTCTTCATGTTCCAAATTCTACCTCCACAGTTTTCCCATTCATAAAAGTGAATATAATGTGCAAGCAGTGGTAGAAAATCCAGATACTTGCTTTCTCCCATATCCTAGAGTTCTCATTAACTTTTGTAACTCTTTTCTAGGTTGGGATGACTGCAGCTGTTCTGGTTTTCTTAAGGTGTTTTCTTACTGCACTGCCTGCTATCCAACAAGTACCCAGAGTCTTTGCTTCTTCACTTGGCCCTTGACATATGTTCCTGTTGAGGTCTCACCTTCTTTATGCAGTGCTTGCGCTGTTACTGATGCTTCCCCATCTTTTCAGGCAAATCTCCTATGATTACGATATCACCTATATTAACATAATTTTACATTTGAGGAAATGAGACTGTCTGTAAAAGTTCAGCAAGTTCAGCAAGCACAGCATGAGCAATCGTGGGTGAATGTTTATACCCCTATGGGAGTCTGCTAAGGTGCATTGGATACCTTCCCAAGTAAAAGCAAATTTCTCTTTATTGTCTTCCTGTAAAGAGACCATAAAGATAATATCTTTTCTATCTAGTGCTGCCATCCATGGATGTGTGGCTACTTGTAGTGTGCCTGCTGGGTTTGCAGCATTGGGTACTGCAGCTTTTAGTGGGGCCGTGTTTTTAAGCACAATAATCCATAGAAAGTCATCATCTCCCATCTTGTTTTCGACTGATGAAACCAATGGTTCTGAAGACAGTCTGTCATTTTTTCAAATCAGCTATAACTTCCTAAATTCTGCTTCATGCTGTGACAGAAATTTAATAGGGAGGATGGGGGGCAGGTGGAGATGGGCTGTGGGTGGAATGCACCACCACAGATGTTGCATACAATTCTTCTCTTTTCAAAGCTGCCTCATCCAACATTTTCCACACCCTCGTGGATTTTCCACCTTGCATATTTCTCCAACACTGTGCTTCACAAGGCATAGGTAGGGCCTATGGGTGGGAAGGGGTGAAAGGAAAGGACCAAAAGGGTGAGACGAGCCAGGATGGAAGACACAGTGTCTGGTGAGTTGTTAGAAGATTGAAGCAGATTGTGAAACTTGACCCTTTTGGCTATGCTGGTGGCATGTGCTTCTTAAATTAAATAAAAATCCAAGAAGTGACTTGCCTCAAAGATGACTTTGAAATTTGGAGTTTGCGGTTTTTAAGGTAGAGGAACAAAATTACTGTGGGCTACTGCAGGCTGTGGCTAAGCAAAGCAGAGCAGACAAGTGGTGCCATGGTTGTGGAGACTAAGGCAGCTGTGGCTATAGTTTATCCACAAGCATGAGCACTGATACCTTCTGCGAAATAAGGATAGTTAGCACTGAGGGAGTGCTCCAAAGCTCTTCTGGAGCCATTGATCATGCACATTACAAAGTGCACAGGAGTGTGTCAGCTTAAAAGAGTGTTGCTTGATGACCGGTGAAGTTGACCAAATCTCACCTTCAGAGGAAGCTGGAGATGAAAACAAGTAATGAAATGTGTGCCAGATAAGTTACACAGGATAAGCTTGGAAAATGATAAACATAAAGCTTATCTTTAGAATGCAGGGAGAGGAAGAACCAGAGACTAAAGGAACCAGAGACTAAAGGAACAAACAAGCTTCAAGGACAAATGGGATTTGTCAAGTACAAATTGAAGGAAGAACCAGAGACTAAAGGAACAAATAATCAAACAAGCTTCAAGGACAAATGGGATTTGTCAAGTATAAATTGTATTAAACTAGCCTAATTTCTTTCTGTGACAGGATAAAAGGCCTTGTGGATTAGGGAAGAAGGAATAAGATTCTGTAAATCACAACTTGAGGGAGATTTTTTTCATGGTTACACATGGAATTCCCATAAGCACGCAAGGAAAATACACTCTGGGTACATCCTAAGCCACTTCAAAAACTAAAGGGAATACTTAGTAGATTACTGTCACACTGAAGCATGTTTCAAGAGAGAATGTCCCAGAGATGTGTCATGGACCTGGTATTAGTGTTGAATATTCATTCAGAGTAAATTTCAGTGAAACATGGCTGATGAAGTAGATAGCACATTTATTAAATTTGCAGAAAACACCAAGATAAGAGAGCTGCACACAGTTTTCAGGACAGAGCTAGGATCTAGACTATTCTTGGTGTCTTGGAGAAGGAGATAAGACAAAAACCCTGGGTGAGTGGAGTTCACAAGGAAAAACCCTAAACTCAGAAATGAGAACCTGCATGTCAAACCCCACAAACCTGGAAATAGCTGCAATACCATAAAAGCCATGGAGAAGATCTGGAAGTTACCATGAATATGAGTTAATTATATGGCAAAACCACAAATATTGTACTGAAATCTGTATTAAAAAATGCCCTTTGTCTGCAATTTAGATGAAGTTTTCTTCCTCTGCTCAGTGCAGGTGTGGTGTTCAGCTGGAGAATGGTGTCCACAGTGTTTTGAGCACTTTTAGCACTTAAAGAAGGATGAAGGTGATGGAAGTAAAGTGTATCTGGAAATTTTCTTTATTTTTGTCTAAACAGGATTAAGGGAACAAGGCTTTTTTGATCTAAAGCTCATTTTTTGAGAAGATTTTGCCAGTTTTGTAGAAGAGTGAGATGCCATTCCTGATAAATGATAAATTCTTTTTTCTCTGTGACTTTCTCAGCCACTAAAATTTTAGTGATTCTTTAGTTAGGGTCACCTTTGTCTGAGGAATACAGACATGTCAAAGTACAACCTGAGGATGTATGGTGTCCTTCCCTGTGATCATGTGTTAAAAGCTAACAGGATTGTGAATTGAAGATAATTGTATGCACAAATGAGCTAAAGACCCCTGTGACAATTACTAATTCTAATTAAGTAAAGGTCTAATTCAATATTTTTGGTAATGGAACACTAAATGCAATAGAATAAAAGAATATTTTTTTCTCAGGTTTTCACAGGTGAGTTAGACTAACCCTGCCTGTATGTTTAGCTTGATATCAGCAAGGCTGTTGGTAAGTATGCAAATTAAAAGGGATGGACAACCATGGATTTACAAGAGGCACTAAATGGTATTAGTAAAGTAAAACCAATACATTCTTATGCCATGTGATGTGCCAGCACTCTTTTAACTGCACAGTCTCTTTGAATTCTCTCATTATGATCAGAGTTGCAGACAGGCAGTTGTGCAAGTCTTCATACAAACAGAGTATTTCTTTCTTGAAGTTTAACACCACTGAACATTGAACACCTCTTTTCATTAAAAGTAGAGACTTTTCAACTGGGTTCCTCCCTGTCTTCTGGAGTCAAAAATATTCTATATATAATACAATAATATGGAACTCCCTGGGCCAGAAGAACCACAGCAAGGAAGCAAAAAACAGCTGAACTTTCCTGGTTCTGCTGTGTTCCTGGTGGAATTGCAAGACAAAAAGTTCAAACCCCAAACTGACTGCAGGTTTTTTAAGAGTCTATTTGGTGATTATTTCAGGTCTTCACTAAAGCTTTTGACAATAGTTTTAACATCAAAACTCTCTCAGAAACATGGATGTATAACATCAATAAGAGGAATGATTTGTGCTTTGCCAACCTGTCCTTTGCAGTCACATGTTAAAGGTGAAATGCAGATATTTTCTGCCAACCCATGGCTTTCTAGCCTCCACTAAGTCACTTATCTTTGCTGCTGTCCTATCATTACTTATATGTAATAGTTATATGTAAAAAATATAGGTGCTTCTCTCATGCAAAAAGGAATCCCAATAGCACATTAAGACTCTCCAGACTTCAGTTCCAAACTTCTACCACTTTCAATGCTGTAAATAAATTCTGGTGTCTGTAAAGGGCAGGTTGAACATAAACAGGTTGCAATTAAAAAATGGTTTGACATGAACTTGTGGCTCTTGGACAGCATTTCAGCAGGCACAGATCTGCAGCTCACACTGAATGGCATGTGCTAAATTCCAGATCATGATGTAGCTGTGATACATGTGTACAGATATGACAGACACAGATTGCATTAAGAAATTACACTTTTTTTTTTTTTCTTGGAGCAGCTGATATAGCTGGGAAAAAAAACGTTTCAGGCACGAATTTCTCTGCAGACACAAAAAAACTAGGGAGCTTTTCTGTGGTTTTACAACAAAGTAATGGGTCTAACAAAAAAAAAATTTCTCCTGACAGATTTACCCAACTGCAGCCTGGGCAACAGGACTTGTCAGTACTTGCTGGTGGTCTATGCTGGGACTGTGCTGGCATCTGCTGTGGGACCCTTCATGGGGACTGTGGTCCTCCTAACACAGTGGAAGCAGGATAAGGCAGGGATGTGGCAGCAGCTGGCAAATGAGGGGATAGAAGGAAAAACCTCATATTTGCCTCCACAAACCCCGTATCTATCCTGCGAACACCATCAGGCTTTAGTGTCCCCTCAGGTGCCCCAGCTTTGTCCCTCGTTTGGACAATGTCCTGCCATCTCTATCCAACCAGGCTTCAGCCCTCTTGCTCTTGTCCCATCTTTCCAGAAAGCCCACTCACCACCCCAGCAGCAGCCACCTGCTCCATCATTGCCAACAAGCAGCCATCACTTGCTACAGACACCAAAGATAAAAAAGGAGGAATGCCACAGCTCTTCACTGAGTTCAAGTGCAAAGCATTGCTTTCCAGGGGGAGAAATTGTAGCAGAATAAGCCCTACAACTGCAAGATTGATTCAAAAGTGCTAAAAGAACCAACAGAAAATATGGACATTCCCTCTTAAAGTTGAAATAAGCAATCTGAAATTATGAAAGGGGTTTAAGGAGCTACTTTTTAAAAGGGCAAATATTTTAAGTCACATGCTACTTTTGCAGACTTGCTGACTTCAACTTCTGAATGCTTTGCTGAAATCCAGAAGTATTTAATGTCCTGCATTAACTAGACTGCATTTCCACAAAATACAGCCTAAGTATTGCTTTTTGACTCCTTCATATATTTAGTTAGACTCGAATTTGTGGTAAATACAGAACTGTGAAATTTTTGAATGCTGAGTCAAGCTCCTAATGAGGAAAACAATAGAAGTCATAAGAGGACTGGTATGTACAGAGAATCGGTTTCACCCTGGAGCTGCTTCCACCTCTGTCTTTCCCTGGGTAGGAGTCTGGGGAAATGGTGTCTATTCAAAAGCATCAATTTCTACAGCAAGCTGATGTTCATTGAGTGAGGCGTTCCACAAAGCGGTGCTGGTACTCCAGAGGCTGTACACACCAGGGGCTGGTTCTTGTACACACCAGGGGCTGGAGCAAAAAGTGTCATCCTGTGCCCAGAGTAAGGGCTTTGCCTTGCAAAGAGCAGTTCTGTGCCCTAGCTAGTGCCTCAATCCCTTTATTCAAGGAAGCCAAAGCAATATTGCCCTCCACTGGTCCTGAAACTAGTTTAACTGCTAATGTGAGTTGGACAAAATCTCTGTTGGTACCATCAGGGGCACTTTGAAACCAGAATTTTACTCATATTCCTGGGGCATAGGTGGTGTCCCATCTGTGCCAGGAGCTTTTAGTTTTCAGTTCCAGCTGTGGAGGCACAGTCATTACAAGTGGTATGACATGGTTGCGCAGCAGGAGTGGGGTACAGGCAGCATCATCTCCTGTAAGGGATCTTTGGTCAGGAGATCTGTGGCTCAGCTTCTGCTAAAAGCAGATAGAAACTTCACTCAGCATGACTTCTGGTACTGTCCCTCCTGAGCATGCCCAAAGACTGGATTTGCTGTTGATAGTGAACAGTGACATTGCCATCAGGTAAAACTTGCAGGTCCACTAAGCATTTCAGATTTCTAAAGTTTGTGATGCTGTGTTGAATACCCATGTTTTCAACTATTATGTCTGCTGCTTCTCACTGCTGGCTGAGAAGGAGGTGAGGTACAGAGATTACAAAACCTCAAGGGCTTGCAGGCACCAGAGGTGGCTCTAAGACACCCAACAAGGGCCGCCTCACTTTAAAAACCCAGGCAAACACCAGCATCCAACAGTTTCATGCTAACAGCAAGGGGCTTTAAATACTTCCCCTCATGCTTTGAGGACCATCTGAGGACTGTGCAGGCAGCACAGCAGGCAGCAGGTTTATTCTTTGGGTGTGAAGGTGTGTGAAGACATTGATGGGTTTCACCCGTGTGCTGGTAGCACAGGGGAAGTCTGTTAGATTTTAGGGATTTCTGGTGTGGTGAGCAGCAGTGGAAAGATTAACTGTCCTGGCATTTAAGTGACCAAAATTAGGCTTCCACTGAACAATCCCTTGAAATAAATAATAGAAATTCACGCCTACCTGGGTTCTACAGCTTTTCAGACTATTTGGGGAGGCTGAAATTGAGTGTGTAAATCTCCTGGAGTACCTTGGGCACTCTGCAGTTGTCTTAAGGAGCTCTGGCAGTTGTTGGCTTTGCCTCCCTATTTCAGTCTTTTAACCTGCTGTTCCCAGCAGCACCTCTATGAATAAAAATGTTCCTGGTTTGCAAGGCATGCTTCCCAGAAAATTACTCTTCTAAGCACCCACAAATCTTACTTCTGTCTTGATACATCTAGAATAGCAGTGGGAAATAACTCCAAGACCACTGTGAATGGTTGAAGTATGAAAGATTTTAATGTTGATACATTTATTGTGACTTGTCACACATCAGAAAAACTTATTTCATTTCCACCATTGATTTCTTTCAATGAAGTTGGAAGAGGTGCATGGGAGCAGCTTGGATGTCAGAGCGGTTTTTGCAGAATTAAGGACTTAATTTTGGAATAATTTTCAATAAATTGCTAGGAAAGATTATGGGCTGAGGGTTTTTGCAGGATATTAAGAATTATATCGCCCCTTCCAGAGCTATCTGCAAATCCTGTGCTGGTGTGATAAATAACCCCACACTTGTGAAAAGATGGAGCAACCAATGTCCTTGCAGACTAAAAGAGGTCTGTTTTCCAGACACTGAGGTAGTGAGAGCTACAGTTGTTGTTCTAATGCTGTTAATGGGTGACTGTATGCTAATTAGTCAGATTAACTAAGCGGGTGAGTCATGCACTAACCCTTCTTGAGAGAAAGTGCCCATTTTGAGATGCTAAATGAGAACATAAATGCAATCAGGTAGAGAATTCTTGAAAGATAAGACGAGAGCAGACCTGCTATTTAATGGAGTTAGTGAAATTAATTCTGCTCTGGAAGGGGGTGCATATTTTCATGTTCAGGGTTCATTTTAATGGGGAAGGGTTCAAAACCTTCAGATCTATATAAAGCATTTCACTAAGTGGCTTTAATGACCTAACATAATCAAGGAGATTTCTAGTATTCTCTGTTATGCTTGCACCTTCGGAAAGATTTCTTTCTTTTTTTTTTCTTTTTTTTTTTTTTTTTTTTAATTAGAGGCATTCAGATGTTTCAAATGAAGTCAAAACTATAATATTGTGAAAAACCACAAAGCCCTCTCATCTGTGATTGATGGGAAAGTATTAAAAATGTTTATTGTGAATGCTCAAGCTATTATACAGAAAAACTTCAGCCTTACTACATTTGAGAAGTCGGCATCAGTGCTGACAGGGACCACAAGTGTGGTTCTGCTGTGGTGTTGGGAATCATCACTGAGAGTAAGGGAAAGAGGGCTGGGGTGCCCTTCTATGGAGAAGATTTGTATCCTTTTTTTGGTGTGTGTGTGTGATCCCTTCCTGTCAGAGTGGCCACCCACTATGTGTGTTTGCCTATTTTTACATTTTTTCTTCATAACACTGCAGGCATCAAGGAAGTGTAGTAGTGGTGCTAGCAGCCATCCTACACTGCGTGGGATGCTTTGGGTCCTGAGCTAAACAGGGCTCAGACAGCCAGGAAGCCCCAGTCTACCCTCTGAAATCCCTGTCATCTTCCCAAGTGCCTGACATGGTGAGAGGAGGAAGCACCAGACCTGGCTCCCAGTAGGTGTTCAGTGATCCAGCCTGTGCATGGCATTTATTTGTGGCAGCACCCACAGCAGCCCTTTGGGCACCGTGAGGCTTGTGGGGACATGCTGCACTTGCACATAGGAGCCAGTGGGGAAGTTGGTCAGTGCTGTGAGGAGGCTGATGCTGGGCAGAAGTTCTGAGGGAATGATGCCCAGGGGGGTTTTGTGGTCTTCAGGACCTCCTGAAAAAAACACAGGCCTTGCCACAGCCCTTGGGCACTGAATTCACCATGAAAATATTGTGCCTCAGGCTTGCTTTTGAGCATATTCTGTTGACTCATTATTTGCCAGAAATAGTCTTTTTTTGTAAAATTTTTTACTCTTTTAGTTTGTTAGCAAGGCAGCAGCTTGGCAGTAGAACTGCTGGAAGTGTTGGTTCCACAACCCTGCCTTCTTTTCTAACCCAAGCTCTTCCCAGTGCCACTGCAGTGGCCGCCAGTTTCCAGCCCAGAGGTGGCTGCACTGAGGTGATTGGTGAAGTGATCCTTATATATATTTTCAATTCTCTGAAGTGCCTTGAGGCTTGCAAAAGGCACTATATAAATCAATTAATAACAGTATCAGAGGTCAGTCAGCCAATAAGAATACAATTTAGTTTAATGAGAGATAAATAAGACAGACAGAGTGAGAGGGAAAGGGAGCTATGATTCTACAAGCTGGGTCTAAGTACTCCAGCTCCTGACTTTATCACAGTGATCATCAGAAACACAAAAGATAATTGTGTCATTGCCACTTCTTAGTCCAGTGTAATATCTATTACTGGTTTTGATGTCTTACTCAGCTCTATACCAGTATGATTTTAAGAAGAGTGTACATTATTTTCATGAAAACAAATATGACCATGAGGAAGCATTTTTCCCTTGCGTGCAATTCCTACTAAAGAATTTACATTCTTCTAATTTACTGGTTTACTGCACCACTTAGTGCACTCCTGAGATGTGCAGAATGTCCTCGCAGTTAAGAATGTGCAGATGAAATTTACCCTTTTTGCACTGAATCACTCACTCTTCCCTTGGAAGTCACCATGCTCTTTTCTCCCTCTAAATCTCCTTTAACCACTCTAATAAAAGAATAGATTATTCTGCACAGTTACAAAATGGACCCAAAATGGATGGTTGGCAGTTTATTTGGGTCTTAGAGTACTTATATATTTTTGTAACCAGTCTGGTACTAAATAGATGAATGGAAAGACACTGTTTTACATTTGATTCTTCCATTTATATGAGACTGTAGATGTCAGAATGAAAATTCTCTACTGTAGCCCCACACAAAATGCTAGGCTACACCACCATCATCAAATCAGTATTTGTTAAGTTGCCAGAAGATGCAGAGAACATGGAACAATAACCCTGAGGGGGAAAGGACAAGGGACTGGGGAGCCCTGTGCGGCTAAACAAGGAGGTGTTCCATGTTTGTGCTGCAGCAGAACACAAACAGCACAGCCCATCTCTGTGTCTGTGTCCACATGGACCTGTTGGAATGCACTGAACAGTGCCTTGGGCCCCACTGCCTGGGATGTGAAGCCTTAAGAGCTGACAGGGAAGGCAGCAGCTCCTGTCCAACCTCTGCAAATGCCCTTCCTGTGGGTCTGGAGGGAGCCTGTGCATTGGCACACATTGGTAGATGGAACATTGCTAGGGAATGTTCCAAGGCTCAGTATTACAGAAACTGCCATTAGCAGCAGAGCATGAAACATGTATCTAAAGCAGAATTAAGCACTATGAAGCACTCATGGTGAGCAAATCCATAGCTGTAGGGCAAGGCTGACTTGGGTTCAGATTTGACACAGTTTAGTGTAGCATCATTACATGCAGAATTGTCTCACCTGGTTATTCCTAGATTTTTTTTTTTCCAGCTGTGTCTGCACTTACTCTCTTTGTCTGGCATTTGCCTACATTGTGCTCCAGTGGCGAGCTCCAGGGGGTCTCATTCAGACCTCAACCTGTAGCCATGGCAAAGGGAGGCAAAGGAGGAAAACAGACCTTCCTAAAGCTCTTTCACAAGAATCCAAAGCCAAACAGTGCTGACTTCAAGCACATCAGCGCTTCCAATGCTGTGCCCCCAAAAATCCCACTTGTATTTTTGAGTCCTTTCACGTGCCTCAGAACAGCAGCCTGTGGGGCTGTCTCCTTCACACTTAGGTAATCCATTTTCAGCCACTCAGACCTGGACATGAAAACATTTCTTCTGCAAGGAGGACTGCTCTTTGTTCTCTCTCCCCCATGCCAAAAAAATCCAACCCTGAACACTGTGACAAAGGATTAGCTCAAGCTGAGGCCAGGCTTTAATGTAAATAGCCAGACAGAGAACAGAATGGCTTCTTTTATCAAACTTAACATCCCAAAGCTCTACTGATTTCATTGTCATTATGGTGGTGATTAATTTGACCCAGAGTACTGCCACCCACTGTTAAAGCCTTCGCTGCATCCCTGTTGATAGCTCTCATGACAGAGATTACAGTCTGCCACTGCGTTGTCCATAATTAGTACTTGTCAAAATGAGATTTGCCTATGGTAGCCCACTGCTCATGAGAAACCCATTGAAAATTAAGCATGCTTTGGAAAATAGAGGGCAGTTCATCCTCTAATTGGAACAAATAAGTACAGAATGACAACTCTTTTTCTCATCTGTTAAGTGTTGTTCAGGTCTTTAAAATTATTTTTTGATTTATCTCCATAGTTACCAATAAGTGCCCTCTGGTAAAGTATTTGGGTGCCAATTCTGTTTTAGAGCTGGGTCCTAAAATGTTTGCACAGTTAATTCCCAAAAGCAACACAGTTTAATTACTTCATCTGAAACAGGGACATGGTCAGGGTACAGTGGCAGACCCTGACACATGGTCAATGCCAGCCCTGCTGCCCATCCGTGACTGACAGTGGGCCCTGGGGAAGGCCAGGGCTGGGCACAGCCTGGGGAATACCAGGAGTGACAGCAGGGAGGGGGCATTTGCAAAGGCTATCGTTTATCTCCAGGGCATGGAGGAGAGAGGAGGGAGTGAAGCCACACAGCCTGTGGCCTGCCCAATGGGCTGGCATGGAAATGTGGTGTTTGTAGTGACTGAGGTGTGGGCTACTCCAAGACTTCATTCATTGATGTTTTGGGTTGGACTAGGCATGGAGTCTAATACACAGTTCATTTGCAGACCAAAGCTACAGCTCTTTCGGTTTATTTTCCTCCACTGTAAGATGAATAGCTAGTCTTACTGCAACCCTGAATGCAAAACTTAGTTACTAGATCCAGTATCACTAAGGATTGCAACAAAAGGTTTTCTGATTAAACTCTGAACTATAGGGTCAGGGATGGAGTAAGTATCCACACTGGGATCAACTGAAGTTGATGTCCAATTACATTTTTTACAGGACAAGCAGGAGAGCTGGTGTTTTTCAGAAGCATGAATACATCAGTCTATGAAAATAATTGCCCTGGGCAACTGCCTAAAAACAAGAGCAGGTGGTTCAGAGCATGAAACCCTTGTGCTAGTCAAACCAGACCATCGTTGGAGAAATATATCTTTTCAGTTCAGATACTGGAAGTGCTCAGCAGCTCTTGAAAACACTGGAATATATCATGGCAAAAGTGAATGCTTGGAGAATAATTCACAAGAGGTGATGATGTGCCAGACATAATTCTTCACCAATATCTTTCATTTTATTCCACTAGAAGAAGCAAAAGCACTTAAAAGACATCAGTAATTTTGTTCTGAATGCCCACTGATTAAGTGCCACACTTTCTTACAGCAGGTTAATTAGTCACAGTCCTGTATGTAAACTCCATTCACTAAAGTTTATTGGATTCCCCACCTGAATTTTGCACAGCCAGATGACAGCTTTCATCCTTATCTTCAGTGGAAGCATTGATAAGAGGGGGATGTTTTGTCTTCCGCCAAAATATCAATCTGATCAGTTGTGACCTGGGCAAGTTATAGGGAGGTTTCCTAGGGATAGAAAGACCTCATTGCAATCCTGGGCTGCATTACTGTAAGTTAGACAGAAACCTCCTGGTCACTGTGCAGGTGAAGGTGTGGGCCAGGTGGAGATCAGCTAAAAAGGGAAAACCAGAATTGCTGGTGGATATAAATTTTATAGTCAGAGAGAGATTGAGTCACAGGCTTAGAGAAAAGTGAAGACTGGTAGTCTTTGGGTTTGCAAAAAAAAGCTGTTGCAGTGTGGGAATAAACAGTTCTCCTTGTTTATTCCATTGAAAGCAGGAGAAGAAAAAGCAGCTTTGAAGATTCTGTCTGTTGTGAAAGTTTTAGATTGTTTAATTATGGACTTAGACTTTTGGAAAATATTTGTTTTCTATTTTAGGTTTTTCCAGGAATCACCTCTTTAAACTAATGAGACATTGAAGCTAGACATTAGGAGGCATTTTCTGATGATGACGGTGACTCCATCCCGTCACACATGGCTACGAAGGTTAGGCGAGTCAGCAAAAGTCTGCTGGGAGCGCGCCGGACATCGCGGCCCCGCCGTGCTGGGAGGGAGGCAGGGGATGACCTTGGCAAGCCCCAGCCAGTGCTGCTCCCTCTCACTCCGGCAAGTCTGAAGATTTACTTTCACCCTGAAGGTAATCAGTCAGTCGTGGTTTTGACCTACAGTTTAATGTGCTCTCTTGCTATAGTTACAGACATCCTCCTTCTGGTTATGCTCCCTGCTGTGACTAATGGCACCTTTGCAGTTAAAGAGGTGGTTTTTAAAGAAAAACACCCAAGTTTCAGTGCTGTTACTGAGTTAACAGTTTTAGCAAAAACAATGTCACAGCAGTCCTTGCTATGGCCTATGAGCTTGTCATTTTTTGGGTGCAAATGTGTACTTGTATATTTGTATACTTTTTGCAAAACCCCTACATACAAAGGAAGCAACAATTTTTTTTTCTGTTAGTGTTTATGAAAAGGATCATCAGTCTTGGTATTCAATATTCACAGTGAAGTACCTTTTAAGTTCAGCTGCCATTCATATAAAACAGTCTTGGTCAGTCAAATTTTTTTGAAAACTGAATTTTTTTTCACAAATGGAAACAAAAATGGAAATCAGTTTTCAAAGATCAGGAACGGAATATCACACAACACACCAAGATATTAAGGAAACTTTACAAATCTGATCCTGCAAGTGTGATTTTCTGGAAGATGTTTAAGGGTGACATGAGAAACTATGTTTTAAAGATAAAACCATAAGGATTTTAATGACATTTTGCAAAATACCTCAACCATTCATAAGTACTCCTTTTTAAAACACTGCAATGATTGAAGGTAATTCTCCAAACTGAAGAGCAGGCTTTTAGATTTAATGAGGGGGCCCCTTTAAATAAATAAAACAATTTTTTTTTTTGTCTGTGTAGATGCTGGTGAAAATTTTGGGAAAATGTTACATTCATTTAAATTTCCTTCCCTTGTTTTCGCTTTGCAAATATGTTCCCTGTATCTGTTCACCTCTAAGCCCAATTAAATTCAAGGGCAGCAGATCACAAAAGCTAATGCTACTAAACCAAAATTTCTACTCTGTGTGGCAAGAAAATCAGCAGAAAGTAGCTCAAATTGTTTTTTTTTTTTTTCTTTGCTATATAAAACTGCAGATGTCATTTGGATACTAATTGGAGTCATTGCACAATCATGTTAGATGCCCCATTCTCATTCAATATGTGGCAGGTAACATAGCACCTGTGTTCTTCAAGAAGAGATCAATGACAAAAAGGTAGTTTTCTGCTGCAGGGAGAAGACAGACAATTAGAAAATCACTATTTGTATTCAATCTCTGTTTACACCGGTTGACCACATCTCTCACAAGTGCACATTTCTCTCCAGCTTCAGAAATACACAAATATATCAGCACCAGAAGTCTCCTCTCGTTTTAGTTTGCAATTCAGGATTGCTTTATTAATCAACACAAGATGCATTCATTGAACTGGATTAATCCTGCATAAGTAATTTTGAAATTTCCTGCTGAAGTTATTTTTCATTTCTGGGAACAAATCATTTATTTGGATTTTCATATATCAGGATCACAGAGATTTGCCACAGTCAGATTTTAATTTTAGTTACATCTGAGCTGGCTTATATATTAGGGTGCATAGTTTTGCATGAGAGCATCTTCTAAAATCTGTAATTGGTGTGGAACACTGACATGCACAGAATACATCTGACAAGGTCCAGAGAGTTAGGTTCAGTTTTGCTGATCAACATCTATGCTGCAGATTAACTGAATCTTTTATGGCATTACAAGCCCTCCAGAACTCATTAGTGTGCTTTCCCTTCCTTCCTGCAAACCACCCTGACCTCCAGTGCTGCTGTCACTGCTTCCTTGGACTGGACCCGAGAGGCTGAAACACTGACTCCTTTCCACTGCTGCACTAATAACAGAAATTAAATGTGTATCTTAAAACTGCCCTGGAGTGTGTACATTGGCACTTTCCTTAGGCCCTTTAACACTGCTGGGGATTTCTTTCTCCTTTGTCTGTACCAGAAAGCTCTATTTAAATTGAAATACGGCCTCTCCCTTAAAAGTAAGGGAAGTAGAGTACTTTATTGATGAGTGATTATAATACAATAGAAACCAGTATATATAATGAGGTTTGGCATGGATTTTTCTCAGAAATTGGCTCACAGATGCAGCTAGCAGAGGAAATCATTGTATTAAAAGCAGAAAGGGGGATAAATATATGAGAGAAAGCAATGCCAGCTTTTGGGAGGTGGGTACAGACTACCTTCAAAGATAGCACTGTAATCATTGAAAAGCATATTTTTCAAATGCCCTCTTTGTCATTCTTAAGGGCATGGGTACAGGTTGCAAGTCACCAGCAAATCAGTCTTGTCACACTTCTCACCCAGTGGATGAAACCATAGCTTAAGACCAGGGAAATACCTTCAGTCACCAATCTGTTGTTTTCCAGGTCCCAGTCTGCAAAAGTACCTAGGCAAGTTTGTCATGCTGAGGGTGAAATGGAGAAGATTAAGGTTTGGCAGGAAGGACAGCAGAGAAAGAGAACTATCGAACAGTCCATGTGTCCAGCTCCCAAAGATGACTCTCATCAGAGAATCAGAAATGGAAAGGGCTCTTCCCTCCAATGCAGCTGGGACCAGGAATTGTGGCTCATCTGCTCTTCTTGTGCTTCCCACCACCAGCATCAGCTCTTGTCCCTTCTCACACCCTGCAGAGAGGTGTCACTGAGCATCTCTTTGATAAGTTTTGTTGTGCTGAAGTCTGTGCATTAAAGCTTGAACACTGCAACACCTAAGTACTCTGCTGATTTATTCTCCTGCCTAACAGCAGGACCACTGAAAATGATTAGCTGAAAACCATCACCCAAGGGCTTTTTTAGGTAGTTTCATGTTTATCTCATATTGTCTTCCATTGAATTTTCTTATGTTTCTCTTCTGCCCTTTGTATTGCCTTTCCTCTAATTTTTTCCAGCCCTGCTCTGATATGTGCTTCTCAAAAACCATCTTTGCTTTCTGTTGATGATTCCTCTCCGTGTGTGGAGACACAAGGCTTGATCCTCATTAATCCTGATTTTTTCTTGATCCTCAGAAACCTTCAAAAAAAAAAAAAAAAAGAAAAAAAAAAAAAAAAAGAAAAAAAAAAAAAAAAAGAAAAAAAAAAAAAAAAAGAAAAAAAAAAAAAAAAACAAACCAAAAAAAACCTTCAAAACCTACAAAACCACCTTCTCCTCTCGCAGTCTCGTTTTTGATTTTTTTCCTTTTGTTTACTTTGTCCCCTTCCTTTCTAAATCATATCTCTGCCCATTGCTTCCAGTTTCTCCTCTTCATCCTTCTCCCACATTACTTACAAAAAAAAAAAAAAAAAAAAAAAAGCATAAATCTCCCTTCCTTCCTCTGCTGCAATAAACTCATTAATGAAACAATTCTATTTATCGTGCTATCTTAGTGCTATCCAGTACAGCCCACATCTGCTTTAAATACAGGGGCCACTTTGCTGAGTGCACCCCCCTGGTTTGCAGATTCTCGTCCCTGACAAAGGTATGAAGGCATGAATAAACAACGTGTGAATAGTAACTGGCATTGATGATGCTTCTGCTTCCTTGTAGAACTCCTGCTTTTACCTTGTCTTAGCCTTGCAATACCTCTTGTCCCAACTCCTCTACAGCACGCCCGTGCCAGCATTTCCCCTCCAAGAACTGAAATACTCATAGTTAGAAGGGTCAGTTGCCACGGGAGGAACATTTTGAAGAGGTATGAAGTTGCCACAACAAGAAGCACTAAATTCCCCAAAGCAAGACTGGGCTTAACAAAGCAGGCTCTTTTTCGCTTACTGTGGCACAGAGGAACAGAGGGAGCAGCACAAGGCAGAGGCATTTCACAGGCGTGCAGTGGCTCCTCCAGTGAGAGCAGGCACAGGGGTGGAGCTTTCCCTACTGGAAAAAGGTGCTGCTTTCCCAGGCCAGGCACTGTGCTCCCGGGAAGACAGACTCACTACAGACCCGCCTTTTACTGTGGTCACTGCACTGACAAGCACTGAGTAATGGCACTTGGAAAACAATGAGGCCATTATGTAACACCAGAAAATAAAGGAAGTTCACACATCTACATGATAAAAAAGTTCCAAAGAATTTAATGTAGATATTATTTATACATACACTTTATAAGTAGGAATATGGCAGACAGTTGAATTAGTACATAAAGTTTTATTTAAAGTTTCCCCCCTACAAGCAAGCTTCATTTACACAGTCTAGTACTGTACAAAATTTACATTCTTTGTGTGACTTATTTCGTTAGAATTGTTTCCTTGGTCATGCCTTCCAAATAGATAGAAAGATTTTGATACAGTCCTCATAAATCTTTAAATTATCTTGGTAAAAAAAAGGAACCATTTAAAAGGACAAGAAGTATCCTTTAAAAATGGTACATTTTAGTAGAGACTGGTGACAGACAATGTTCAGTGGCAGACCTTTTAAATGTCATACAAGGTTTCCTCATTTAGTATCTTAACAGTTTCCTTTTTTATATATATTTATATTTATATACTTTCAACAGGAAAGGAAAAAAAAAGTCATGATTGCACCAAATATATTTTACAAGGGATCCCTTGGATCTGAACAATATAAATAAATACAAAACCAACTAAGATTGCACTATGTAGGAGAAATGGATTGATATTTCAGGATATACACTCCACCTTTATGAGTTCCTTAGTGATGCTCACTGGAAAACTTCCCAAGGGCACATTCAAATATTAGCATCTTCAGATAATTATTTTGTTTAAACATTTTTTTCCAGGCGTGCAGCTATCTCATCAATTGGATTATTGCATTTGTGTGGTACCAGTCTTTACTGCATTACTCCAATTTTACAAGTTGTGTAATTCTGCTGCAAGCAAGGGAGTTGCAATAAAATTGGACTGATGCCAGAGAGAAACAGTCCCATGATATTTGCTCTCCGTTATTTATATTGCTCTCAAGCATCAATATATAGTGTAATTTCTGTGTACATTCACCCTTTTCTATTTTGCAAAGCAAATATTGAAGTCTTTTTCCCATCTATTGCCTCTGCCGCTGAAACCAACCTCCAGTAGCTGCCTGCTCCTTGCTTAATGCACTAGCATTAAGTCCTGTCGTGAAAGATATGTGCAGGGCTGAAAATGCAGGATCGGAGTCCTTTGCCTTTTATCTGGTGCAGCCAGCTACAACTAGGCAAATTAAAGGCCAGATATCTATCTGACATTAAGTATATCCATTGGCTTCAATGGAGCAATGTCAGTTTACACCACTAAAGAGGATGGTCCTGAGAGTAAGGGATGCAGCACTAGTAAACCACAGTGGAAGAATTATGCACATACTTTAATGAGGTGCATATGATTATGTCTGTTAGCTGCAAGGTGGTGAAGAATCAGGCTCAGATTTTGTCACTGCTTTTGCAAAGCCAGGACAGAAAGACATAAGCTTAACACATAGACAGTCTGATTTGTGCAAGCAACTCTTGACTTCATGAAGCAAGTCCTAAATGCTACTGGTCCCATGTGGGAGCATTCTGAACTCGCTTTGCAATGTGTAAATAATTACACAGGCTATAAGGCAGTGGAAAATCTAGCCTTATAT
This sequence comes from Onychostruthus taczanowskii, assembly GCF_017590055.1. Taxonomy (NCBI): domain Eukaryota; kingdom Metazoa; phylum Chordata; class Aves; order Passeriformes; family Passeridae; genus Onychostruthus; species Onychostruthus taczanowskii. The sequence goes on from NW_024498795.1 coordinate 14,234,511, forward strand.
TACTTTGGATTAATAGTAAAACTCTCTCAGAGTGCATCTTAAGATCAACCAAACAGGACTACTTTAACTACTTACCAGTGTCTCTCCAAAAATGTGCATAAGCATTTCAGAGTCCAAAGCAATAAATTTATTAATAAATGCAGTCTTCTTGTCTTTGGAAAGAACTTGCACAGATGCTGATATCTAACAGGTTAGCAAAAAGGAAGTAAGGTTTCTGGTGCATCGTTAAGTGGTCATAGAAATAACTTACTTTACAAAGCCAGATTTTAAGCTGTAGGATCCAAATTCTGTTATACTAATGTAGAACCAGTCATTCCATGTGATTTCAGTGAAATGGTTCTGACTTTACACAAGTGTGATTAGCAGAATTTGATCCTAATCCCTAAGCTGCTATTGCAAGAAGTGCTCTGTAAAGCATAGCTTTCATTGTAGTCTGCTTTCTGCTGCACTTGCACATAGGGACTTTGAAGGCAGAGTGTATTAGTTGCCAAGCTGTGCAAAAACTGAATGATATTTCTTTACCTTTTATAATCTTCTGATGCTGTGTTGCTTGCAGAGCATATGAAGTAGTTGTAGGTTAGGATTACAGAGGAGGAGACAATTCTGCAATGCAGTGTGAGCTTTTCACTATCTGAATTCTGAAACATTCATGAAAACAACATCCTCATGACTTCAACACAGATCACATGCAGGTAGATACAATGCACAATACTGATCTTGTCTCTTCAGGCTCTATTTGAACAGTTAGCCATCTTTTTTTTTTTTTTTTAAAGTTAAATTTGATGTGAGAAATGTCTCTGCAGCAGGAAAAGTTTAAATCAGTCTGAAATGGCAGTCTGTCAGCATGTAATGTTCGGTGTGTTTTAGCTTCTCGCTTCATAAGACACCGGCACCTATCTGAGATGGGACAACGCTTGCTTTTTCTTTTCTTTTAGTTTGCTCCTAAAGCATAAACATGGAATGAGGGGTCAATTATGGTAGCTTTGTTTTAACAGGAATTCTGTTCTAATAAAATATTTATGTCACCCGTCATTATTTTCCCAAATGCACTCAGTGTTCATGTCAGTGCTCTTGGCCCATCACTTGTTGTACGGAACGCAGGCCGGCAATACCACAGTCGAACACGCAGGTCCTGCTAGGGGCTCCGCAACATCACCTTCCAGCTCTGTCCAAGTCCCTTTCTCAGGACTGTAGCAAATAGTAGAAGATTTGTAGGCTCCCTGGTAGTAGAACAAAATGTCATATTAAATGTGGCTTTGGTAAAATCCAAGTCACACATCATCTCTAACAATGTTTGAAAGTGACTCGAGGTCACTCTAACTTAGAAAAGCTCTTCAAGAGGTTTTGGCTTTTTCAGCACCCAGCCTCAGAAAAATCAGACTCCTTTAGAAGCACCTCATAAGCAGAGCTGTAAGCATTCAGTCCCATCAATCACTTTTTCAAAATTCCTTCTGATTTTTAAATTACTCCATATTGGTAAATAGAGTGTAATAATAACTTACCTAAATAGAGAAGCACAAAGGTGAAAAACACTCCATGTTCTCCATAAGCTGAAAACCAACCCAAACCTACCCCTGTAGCTAATTCCCCTCTTCTCTCCATACCATCTACATACTATAGGGACTGACCACAAGAACTCAGAAGGAATAGAAAGGTGATGGTAGAAAGCAGGTACACACCATACTCCAGCTGTAGCCTCCTACAAGGTAAATACTGTCATCAAGGACTGCGCAGCCAGGGCCACTGCGACCCTCCAGAATAGGAGTCTGGAGGATATTCCACTGGTCACCTTTTGGGTCGTAGCACTCCACAAGCATTACATCAAGATGGGAGAAACCTGGGTGAGAGCATTAAGAAAAGAGAACATGTATTATGACACACTGTTTTATTATTTATTTTACTGTTATATTTATCAAATTATAGTTACAATTATACTATTATGATTATAACATAATTATTAAACATTTTTTTAGAAAATATTTTCATATACATTTAAGCCAACTTCTGTAACATTAATGCTTTGTTATTTCAGTTCAAATAAATCTGTTGAAGGTTTTTACCATTAGTTCTACAGTCTTCTACAAATCATGAGTCCATATAAAACCTGACCACATCAAGAAACACTCAGGAATAACTTATCTGTGACACAAGCAAATTCAAACAAAATTCCTCCTTGTCTATCAGTGCTAATACAAGTTTGAACATGTAGGAAAAGATTGTCCTGGCAGTCTTTCTCAAAATTCAGCAGATCAAATCTATTCAAAATTGAACTGATTGAATTTTGCTCAGAAATCAATGTCTAACAAGTCCAGGGAGAGTTTAGACAACTGAAGCCACTTGGTTCTAGAGGGACAAAGTGCTTAGCATGATGGACATGATGTGCAGGACCAGTTTCAATTTTCCAGCTGACTTAAGGTATACTCTAAAGCACACAGCTGGGGTAAAGTCTTTAAGGCAACAACAAAAAAAAAAAAACGTAACCACAAAAATTGTGGTCTCATCTTTCCCAGGTAGGCCAAAAAATGCTCCAAGTGACTGCTGCTGTTTGATCACCAAAGGACAGAGGGGTTTCAGCTCAAGATTCTCAAGCTGTATCTATCAGTTAATATGAATTTGAGCCAAACACAGACATTGAACACAGGAGTCCTGGTTCCTGCTCTAACATTTAGGCAATTCCCTATTTCAAACTATCTTCTTTATCAGAGTACTGTATGCCTGTATGCCAGTAAAAGTATGCCTTTCTTAATATGCTGAAGTGGTTTTCTTAACCCTTCTGTCTTCTCTTCAAGGTATGACAGCAAAGAGAAGTAAGATTTTCCGTAAAAAGGGCATTTGGTGATATCGGCACTTCACAAGGGAGCTGCTTGCTCGAATATTATTTAAGTCCGGAATGCGTATGAAATAATATGAAATAATTCATAATAATATAAAATAATTACTTGCTGCTTTAAGGTTTTCAAGGCGCCATAAAAAGGCCACTGCTGTGCCCCCAGAACCTGTCAAAAGCTCTGTAACAAACTGCAGTATGCACATGACCAGCTGTGATGCACAGCTAATGCACAGCTAACGCTACTACACAGTTCAGCTTCACAAAGGAGGGCTTTGCCATGGAGTCCTGCTATTCCCTGCCAGTGGAGAATTTGTAACATTTCATCCACACTTCAGTCCCCTCCCTCCTCCCTGTCCTTCCAGCTCTTCCTTTTGTTTCACTGTATAGGAGAAACAATTTTTTTTCCAAAAAGTCATTTTACTAGAAAGCCACATCTTTCCAGAAGCCTGGATGTTAAATATCCCTCACAAGAGTGAGCAGTTCAAGCATAACAAAGGCACCCAGGACAACAGTTGTAGAGGCAAAAATGAGAGGCTTATTAGAAGCAGGTGAAACTATGTGGAAAAAAAAGAGAAGGGGGCAGAACAGAAGCAATTCAAGCCTCTGCAAACCAAAACGTGTGCTTTACCTTGAGGAGACTTGTGACAGGTTCTACTTTTGTAGGAGGAAAAGCCAACACTGCAAAGCACTGAAACCTGACAGTTGTTTATGTGCAAGCAGTTTTTGCACTCATCATCTTACAAGGTCCAGTCCAGAAACACCCATCCCAGCTGGGGGTGGGGAGTGGAGGCACAGCAGCACTGAACTTGCCTGCAGGGGTTTATGCACCAGTACTATTGATCTGGGACTTTGTCCCTTGCATGCTCCACAGACACTCAGATCTCCAAAAGCAGCATGTGGATTTACAGTGTCATGGGGACCTAGGGACTGGAGTCACACATGACCTGGTCTTACTGGCAGTTAACACATTTTTTTACTTTTCCTTATATACTATGATTTTATCTTTTGTTGTTGGGAGTCTTTTTTTTTTTGGGTTTTTTTTTTTTTTTTTTTTTTTGTTTGTTTTCAACATTAAAGGATGAAGAAGAAAAAAAGTGAATATAAACTATCAAATATTATCACAGAAAAAAGGAGCAGGAGGTGTGCTTTTTGTCTAAGTGCCTGGATTAAGAAGCATCTTTAACATCAGTGACATAGAGGTATTAAGATAAAATTACCAAATGCCTAAGCAATAGTTATTTTAATATGAGACCTTTTCAAAAGATGAAAACAAGAGACCTCTAAAAAGAATTATAATAAACAAGCTGCATTTAATACTAAAAAGGGATTTAAAGAGCCTAGTCCTAATATTTAATGGCTGGAAGTTTGCTTTTTTTTTCTCTTCATTAAATCAGGAGCTTGTTTTTTGTGTGTTGCTCTGAATAAAGCTCTCTTTAACTGCACATTTTGGAAAATGATTTACAGAGGAAAATATTGCTGGTACTTTCGGGTCAAAGAATAATCTGTTTGTTTCATTGAATTCTTGGTAATGACAAATTGTCCATGCCTTTGAGTAATGGAAGCTCCCATTTTTATTATCTAAAGCATTCATTACTCATATATTTAATGTACTGTTATAATTTTAAAATAATTTGCATAAAATGTTTTTAAAATTGCTGGCTCAAGTGTCCTGTTAAATTGTGTTGCTTGGTTTTCAATGTATTCAACAGTGACTGTCTAACAAAAATATTCTTTATCAGAGATGTGGGACACTGAGATACTTTTTCGCTATTAAAAATGTGACCTTTCAAATGGTTTCCTCCAATTGCATACAGTCGATCATTCATCACAGCCAGAGTGTGGATTGCTCGTTTTGTGTTCATGTCCTGTTTTCGGGCCCAGACGTCCATCACAGGGTCATAGCAATACAGCCAGGGGACGTATTCTCCATTGTGAACACCTCCTGCAAAGTAAACACACATCAGCTCATTAATATAAATAAAGACATTGTGCTGCAGCAGGAATTTAGCTCTCTGCTTTTGGGGCTCTGCGGTTTATTTCTTTTTTATGGTGGTTTTGGGTTGGTTTTTTTGTCATACAGCAGGAATTATTCAAGACACTGGCCTGAAATATATATCTTGCCGTTGTGAACGGCTCCTGCATGGGCTGCCAGGGGTTGTGGTAGCGAAGACACGTAGCGCCACTCATTTGTCTCCAGGTTGTAGCACTCAACGCTGGACAAGTAGCCAGTTTCGTTTCTTCCACCGATGACATACAAGTTCTTGTCAAGGCGGCAGGCGTAGAAACTGGCTCTCCTGGAGGACAGGGCAGAACAAAACAAACAAGCCAACAACAAACCAATTAGCCATGTCAAACATTTCTTTCCCCTCTCCAGCTGACTCCCTGAGCTAAGAGAGCTGCTCCTTCAAGTTCTACATCAGAGAGAAGTAGCTTCCAGGAAGCCTCACATGCTTACAGCTGTCCTAGAGACTGTGGCTGCTTTGCTAATCAAATACACAATACTCCACTTCAAAAAAATACTTCATTTTTTGTGTCAAAACAATTAGGAACACATAAAACTGCCAGAAAATACCCCTTTTCAAAGCTGTTTGTTTCTTTTTCACACCCGTGAAAGATAAAAAGGTGCTCATTAATGTATGGGGCATTACCTTGTAAGGGATATAACAACTCAGTAAGACAAAGTGAAAAATGAGGTAGATAATGTAACAATAATAAATTATCTTGACATTCACTTTCTTTATGGTCCTTCAAGGGTCATTGTTCCCAATTTACTAAGAGAACCACATCATCAAAATTTTTCTTCAATTATCATTTTTTTCTTCCTTCTGCAGTACTGCAAATAGAACAACTTTCCTTATGCTAGCCACAACACTACATTTCCACCCTTTAACTCAAATGAGGTCTGTCTCCATCCAACTAACCCTGAGAAAAGTTTTAGCCACCTGTCTGCTTTTACATGCAACTCAGGTGTGTGGGAAAACAATTAAGTTTTCTGGCCAGGACTGTTGGATATATATTAGTTTGTCTTCCTCATGCCTCCAAAATCAATGGTGAGTATTTGTTGCCGAAGTAAAAACTGAGCAGTAGATGATTTTGAGAGACCTTGGTTGGTGTAGTCCACTCCAGGGAAAGCTCCCTGGATCATTCAACAACAAGAAGGTTTACTAGAGTAGAGACCTTTAATTTCAAGCTGCAATAACACGAGAAACAAAATTGCAAAAAAGCACAGCTGGGCTAGGATGAAGAGCTGAACAAAATATTGAATGACAAGAGTCATCAGTCCCCAACATAAAATTTTCTCCTGGGTGAAACCAGAATGACATGGGAGCCTAGAAATGAGCAGGCAGGCCAGGCACAGCAAAATCTGACAGATCCTCTGGAGTAGTTGGCTGTAGCTTGCCAAACCCTGCTCTGTTGCTGATTCAATGCACTCTGATTCCAGCCCAGATGCCTTAATTTGAATCTGGGAGCAGCTGCATATTTCACTCCTGAGTCATAGACTAAATCTTGGGGCCCTGATGGTCAGCTGCACCACCAAGGACTTGAACCTGCAGATGACTGCAAAGCACTTGGATGGGCAGTGGCACACACAGAGCACAGCATCCTCAGTGAACAGCTTCAGCACGTCCAACACCTTCTCAGGCTTCCTGAGAGCCATCCCATGACCAGGTGAGCTGGCAAAATTTGGTGTGTCCTGTCCCTAACCTGACATCTAGCCAGGCATGTTCAGGAGCATTTTCTTCAGTGAATGCAGGAATAAGATCTTGCTCTTTTGTACAGCTACCTATTTTTACGAAATTTGTAGCATCCTTTAACCTTTATAAGTTGGAAGAGAAGTCAGGCAAACACCAAGGGATACATCCATGGAAACAGCAGGGCTGGCTGGGCATCCAGGGAACAGATTTGATGCATCACTGCCAGTTTCTGACCTTACTTTTTGGATTTGGTGCACATTTGACAGGGCTCCTCACCAGCCAGGTCACTGAACACCTCCTGTTCTCTTCTTTGCTTTCACACTGCCTGCACATGTGCAACTTGGATGGTGTGGGATAGAACCCCCTTCTGAGTGGGTCTGGGAGCTCCACCACAGGGAAGATTTCTGAAAACAACCCCATGGAAATAGGAGGAGAGGAATACTGGCAAGTGTCTCCAGATCAACTGATGAATTAAAAAAGACCATTTAATTTATCTGTCAGTGGGCAGATAGAAGCTGATGGCATATTTTGCTCCGCATGGTCGGGCAGCAAATTGTGCATCTATGTTTTTAGCCTGATATTCTGTGGAAACAAAGCTAATTTGATTACACTGTACATGTACCCATGTCTGCCTACTGTTGTCTCTTAAAAAAAACCCCGCTGACTGATTTTACTCTAATTTGACAGAGGCTATAGGTGTTACAGGCAGCCAAGTGTGTATAAGCTTTCTGAGAATATGTGATGGGCCGGAGGCAACACAGCCCACAGTTGCCCCAAAAGCAGGAAAAGCTGCAGAGGTCACCTCCTATTAGAGAGAGCGTGCACAGTCAAGTACACATTTTTCAACCCTCCTGTGTCCAGCAACCACAAAACCAGAGTGTGCCTGTTGACTGTTGACAGTGCTCCCACATCCACTTGTGTCTGTCCTTGTGCACCTTCTCTGGTGAACCCATTAAGAAACTGCTCTCAGCATGTTTTGCCTTCTCTTTTTTTTTTTTTTTTTTCTTTTTTTTTTTTTAGTTCAGGTTTAATAAAAAGAGGTAGACACCTCTTTTTAAATATAATAATTTTTAAATATAATAATAATTTTAAATATAATAATAATTTGCATGTATTATTCTCTTAACTAGGATTTCATTGACAATATTCTGTACGTGTACTCCTGGTTTCATCCACAGAGTGTCACTATAAGGAGCAAAAATGAAAGCATCAGCATACTTCACTCTTCTGCTTGGATGTGAACATTCACTCAGTAGCTTCTGTCACAAATATTTTAAGCATTTTGGTTTTTTTTAGTTTTTAATGATACAGTGTGTAAGGGCATGCTGTTACAGCATGCAAAGGCATGCTGTCAAGTGATGACTTTTAAACTGCTGTAAAATATGATTCAGATTAAACTATAATACAGCAATCTTTGCATGACAACGTTCCCCTCACTACTGAGAAGACACTATCCATTCTAATCAGGTAACTAGAATGTACCTCAGGATCTGAATATGGACAATAAGACAATTATTTTGTGATTTTCCTCAGGACTTGAAAGTACTTGATGTTCACTGGTCTCCTAAATGCTTTTCCTTCACCCAGCCATCAACACAACCAACTTCTTCTTTCAACTATACACATATAAAAGGGAGGATTTTCCTCATGATTTTCACACATGATGAATTTATGCCCTGAAACACCAAACAGAACTACCAGTCTGAGATTTAAATTTACTAATGCTGCTACTGATTGTTGCAATATCTGGACCTGATTTCAGAGTGACTTATACAGTGCATGCTTTGCTTTTTAAAAAATAAATAATCTCAGTAGTGGTTGACATTACTCTTATTCAAGTCAGGGATAAAAATAAAATGTGAAATTTTTGTATCTCTTTTCCTGTGCCTTTTCTCAGTTCACTCAGCCTCAGAGAGTACACTGACCTGCTCACTTCCCACTTCCACTTGCACTTCTTCAGAACTTGGTACAATGCCATGCTTTTAGCTGATCTTCAAACAAAAATTTTAAACTCAGGATATAAGAAAAAAGCAAGTTGTTTTAAATGCTGTTTTGTTCCATACACCTTGAAAAGCTCTGTGTTGAGCTGGCAAGGTGCAATAGTTCTGCCTGAGGTGTCCAGCTGAGGCTTGCACCTCAAGCTCAGATACAACTCCTTCAGTAGCCATCATAGTCTAACTGAACTGTTCTCCAAAAACCTTCCTGTTGTTATGGCATCATCAGGCAGATGTGTATTTCCAAAGCTTATGAGTCACTTGCTGGTTCTCTAAAGAACAAACTCCTGAAAATAGTACGTATTTTTCAAAAGCATTTATATTTGAGATGTTCTTCAAGGGAAAAGGGATCAAACTTATCTTTAAAGAAAATACACTGGCGACATTGAATCTATAATGGGATTAGACTTTTCTTTATAGCTCACACAGTAAAATCAATCAGATATGGATTTTGGCATGTGAGATAAAAGTTTACTTAGCAAATATTTCATACAGATTCTTGACTTGAGAATATACTGCCTGTGAACAAGTCCCACATTTACCTGGCAGTCATTTCAAAGAAGCTATTATAGTCTATCCAGCCAATTATTCTCAGACTAAAATTCCTAAATAGGTTTTGACTTGATGGACCATAATGACTCAGAAAAACCCATTTAACAGTCTATCTTGTCAATGGTGCCTGCATTATGCCAGCAGAGACAGGGCATGACCCTGTACTCCTAGCAGGGGGAAAATAGCCTGTTGACTTTAATGGGAACTTTATCTCACTAAAGGAGCTGGGAAAGAAAACTGCATAAAAGCTCTCTCTTATTTGCATGATCTCCTACAAACTGGGCCAGTCCATACCTCTGAAAGCTGCAATAACTCTGAGGAAGTCATTAAGACTGAGCAAACAAACCATAAAAAACATTTTAGAAAGTGAGTGTAAAATCTCTTTTTTCCAACAATAGCGCTCATGCTTAGGAGCCTTTAAAGAAAAACAACGGGCAAGCCTGTGAGCTATGTGTCCTGAACAAAAGAGGTGACAATTAACGTTGTCATAGCAAAGCCCCTTGCAGAAGGAACTATGTATGAGTGGACCATTGTATTTCAGTCCCTCTGTAGGGAGCTGTGGTGTTCATACATTACAGTTTATTATGGGCAGGAGCACAGGCCACAGCTGAGTTTCTGCCTCTTGGCTGAAGGCAGCACCAGAGCACAAGGCCAGCCACCTGCAGCATGGTTTTCCAGGGAAACACAACTGGCCAATGTGGAGGTGGGAAAATTCCTACTGCCTCCTTTCTCCAACCCTCAGCTGCCTACTTCTGCTTTTTGAAATTTGTCATCCAAATAAATCCAACTGCTCAGCCAGCTGCCAATGCCCCTCAGGACTTTGGCTTGGAGACACCCAGAGGGCCTAATTAGAACTCAGATTAGGCTCCAAGGAAGAGCTCCAGACTCCAAACAAACACCAGTTGGTCTCCTAGCCAGTGTCCCAGCTCAGCAAGGAGCTCAGCAAGTCTCCCAGCCCTACTCTGATTCCCACCTCCTGTCTCCCCCATGCCAACACCTAAGCTGGTGGTGACTCACTGTAGGCAGCTGAACCAGAGGGCAAGGTGTCCCTCTGTTTTAAAGTAAACAATCACAGCTGTGAAGGTTATCCCAGTGTTGGTGGGAATAAGGGAGAAGGCTAGGTGCTGCCAAAGCAGGGACTTAGGTCAATCAAACTGAATCTTGAACAAAGGTCCTTCAAAAATTCTGCAGACTGACATTTTACCCCTGGAAATTTGAATAAAACAGCCATATTTCCAAGCATCTCATAAGACACACATTGAATCACAATACTGCACTGAATTAAATATAATTATGACTGCCAGATACCCAAATAGTGTAGATAGTCAACAAAAATAAACCAAACTGTAAAACTGGCACAGAATAAAGAAAGCATTTGAGGCAGACACTGTGAGATCCTTTGTACACATAGGATCCAGGAGAAGATGGGTGTTTAACCGAAGGAAGGACACTGAAGATTTTCTTCAAATAACATTGTAACTTTGGATCTTCTACCTTTGAGATTATTCTTACGAAACATGCACAATTCTGTTCAGGTTTACAGATTTTTTTCCTGCGAGAGTAGCATTTGGGATCCACAGTTAAGTTTACGTCATCTTTATAAGTCATTGCTCAAGTCCACATCCACCTTTGCTCTTTGGTATACAGCAAGATTAAAACATGAGCTGCTCTAATATGCATTTACTGAGAGCAACTTCACTCAAAGACCACCTAGGATTAAGAGTCCTCTGACAAGTGGAGACATGTTCAGGAGAGCTTTTCATAGCTGGTGTGGTGAAACAGGATGGAGTCAACATGTGAAGGTTTCAGTTCCCTCTAAGATATCTGACTATAATTACTGCTTGTTTACTGCCAAACTCATCATGACACTTCAGTCAGGGAACATGACAGGACACTATGGAGACTTCAGGAAAATCCTTCAGACCGTACTCAGGCAACCAGTAATTGCATAAAGTCCATGGCTATTCTGCATGAGTTAGCACTGCAGGACTTGGCAACTGGAGTTCCAAATTTGAAAAGTTTTAAAAATTAGGAAGCAAATGGGACACAACTGCATGCTGCAGTTTTATCTGTGTTTTCAATGCTTCTATAGGCCTCCTTACTCCCAGAACCAAGCCAAACCTCAGCTGCCCCTAGGATGAGAAAACAGAAATTGAAAAACACATAGCAGGTTTTTACCTCTCTTGCATGGGTGGAAGTTGTATCCAGCTGTTAAACCTGGGATCGTATCGGCTAACAAAGTTTGTACTGTGTTTCCCTGTAAAGATAGATTATTTTGACACTCAGCTGTTTGTTTCATGTATTTAACATCATGATTGTAACATATATTACATACACTTCACAAGTTGACACCTTTTATGAAGGGTTCCCCCTTTTACAACAATGTATGATTACACTGTGTATGCAGTAATAATTCAACAAATGGGGCACTGCAAGGCTTGAATTAGCAGTCACTAGCAGTAAAAGCAGATAGCGATTATTCTTGATCTTTGTAATAAGATCTTGAAAATGTGTATTTAAATTTACTTATACAAGCTGTGGTATTTTCACAGCCACAATAAATCACAGCACTAAACAAAATTACTGCCCAAAGAGGGCATCCCCACAGTATTTTTATGACTAGAATTTTGTCAGGTAAAAAAAATTAGAGGGAGAACACATTCTTTTCTTTCTCCTTACATCCTCTCTGTGTGGAACACGGCAAAAAACCATTGTGCAAATAACCAGGAGCTGCATAAGCCATCAGCATGGGGTATGCAGTGTTTGCACTAGATAGTTTATTCTACCATGTACTTTCAGTGTAAGTTAGAAGGAATTACAGATGTGCATCGAAGGGGGAATACACTCTTAAGAGTTTTATTCCAACTCTGTTAGCTAAAATATGAAGCATGAGCAACATACACCAGCTAACTAGCTTCTCCCTGCTGTCAAGCCCAAGAACTGTGTTCATGTCTTCACGATATTAAGATTTCACCTTATTTTACATGCAGATTGACATCAAAGCAAGAAAACTGAAGCAAAAGAGTGCATGGCAATTTCCTGTAACACCTGAGACTTCAATAGATGAGCATTTTGAAAACAGAAACCTTTGTTTATGTATGTGTGACTAAAAAATTGAATTAGAGGCTTCACAGGCCAGCAGAATAACCTAACTGCGTATGTCACAGTTCTATAAATGGTCACTGGGCATTCTACAAGGTGAATATTTTTGCATCAGACAAGCCTCTGCAGGATTGGCTCTCTTTGCCTGCTTCATTCCACACTTACTTCAGCATGTGTAAATAGACCATCAAGACAGTAGAGAAGAATAACAATACAGCTAGAATTTATATTCGTAATAATTTAAGTTCATGTTCTACAAGAAAACAGAGAAAGAAACCACACTGACCGCTTTGGAAATAAACTGATTTCCTCGCCATGTTATAAGCATGTTCTATATGAGGAGGGTAAAGCAGAAGGCTGATGAATAATGCAGCATATCCCTTCAAATCCAGCATGGTGCCTAAAGAGGACCACGCTGAGTGCCACTCAAAGACATGACCATCTCAGCACCACCTCAAGACACAGGGTGAGATTCCCATACTGTAAGGGCAACTGGTCATTCTGCCACTGGGCTTAGTGAAGTGAGGCTTTGCTTTAGATCCTTATTTGGATTCCTTTAGTCTACACAGACAATTTAGAAAAAGAAGCATTGAGAGCTATGGATTCAATAAGCAGCAAAACAGTAACAGCAAGTTTGAACAGGTTCTAGGTTTCACTGTCTGAGACATTTACTAATCTCTTTGTATTTCAAAAAGCAGGAATTCAAAATAATATAAATATTGATCCTAAGTTTAAACTTCTATTTTTTTTTCTAGGTTTTAATGCTGCTGTATTAAACTACATCTTTCAGAGTTACTGGCACTTCAGTGCTCATCAGTTATACAGCAGCTTTGTCTTAAAAACCTATAATTTGGCTGCCTAACACTTCATACACATAGTCACTACAAACACCATGTATGTAGAAGATTCTAAAGTACAGGGTAGAAAAAGGGTTTAGTAAGCCTAGACTGGGAGTGCAGGATACAAATCTGGGTCCTTCACCCAGGAAGGGAGATGAAATCAAACTAGAACAGTCACAGAGAAGAACTACTATGGCAACAGGATGAACAGAAAGTTTGCCTTATGGCAGGAGACAAAGAACTTGGCCTGTTGCACCTAGAAATACAAAAGCTGAAAGGGGATAGGAGTGCTGTCTGTAATACTTTAGAGGAACAAATCTCCAGGAGGAGAAAAACTGTTAAACTAAAGGCCAGCATCGGCATGAGAACAAGGTGATTTAGACAGTCAAAGAATACATTTTATTGGATATCAGAATAAGGCTCCTAGTCATTTAGAGCAATTGGATTCTGTAGCAGCTTTCCAAGAGGAGTAGTGGAGGCTGGAAATCCAACTGCTTTTCAAATGTAGCTTAGAAAATTTACAAAATGGAATTATATGATGCCTGTGACTGCAGGAAAAAGACTTGGTGACCTACTTAATCTATCTGGTGTAACTGGTTTGACTGCAGTTTAAGTCTGGAGTTCAGATTGAAAGAGAACTCTATCAATGTTTTGCTTTGCTCGTCAGCCATGAGACTGCACATCTTAGGATGCACCTGTTGTATAAGAACACAGAACTTGGGACAAGCAAACAAAAATCAGGATTAGCAAATCAGGATGATGGCACAAAAGGAGGCAGACACTGTTCTCGGCCCTGAAGCCGTGCTAGAAGGCAATGGGCTCTGAAGGTTATGAAGGTTGGTCTTAAATCCATGCCTATGCTGTGCACCCTGCTTTCATCAGTGTTTACTCATGCAAGAACCCCTTGTGACTGGAAAGGCATAGCTACTGGAGGATGTAAAAAAGTGAGAAAAAACGTCTCCCATACTTTGTGGGTTGTCAGGAAGTCAGTGGAGGATGAAGGAGGCGTGAGCACTCCTTGGGGTCCATGCAGTTTCTCAAGAACCAGACATTCTGATGGCTAAAGCAACGTCTTACCATTGCCACCATCTCTAAAATAATTCTCTACATTGGAAAAAACACCTGGAACGGTCTAATTGGAAGCAGAAGCTTTGTAAAGCCTTGGCAAGATGGTTCCAGGTAGGTCCATCTGAAGTCCCTCCTGTGCTCTGAGGTTAGCAGACAAGAGCCTTTATATAAATTCAAGTGGGCACGTGTGAGCTGCCCCCATATAGCTGCAAATTTAGAACAAAATGGTTTCAAGAAAGAATATGCGCAGCACAGGATGTAGTTTATGATTTCAGGTCCACTTTCAGTGACAAGTAAGATCCATTTGATACAGAGATCAGTACGGCAATGCTCATACCTTTTATATTGCTATCTTCTCTACAGAAAAAATCCCAGCACTGGTATTCACAGGTCAGGAAAATTAGTGGATGCCTTGAGCAACATCTTCAACCCAGGAGTTTACCCAGATCTAGGCAATCTCAGGCCTTAGGTACTATTAATATCACAAATAACTGTGTTTGACTCCTATCTCAGATGCAAGATATGTACCCCTTCTACCATCTCTCCATCACCTTGCAAATCAATTTCCACATCTTTAAAATGTGGGTAATTATACTTCTTTTCTTTTACCCTTCATGTGAAATGGCCATTTAATTGTAAACTGTCTGGAACAAGGTCTGCCTGTCCATATGCCTACCACCAAATACAACAGGGGTCCTCACTGGATGGACGTGGCCAACGATCCTAAAGAAATTGTCATTAGTGATACTGTGCTGTCTCCTGCTTCAAATAAAAGACGTTCAACAATTTTCAACAATAGAACTAAGGGGCTCTTCTCCTAAGAGATATAGTGATATTCTTAACTACACCAGAAACATGCTTATAGGGTGGCCTGGACTGTTTGTCTCAGGTTTTAGGGAGTGAACAGATGTAACAATTTTCTATAATTTGGTTTAGTGCAGATGCTGAAATGGGGCATTCACAATAAAATATATGCAGTATATGTAATTTCAGCTGGATCCTCTGGTGTTTTAAAGTAAAAATGTGTACCTGCAAGCTGTTTTATGGTTTCTCAGTCATAATTATCTCTGTTACACAGACTGCTACAACTACAACTCTTTCTTCATGTGCAAGCTTTTTAACAATGTCGTGACAATTCTGTGAATTTTGCAAGGCATGGTATTCTCCTTTTGCTTTGCTCAGAAGCCTGTTAAATTGTTTAATTTCTCTTTGCGGTAAATTTATGAAGTAATCAAATGAAAGAAGGTAGCAGCAGATAATCTATATGAGAAGCTCTTGCACAAGACTGAAAAAAGGATCAGTTTAAGAATCTCAAAGTCTAGATAATTAACACATTAACAACTTGAGCTGCGAGTATCTTGTTTGACAATAGAAAAGAAGCATTCATCTACTGCAATTGCATTATTACATTATGACTGGAAGGAGCCTGGAAATGAAGGTTAAAATTCTTAACAGCTGCTGCCTGGTGCATGCACTTGAAAGAGTCTGTTCTGCTGCCTGTGGCATTTCTCAAGGGATGTGGGAGCTGATGAATGACAGAGATGCTAATACTAAAGTACCAGATATTTATTACATCAATACCAAAGAGTAGCCTTTACTAGGTTCAACAATTAGGCTGAAGGTCCTCAAAATCCTTTACTAATCACTACATCAGCTGACCTGACAGACAAGGAGGCACAGGAAGGCAGATGCTCTCTTTGCCTTTTAGTATTCTATACATACCATTAGGGTTCCACTGGTCTTCTCCTCCCAGCACGAACAAGAAGTTTTCCACTTCCACGACGCAGTGATGGGCACTGTTGTATGGCATAACTGCAAACAAAGCAAGAATTCTTTGTCAGCTCAGGTCACTGATTTTATCAAATATTTCCTCTTTACCATCTGTATGAAATAATATGAGTCACCCCAGACATGTACGAACACTGACTTAGCAGCAGACAAAGACACTTATTAGTAAACTTATGCAATTCAATTTTGCAAATAATTAAGGAAAAAAAATCAGAAATTCTGGTCTCTCAGTGCCCCCCCACCTGCCCAAGTACTGTACATGCTGATCTAAAAAGAACTTGTAAAAAGGGATGAAATTGCATGATATTTCCCTGAAAATAAGCAGATGCTAGGAATCCTAGTTTGCTAGAAAACATTAAAAAAACCTCAGCCATGCTTTGTTCTGCTGGTAATGTTTCCACAAGAAGAGTCACTATGTTCAGTAGCTTTCTATTACACAGCAATGAACAAGCTGCATTTCCATACAGTTTTAAGTTTTTAAATTAAGGTCCTGCTGATTTAATGCCTTTTCCAAATGTATACGCTTAATTTCCTGTACAATGTCATTAGCAGCACGATCACACATCTTCTATTCATCTAATCAGGAAGCCCTTTGTTAAGAAAGATCAAAACTGTGGCATTAGGTTTGCAATATCCCTTTTTTAGGGAGGGAGGTATCATGATTACTATGGACCAGCTACAGATGCAAACATGTATTTCTTAGTATTTACTTTTTCCACTGCAAATGGTAAAATGCAAACACAAGCATTACATGTACATAATGCACACATATTACTGCAGTGTGCCATACCCACTTTAATGATATTATATGGAAAATGTAAACTTATACAGCATTAGTTACTATACCACATAAAGTAGTTTTGGCCCAGTGACACCAGTAGGAAAAATGATGTCCTTGTTCAGCTCATCATATGGGCACCTTAAATCTAGGTGAGGACAAATGGGGAGGTGATGTGCATGTACAGGCAGGGAACTTATTGCTTGACACGGATCAACAGAGCACTTAGGAAACCAGTGCAGTGGGAAATCAATATGACTCAGGGCCAGCTCTTACTTTGTGCTCTTTTGCCAATGCCAAAAAAAAAAAAAAAAAAGAGGCAGCCTATCTCACACTTGGATTATTTTGGGTGATATATCTCTCATTTCATTTGTTTTATTATCTTTTATTTTTCTCAGAATGCAGTTGTGCAGTATAGCATATGCAAATAATAATAAGAAATATGCACAGCTTTGCTATTTAGGACACATTTTCTTAAAGATCAAGTGGGCTCATTTAAGCTCCTTACTGAAGTTTTTGCCTAGGCAATGATGAATAAATAAGGTATGTTTTCAGTTTCTAGTGAAGGTCGAATATCTTTTTCATAGTCTGTGCTCTTACAAGTCATGTAAGTGAAGCAGTTCTTAAATTAGGCAGCGAGGTACAGTGAAAGTTCATTAATTAAGGTTATTTGTTACTGATTCAATTTATATTAACTGGGAACTAATCTTATACTAGACACTGCAAAAGATTTTATACTAGCTAGAGATTTCTACAGTAGGATGAAAGAATGAGGTCCGTTTTTGCTATCTTTTGAGACACCATATCATAGTTATCTCACTCTTTAGACTTAGACACTTTCCTATTTTAAAATCTTCTCTCTCAAAACCACATAACTTTTCTTGATTTTGTGGATGCTCATAGTAACTTGATTTTGTGGATGCTCATAGTAAATTTAGAATTTTGTCTCTCATGAGAAATTTGCTGCCTTAGATGCTATTTGGGACCCTTCCCCTCAAGAAGAGACTCCCCATGATCAATCTGTAAGGGCTTCAAGTTTTAAGTACAGTGCTTTATTATGGTTTCAAATTAGGTCCAAGCTGCTGGTTGCACCTTCAACCTCTTCTATCAGTCAGTCTGGAGAGCTCCAACACTTATAGAAAAAACTGTCTGCAGGCAGCACACATGTATATTTTCCACACTGTGTTTGCACTTTTGCAAAAATTTGTATTTATTTATCCATTATATTGACACAAAGAGGGTCAGTAGAGGAAAAAATTCTGCTTTAAGCTTTTCTGCTGTTAACATGCATATAAGGTATGCAATAAGACTCCTGTAATTATTATGATAATTAAACCTTGAAAACTAATGGCTTAATCCTGGCTCCGACTGAAATTGATGGCAACATTCCCACTGATACAGGATTGGGCCCAAACGACCCAAACTACCATCCATAACTCACAGCAAAGCTAAAAGGAAGCTTGCCTTAGAAAGGTGGGTAGTATTTGGCCTTCAGAAAGAAAGGTGACTGCAATAAAACACTGCAGACCTTTACTGTGACCTTTGTTTCTCTCAGAGCTTTGGGGAAAACTGTTCTTAGTCTCATGAATCTACCCATGGGACTGAAGGGACCTGGACAAAACATGGAGGATGGAGCAACACTGTGGACATCTGAGAGGGAAGGGACTCTAACTGAGAAATCAACCACCTCACAGTCTTTCTCCTTGACCCTTCAGAACTGGGAGTTAGACACAGAAATCAAAACTGCATGAATGAACAATTTCTTTTGTTTTTTTTTTTGTTATAAAATGTCCCTTGAGAGCACAGAAAAGCCATGATTCTTGAGGACATACACCCAGGTAGAACCTAACTTTTCATAGACAACAGTCAAAATTACATGGCAATGGCATGCTAAATTCAGTATCTGGTAGAAGCAATCTTCTCAAACTCACTGGGCTTGCCAGGGTGTAACAAGAAGAATTTGGCCCATCACACAGTCTGGCCAAGCTGCTGCTTTCATTAATTTTATATGAGTCTTTGTCTGCTGTTTGGCTTTAATAGTGTGAAAATCCCATCTTCTCATTTTTTAATCTCAACTCATCGGAACACCTGCCTGCCCCACAAAAAGGGTATTTGAAGAGAAGTTTGTACGCCACGCTCAAACACAGCCCTGCATGAGTTTTTAGCGTGTCAGTCAGTGAGTTAGAGGGAAAGGGTAAGGAGAAGCTAATCAGGATGAAATGAGATTAAAGGCTGTCTAATTTTACAGCAACTGTGATCCATCAGCCACTGTGAAAGTGACAGTGGAAATGAATGATGGAGACAGACAGGTGGGGCTGTACATTTCACTGATTTATCCTCAAATGCACTGGGCCTTATTTTATTGAGTGAACATGACCGCATTTATCATGACTGTCATCTAAACCCACTTCCCTCCATTTAAAAAGGTCACTTTACTAGGAGGGAGTAGGATAGAGGCACTTTCAAAACAGATTTAAAATTTAATAACACATGTTTATAAAACCCTGTGCAAAAATTCTTAACTTTATTAAAGACCAATTTAAAAAGAAGGCAAAGAAAACACCATTAAAAGGAGAAGATAAAAAAAGCCATGGTCATCTGAGACACAAGCCAAGGTGATAGGTGCCAAGGAAATATGTGAGACAGACAGATATAAATAGAGCAGTTGGAGTGGGCAGAAACCACCTCTCCTAAGTCTCTGCCCCTCACAAAGCTCAGGATGCCCATGCTTTCCTGCACCAAGAGCACAAACAAGTGCAAACAGCCCTACTGAAGACAGCACTCCCACCAGCCTCCTTCTCAGGCATTTGATGTGTGGTTGTTAGGAGACACCTGGTAAGGTGGGAGGAAATTTCTCAGGTACAGATATATAACATGCCAAGCCAAATGGAAGATTTGTACTTAAGAATGATCTGGAAGCTGCTCTTCAGATACAGATGAGGAGGAAGACAAAGCAACACTGCATATTACAATAGATATCCCACAAAGAAATTCCTCACATATGCCAAATCTCGGCTAATAAAAAGTACCAGACAATGTTCTGGGACCTGCTTTCAAAATCAGAGACTACAGGTTATAGCCAAATGCTCATGAAATTAAACACTCTCAACTATGAAGCCTGTGAGGTCAACCAGATGCAATGATGCTTCAAAGGCACCTCCATGATAAACCTCACACACCTAACAAGCATCAGTGTGTGCTCTTTGTCTTGCCCAGTTTTCCTTAGTTTTTGCCAATTATTGCACATTTAGGAAACAGCATCTGGTTGTTCTCCACAAATTAATCAAAGGGTCATCAGTTCCTCCTCCTCCTTACACCTTTCCCTGTCTATTGTCACTTCAAAACTAACTACCAGGGAAAAAGGGAAAACTAGAATAGCACTTCTCAAGACAGAAGGAGAATGAGCTCAGGTCCCAGGAGATCTGAAATCTGTGATACAGGCTATGCCAATCCCCCTGCTCTGCTAAAAACTCCTTGTCCAGGTCAAAACCAAATGGAAGATTTGTACTTGAGAATGATCTGGAAGCTGCTCTTCAGATACAGATGAGGAGGAAGACAAAGCAACACTGCATATTACAATAGATATCCCACAAAGAAATTCCTCACATATGCCAAATCTCGGCTAATAAAAAGTACCAGACAATGTTCTGGGACCTGCTTTCAAAATCAGAGACTACAGGTTATAGCCAAATGCTCATGAAATTAAACACTCTCAACTATGAAGCCTGTGAGGTCAACCAGATGCAATGATGCTTCAAAGGCACCTCCATGATAAACCTCACACACCTAACAAGCATCAGTGTGTGCTCTTTGTCTTGCCCAGTTTTCCTTAGTTTTTGCCAATTATTGCACATTTAGGAAACAGCATCTGGTTGTTCTCCACAAATTAATCAAAGGGTCATCAGTTCCTCCTCCTCCTTACACCTTTCCCTGTCTATTGTCACTTCAAAACTAACTACCAGGGAAAAAGGGAAAACTAGAATAGCACTTCTCAAGACAGAAGGAGAATGAGCTCAGGTCCCAGGAGATCTGAAATCTGTGATACAGGCTATGCCAATCCCCCTGCTCTGCTAAAAACTCCTTCCAGAAATTCTTCTTGATTCCTCTACTCAAAAAAAAAAAAAAAACCAAAAACCCAAACCCAAACCCAAACCAAAAACAACAACAAAAATCAACCAAAAAAAAACCCACCAAAAAACCCCCAACCCCTAACCAAGCAAAAAAAAAAAACAACAAAAAAACAAAAAAAAAACCCAAAAAAAACCAAAAAACCAAAACCAAACCACAACAACAAATCCAACACCATAGATTTTTCACCACCCTGAAGCAGTTAGCTGCTTGAGATACAGGAGATACTGTAAGGAAAACCAAGAAATCTCTTCCTCAACTGCTGCACATCTTGAGCATAGCCCCTTCAAGACTCAGTACACACCAAGAAGTCATGCTCAGCATCTCTAATGACCTGTGCAGATGATGCAAGAGAAGAGTGTGTTTCCAGAACAAAGATGTCATTACCAGAGGACATATGGATTCAATAATGACCTTCCACAATATTAACAGCCTATCCTGTTGACTACATAATATTCAACTACAGTTTCTTGAAAACTGGTTATTTTCACAGGTCTGAAGAGGGCAGTGCAATGAGAGATGTCTCTTTCCAGTACAGAAGGCACCTACAGACTCACTTTAGGAGACCGTGATTTGCTCATGGCAGAGACACAATATTCATGCAGAGACACATATTCATTTCATTCCCAACCCTATCAGCAAAATGCTGGGCAGACCACAGCTGGTCCAATTATCTCCTGAGAACAAAATATCAGATACTGTTCACCTTTCTGTGTTTCATACATCATTTGCAGAAAGACTATGCATTTATTACAGAATGTTACTTGTTATTTCTCACCAAGGAGGTTATATAAATAAACACTACGATTCCTCTGTGAATTGTTCTCTTCGATTGTTTGTTATTTAATAACGGTGGGGAAAGACTGACCACAACAAGTATGAAACTCTAGCCTCTGTGAATGTGGTGATAGTTTTGCACTGGCTTTAAAGGCATCAGATATTCATCCACTGGTATTTTCTGCTCAAAAGATAATGAAAGAAAGTTAAGAGAATGATCAACATAGATGGAAAAGACCCCTGTTAATATTCCTGGTCAAACTGCATTTTGTCACTTCAAATTCAAGGAAGAACATGCGAAATGTTTTTTCCAGTAACATACCAATGCCAGCCTTGAGTTTGAGCTCAACTCACTGGGGGAAGGCTGGGACCATCCAACAGCAGTTACCATAAGCAGAAAATCTTATGATGAAGCACTGTGCCTCAAAGTCATCTTTGAGGGAATATAACTGATACAGCTCTGATCCAGCTGCACCACTGAGAACATCATCAGCTCAGCTGGAAACCTCACCACCTCCTCCTTCCCATGCCAGCTTTGTGGTAACTTCATTCAAGCCATCACAAGTAGGATGGGCACAGAGCTGCTGAGCTCATCTAGGATACTGTCCATACTTCTACTGAGGCTACAGGATTAACATAAGCACCAAGAAAGAGTTATCTGAGCAGATCAAAGCCCATTCACAACACAGTGAATGATATTTCATATTAATTACGGTATTTCTCATTGTGAAGATATTTCTTAATGATTTTTTTTTTTCATTCAAATGTCAAGAGCTATTCTTTTATACATTCTCTGGAGTAACACCAGCCAGGTTTCTCCAGAGGTCAGGGAATTCCTTGGTTTAGTTGTTTTAGTAAGCATCTAAAATAAGACACTTAAATTCATGCTCACACACCAGATCAGGCAAACATAATATCAGGAATAGTTGGCATGCTCAGGTCTCTCCTGAGATAAATTGCTTTAAAGTTACTTGGACGCAAGTTCTGAGTACAGACCTGTTTGTTTCCGCCGGTGAAATTCATCCTATGGGAGAATGTTTTATTGGGTTTTCAGCAACATACACATTTGGCAGCTTGCATGGACAAATTTTATCCATACATTTTCAAAGATGCAAGCACCCATTTGGATTTCATTTGAATAAAGCTGTCTACTTGGATCAACAGTGTTTAAATAAGGTAGATAAATACTGCACTCCCACCTTAAAAACTGATATTCCTGTATCAAAAACCTGACACAATCTTCCACATGAAGTGCATAGAAAACCTATGCACACTCTGTTGTGCTCCCCTGCTGCCTTCCTCGTGGGAATGACTGTGCAGCTGAGCTGCTGATGCAGGTCTGAGAAGCTCATATAAGTGAATACACCAAAAATCTTGGCACAACTTGGAGCAGAGGATGTAATGCATGGTCCTGTGTAAAGGCTCAAAGTGACAATTTTCCTTGTTTTATTAATCCCTGCTTACCCGTCTACCTGCTGAAGATTGCCCCTCACCATCCAGATGCCCCACAGATTTCCACAGAGCATTTATCAAGAGACACTTGTCCACCACCATGAGTTATGCAATGCTGCCTCAGTGATGATTACTCCCCATTAGAATATCTTGTGTACCTACTCAGGCCTGGGTTCACAATCGCTGAAGTGGAGCCCAACATGTATTCCTGGGAAATGACATCTCGTCACATCATAACAGTCTCATGATGTGACATTTTGCACAACAAAAGCTTCTCATGGACGAAATGATGAATAGTCCCTGATGGGAGAAAACCACTGCAGAGTTGCCAGAAAGCTCTGGAAAGAAATACTATTTTGTCCCAGCGGGGGCTTTCAGATTCTCCAAGATGTCAGCTCAAGGACATGCATTCCCTTCTCCAAAACTGCCACGGGACAGAAGAGTGTAACCAGGAATGGTGTGTTAATGCCCAACTGCTTGTGACCGTATTGTATTCATTTATGACCCAATTCCTACCTGACCTTGAGATGCACACATTCTCCTGGTCTCCTCTGAAGGCAGCCTTCCAAGCTCAGAACAATCACAGCCCAAATTTGTGTTTTACTGGCTGGATCCTGTTGATGCTCCTTGGGGATCCATGTCTTTAAAGGCATTCGTCACACGCAGCAATATCTTACTTGGACCCTAACGTCCCAAGTCTTCCACAATCTTCTCTCTCAGTCTCTCTACTTCCTACTCTGCTCTCAGCTCTTGACTGACATACTGTTTTAGGGTTATTTAGGGTTTTGTTTCTTCCCACTAACTCTCGAAGTCATTCCAGGGAAATAAAAATGTGATTTTACATTTGGAAAACTCTACATGGAGGAAGGATATACCCATATTTCACCATATTAAAAAAGCACTTTTGATACACCTAAGTTCACTCATAACAGATGAAATGGAATTCACTGCTAAAATTCACTGCTACAGATTTTTCAAACTTTCATTTTAAATACTTCAATGTTTGCAAATGAAAGGTTTTGTTTACCAGAAAGTCCACCCTATACCTAAATCACTAGACCTAAAGCAAAAGATGGTGGAAGGATCTTTCCAATATCTATCACCTGGAAAAAAATCTTCCTTTCCCAGAAGATATATACTTCATATGGGTATCTGAAGAAAAGCCTGGAACTCCAACATGCCTAACTTCCAGCACGCCCAGCATGAAGAAGCAGGACTGTCCACATTTGTCTATCAGTATGTAGACAAATACAAATACAAAAGGGAGCACAGGAATTGAACCACATAAATTAGGTAACATCAAAGACTGGTTTCTCCAACAGAAACAAGGCAGAAATGTTTCTCTCCTAGACCTCTCTCCACAGCTGAGCTTCTAAGGAAGGGAGAGACAAACCCACGGAAAATTTTCAAATTCAGGGCAGGAAATGAGCTAGGCAGCAAAACCACACACTTACATAAAATTTGTACAGACTTACTTTGTAAATCTATACACAGAACACAAAATAAGAATGTATGGCTGAAAAAAAAAATCCATTAATAGATGTGGACTAAATTTACATTAATTTTCTTCTGCTTTGTATGAAAGCAGTACTATTTAATATCTTCATAAAAAAACAGTTGTGAAAAATGTGTTGTGATGCCTACTCATAACAATCCCAAAAATTCACTCCATATAAGTACTCATACCCCTGTGTTTTCAGAAACCTTTTGTAGATTTAGAAAGCATCCAGTCAGGAAACAGACCAAAAATCACCTTTCTCAAAACTGAATATCAAGCTGAGTATCATAGGACAAGTGGCTGCTATTTAAATTAAGAGGTGTCAAAATTCAAGGGCTGAACCACGTTCCCATGGAATCACAAATAATTCACAAATCACACACTAGTGCATAGCTTTGGGCTACTGACAAACAGGATGAAAGGTCATGTTAATTCAAAACACTGGCCATGCTGGCACTTCCAGATTCAACACAGATAGTAGACTAAAGTAAAGCTGTTGTGATCAGTCCCAAAGGCTTAAAATATGCCTAACTGTGTATTTTATAATATAATAATATATTTAAGTATCCTCAAATAGCCTGCATCTTTTGTTGATGACATTTATTTTGCAAAGAGAATTGTTCAGGAAGGTATAATTTTCGGTTAGTTAGGTGAAGGAAAGCAAGGACTGAGAATGAAACTGGGACTCACTGTGCTAGTAAACACAGCTTGGACCAGGTTCTGGTGGAGGCTGAACTGAAGAAGGAATGAAACTGAAAAGGGCAGGGATGGATCAGGACAGGTCAGAGGGGACACAGCAAAAGTACTGGGTCTGAAGGAAGAGACAGCAAAATCTGCAAACACAGCAGCACATACTGATCCAGAACTCTAAGTCGTCACATTCCTCTGCCGTCAGGGCATCGGGGTGGAACCCAGTCATGTTTGCAGGCCCTGGTTCCCAGGAGAACCTTCCTGAATGTCCAGTGCCATGCACACCAGAGGTCTGTGGAAACTGCCACTGCAAAAAACACTTCAGCCCCTTCTTGTCTCAGGATCCATCATTCTTTGTGATGGCCATTGCACACATGAAGCCAAGAAATAAACAATCAAGAAAACACATTATTTTTTTAAGGTGCATTGCATTTAACCCTGATCTGTTTCCCACTAGGCTTTCCTGACAGGCCACACAAATTGGAGGGAGCAGGAGTGCGAGGCCATGAGAAGAAGGGAAAGACTGATGTATTAACAGCAGCACCAGTTTGGATCAGCTTGTAATGGTTGTGAAACTACAACCTCAGCATGTAATACCAAACCATTGAAATGGGTTTAACCCAGGGTTGCTGTGGCCCTGTCCCTCTTACAGCCCAGGCAATCCAGAATCCCCCAGTGAGTCCTTTCAAAGCAAGAACCTTGCAAAAAATGGTTCTGAAAGAAGAAAGTATATTTTCATTTTAGTTTAAGCTGTTTGTTTTCTACAGCTACTCATTTCTCCTGTTCTGAGAACACTGATTATCTGTGCTTCATTTTCAGAGCCTGATTTGATGCCTGTGCCTGATAGGCAGGAGCACTCTGTACTCACTGCTGTAACAGAAGTAGGTGGGAGAGGCCATCTGGAAGGCATGGTCTGAGTGGTCTTGAAATAGGCACCCCAAAATAAAGGACACCTTTTACTTTAATCACATTGCACCTCTGTTCCTCATCTGCAAAATGGGAACAATGATAGACCACGCTCCTCACAAAGAGGATGGTACAAAAATACCACAATGAATGCCCATGAAGCAGTTTTCCTCTGCTGTTGTGAAGTCTGTGAAGAAAACATTGTGAAAAAAATCCATCTTCTGAAGAGTATTTCAGAAGCATATGACAGACAGGATCTACTTGCTGAACACCAGAGGAGAAATGTTGTGAGCAGAAATTCAGCACAGTCCTTTCTGTGCACTGATGTGTGACAAAGAATAGTGTGTGATATCATTGGAGATTTTATCTCAGTGCTTATGCAAACAGAGGCCGAATTAAGGTTGCAGAGGCAGCTTAATTCTCACATTTCTTAACTCCAGAGGGCTTAGTATCGCCGTCTGTCCAACACTCTTTCCAAGCTGGGTGCGAGCCCCTCGCGTGTGCTTCACCCCAGCTCTGACAGACAGCTAACACCTTCCTGCTGCTTCAGCATCTCCGCATCACCCACGCAGGCGTCGCAGAGTCCGAAGTCCACGAAGCCCATGGCCGGAGTTGCAGGAGCCCTCCTCCTCTTCCTCCTCCTCCTCCTCTTCCTCCTCCTCCTCCTCTTCCTCCTCCTCCTCCTCTTCCTCCCGCGCTGCCGCATTTCCCTCCCGCCGGCAGTGCGAGGCTGAGCCGCTAGATGGGGTGCGGCGTGCCCGGCTCTCCCTCCCCTGGGGAGAGGCGTTTCAGTCATCTTTTGGCTTCAGGTTTTGCAGCCAACCAAAAAACAAAAGAGGTGAAACGCAGCACAAAACAGGGCATAGCCAGCTTCCTCCCAAGCAGTTAACTTCTGCTTGTTCCTCGTGTTCGGCGTGAAAGGGAAGAAAACAAATGGAGTGCACAAACCCCCGGGAATGCTCGGTGCATCGATCCTGACGGATGCGGAGCCCCCGCTGCCTGCAATGGGCACGGCAGGTGCTCAGGCTTTGGCACGGGTAGCAGTCATACCTGCTTGGCCTCGTCTTGTCTCAGCTCCTCGAACCCAGACTGCGCAAGGATCAGTCAGCAATTTTCCCTGGCAGTCCACACACATCTGCTTTTCTACTCCACGCGCCAGTCCCGGTGAAACGCAGCAGGCACAGTTCCCGTCCCCACCAGCACACCGCCAAGTCTCTCTCCCTCTCTCTCTTAATAATGATCTAGAAGCTGAGTAAAAACAACATGCTTGCTTAGCAAAGAGTATGCTTCCTCATTACAGGGGTAAGGAAGAGGAAAGAGGACGTGAGGAAACTATGACACAAAAAAAAGATAACTAGAGAATTAAAGGAAAATAAGATCCTTTCTAAAAGAGTCAGTCCTTTCCAATGGGAAGACAGTTCTTTACTCAGTTGGTCCCCAACTGAACTGCATAATGGTGGCCAGATTACAGCTCTCTTCTCATCTTCCCGAAGAATGATCTTTTGGAGAAGGCATGATGAAGCTGAAGCATGTCTAGTCCATCCAGGAAGGAGTGAAGGGACTTGTATTTATGTGTATTTCCACCACTGCTGAATTATGCCTTCTCTCACTCTTCCCCAACAGCTTACAAGAATTGTCCCTCTGAAGGCACCATCCATCCCAATAACAATACTTATATTAAACCTGTATATAAAATACAACCAAACACTCCTTCCCAACATCCAGCTTCCCACAAAAATACCAACACACAAGATCCCCTGCACAGTAGCCTCTCATGACCTGGCCCAGCCTTTTAAGCTCCTACAGACTCCTTCTCCATGGCCAAGAGAAGAGCAAAAAGCCAGGATGATTTTGAAGTCAGTCTTTTCTTTTCCTTGTGTGGTATGAATGGGGAAAGTCCTCCTGCTCAGCAGAGGAAGACTGCCTGAGAGCAGCTGCTGGGAATGCTCCCAACACAGGGCAGCAGTACAGGCAGGGTAACCACACCCTCCGTTCTCCTCTTTACCCCAGCAATGGAACAACTTGAATTTTGCAGTCTGTCACAGACAATACTGGGCAGATTTCCCTGCAAGTGTCTCAAAAACCACCTTGAAAGAGCCACATGCAGGGGTATACCCAAGTGGCAGTGCAGCACTTGGATTTGACAGGATTGCACTTGAGTTCTGAACTGGGAGAGGCGCACAGGCAGACAGATATGTGCCTGCCCAACAGTGTGTCCTGTCACATACCCTGCAGGTGCAAACTCAATTTAACTTTCATTCCCGATGAATTTGGACTTTCACAAAGAGAAGCAGATGTAAAAAATGTGACAGAAAAAGAAACGCAAAGGAAATAAAATAATAATGTGCATTTGAGCTGTTGTTTTTTTAATTCATTGCAAAAATGCTGATAAAATGTGCAGTGCATCACTCCTGGAAATTAACACAGACTGATCCTGCCTAAGGAGTTTGAAGTCTTTATATAAATTAATAGACAGAATATAATCCCAAGTGCAGAGCATTTGATCATATATATTAATATGGAGACTGCTGATCCACATCTGGCTAAAATAAATGTGTTTTTACACAAATTAGGTTACCTCTGATACACTTTTGGTTCATACTACAGAGCACGAACTGATGATCAACACTATTGCTTTGGTGTAGCACTGTGCTTGAGGAAGTCACCACTTATCAGCTGGGCTGTGGTAATTGCTCCTAGCCTTTTACAATTAGAAGAAGCCACTAGCTTAAACTACCTTAAACACTGATTACATTGTTTAAATGAGCACATTTTACCTTCCATTTGTAACCACTTAGGAACACAGCACTAGCTGTGGCTCAACGGCTGGATGCTACCTCGGGGAAAAGCAGATCTACTGGATCTCTTGCAATCCTTTGGCCACAACAGAATTACAAAAATTCCAGACTCAATAAACTTCCACAGGTGACAAGAATAACAACCACCTGTAAAATGAGCTGATGAAAGCAACATACTCTTTATGCCAGCGTACCCTATTTATACAGTACTAAAACTCAGAAATTTTGCACTGACTGTACATATCCCAAGAAGCAATATGGAATATTTATTGCAGAAATAACTTTGTTAAAATTCTGTAGAGTCCTTAAAGTCAAACCTTAGCCATTAAGTCTGCAAAGACAGCTCCACATGATCAGCTGTATGTAAGCTTCAAATGGTAACTCCTCTGATTTATTTTGTTTTCTGATATAAAGTATTTTTTGGTGTTCTGCAATATGTGGAACATCTGAACAACCGCAAAAACCTGTTTGGAACACTTGCTGAGATCCATTTCACTGGATCTTCACAAATAAATTCATTCCTATTGCAGCACCAGGGTGCATAAACATAGTTTTGATAAAAATGAATACTAAGCACGTTTACAAAATTTTTGCCTTCAAATCATATTACCACGAAGGCTTAGTTATTTGTTCTCTACCATACACTACAAGTGCTGATAACCCAAAACATTTTCGAAAATCACAAGCCACAACACTATATTCAAGACACTACATATGCTTGATGCCCCTTCAATTTACTTTCCTCAATTTGCTTTCAATTGTCTTTTAATTTTCAACCATAAGATCAAAACCTCCCATTTGAAAACAATCAGTTGAATCACACAGCTTTGTCTTAATATACTAAATGTGCAAGATCAGAGATAAAGTTGTTGGCAACACAGCTAATGTAACTCTGCAGCAAGTTCCCTGCAGTAATCAGAATTAGCTACTCAGTTACGCTTTATTTGGGCCCATGACAAAGGGCAGCATTATTGTTGTGCTCTGAGGGGACAGTCCCAGGGTAGAACTGTGAGTACCAAAATTGTTATGGTGTGGTGTAGTGATAACAGAACTAACTTCGTGTTACTGACCTAGCCCCAACCAGTGTGCTCTTGAGTTCTCCTTTGTTTTAAAGGTCCCAGACGGACCAGGTCAAGGGCTCCAGCTCAGTAGGTACTGTATCCACCAGTGGCAGGAAAAAAAAAATGCATTAAAAGACATATATAAATGACCAAAAATGGGTAAATTGAATATTTCTTCCCAGTTTTTAGTATCTCTCTGTGGGTTGCTCTACTGGATAACCACAAATCATTTTTAAGTAGAACAGACATTAAATTCTTAATACATTTCACCCATAGTCTTCACAGAGTGATATGAATTTGGTCCACACCATTCTCTTTGCTTATCTCTAATAGCCCAGACTCTCCTTTCCTTGTGTGGTTGGTTTTTTTTTCCCCTGCTACACTTACCTGACATTTTTGCACCAGCCTCTGGAGGCCACCCAAAAAGGATTCCATCTGTGGACTCGTCAGCAGCTCTGGTGTCTACCCTCATTGTCCAACCCAACCAACCAAAACCATTCAGTCCTCAGCCCCAGCTGCACCCTCTGTAGGGCTCCTGACACCCAAAACTGGTGTGTAATCATTCATTCCCCACTTTGGTGCTACTTTTACAGCCTTACTTTTGTGAAGAGGAAGAGGATTCCCATCCCTGGCTTTGCACTCCTAGGCCACTCCAGCAGCCACTGAAGCCTCACTCTGCAAAACCTCTGAACCTCAGGGGAAACACAGAGCCCTCAAGAACATTTTTTGCATACCGCTAAAAGATAATTAGGGACTTCAGAAGAAGAGTAAAAAACCATGGTGTCAAGATGTAGCTTCATTCCCACTGAACAGCACTGCTTTGTGCCATGTGAAGCCAGAACACTTTTCCCTCCATTATTTTCTCCAATGACAATGAATTATTTTCCAATACTGAAAGTTTCAAATGAAAGCCCTGAAGTGACTGCAACTACTTCAGGAGGGTACCAATGCTTTACCTGGAGGGGAACCCCTTTCCATGGCAGCCTTGCCTCTCTGACGAAAAGCCAGGCTGCTAAAATAAAGCTGCTGGAGTGAAGCCAAATCATGGCTTCAGGAAAACGGATGCTATGTCAGGGCTTTATTGACGTTGTAAATCTTTGCAGTTAAGAAAAATCAAATTTCTGAGTGCTGAAGTGATCATTTCTTGGAAGAGTGCTAGAGACAGCATGGGAGCTGACAAAAAAAAGGACAGTGGCTCCAATCTTGCTGGGTGAAATATGTCCTGGTGCAGAAAACCCCTAAAACATCCTGCACATTAACAGGACTTCAGCCGGAGGCTTGAGTGTTGGATAAACCCTTACACAGGACATCTCTGCTCTGAACATGTCTCTCTTTCCTGGAGCTGAAGTTAATGGGAGCCAGTAAATGCCCAGCTGATTCCAGCAGTGGTGATTCTGCTGAATAAAACAAAGTTTAAACGAGCTGGTGTGGACATTAGTGGTAATGCAGCTGGGAGACAAGGGCTGCATGGGGGCTAGCCAGAAGGCTGGGATTTGGACACCACAGATCATCCAGCTCTGTGCTACTGGCTGCCATGACACTTAAAATAATTGCAGGCCTCTGGAGAGAGTCTATAGATAAACTCTGTCCTATGTTAATGCACCATCATATAGAGCTGTTTACAGGCAGTACTTAGTAAAGTACTTAAGCATGTATTTAAACAGGCTGCTGAACATCAGTGTGATTAATACATTGCTGAATTAGAGATATAATATGAATACATTTTTCTGCTGTTGCAGTTTTTTTTTCATTATATACACTTATAAACTGGACATAAGGATTTTCTTTCAGTTTTGCATCCAGCAAATGAGTTAATTTGGGAGTCAAATTCTGCCTTAGTTATGCCTGCACAATGCCTTTCATATGCATGAGGGCAGAAGACGTCTTTTTAATTGGACTTATATTTTGTTAGTCTATAATCAAGAAAAAAACCAAATGTGGTTCTTTCTTTCTGATCCTGCAGCTCTTTGACATTCCTTTCATGTCACTTCAATCAGAAAAGTATCTTTTACATATGGTGTGTATGTTGGTTAAGGCCGTGCATACACAGGAGCCGCAATTCTTGACCAGCAAGCAAGCAGCTGCTGTTGAGTACAGATTGGAGCCACACACTTTGTTATTCTGCATGTAAAACTTGGAGGGGAGAGGGAGAAGAAGAGAAGTAACATGGCTCATCATGGTAATTCTATTTAAATATATTTTAATGATTTCTAACAACATAATTTGCCAAGCCTCCCCACCTCAAAGTGATGCAAGCACATTTCTCTCTCAATTTTTCCTTTGCTGCTTAGCCTAGGAGGAACATTTACCATCTTCTAGTAGGTTTGGGAGTCAAACCTTTTTTTCAATCTACATATATGCATATATACACATATATATATATATGTGTGTGTGTGTATATATATATATATATAAATATAAAATAATCAGAACTCAAAGCATTGGCCTACTCATACCCATTAATGTCATCACTGCAGAACCATCACTTGCATTTACTTGCAGTTTCTGCTCACAAGGAAACAAGCTTCATTTAATAGTTTTAGTCACAGCCATCTCAAGAGTTGAAGACTTCCCCCCCTCCAAATTAAAGCTAAATCGTGTGCATTAAATACATTATCTACTTGTAATAAAATGGGAATTTTTAAGATGATTCAGTCACAGATAATTTGTTGCTGCAAACGACAGGCTCGCATCAGCCACTGGCCGCTCTGAGTGTTTGCTGAGCCCAGGGAATGCTCGGGTAGCTTACCCACTTCATGGAAAACAGATATTTGCTCTGTGGCAAAGAGTCCTATTCCCTTTGTGGTCCTAAGGATCCTGAGTGGGATCTCTCATACCAAACAGCTGGGGTGCTGGGCTTGCTCACCCACCAAAGCCCTCACATCCAGGTTAGTCCAGGGCACTGCAGCAGGAAACCAGCCACCATTCCATGGCAAAAACACAGCCCAGTTTGTTTCACACTCAGCCCCCAAGAAGCCATCAGAGTAATTCTCCAGAACAGCTCTAGAGGGGCTCTAAGGCACCCCTTTTCTTCAGCCTAGGGTGATCTATTCACAAGCAGAGGCAGCACAGCTGTGGGCAAGGAAGGGCAGCTGATACTACAGCTGCTTTTGTTGCTCCTGCCTGGCAAATACCAGAAGAGACCACTTGTCTAGACTGATGGGAAGGCATATGCTAAAGCAATTAATTAATTTGCCCTAAAAGATTGAGGCCAGGCCAGGACTTGTCCCTTTCCCAGTGCTCAGTCTGATTGTAAGCAATGGGACCATTTCCCATGGGAGATTATTCCACAACCTAATAGATCTCAATGTCAGGAAGTTTTTTCCTGATATTCAGCCATAATTCATATCCATGAATTATGAGCTACTGTCGACATCACATCCATTGAGGCATTCCTAGAGCCTGCTTCATTTAAAATTATATGCTCTAGTTATGCAGGGTTTCTGTGTACTAGGGCAAAATGCTTTTTCTGCAGGTTAATTCATTACTATTCAATTTGTTAACACTTTTTTTCTCGGTGTGAACAGTCATTCTGCAGTTGCATACCCTGTATAGTAGCACAATCCCCATTTGGGAACAGAATCACAATATATAAATATGACAAAACAACATACAAAAACCCATCCCTGTAAAGACATATTAGTCTGTTCCTGCAGATACTCCAGCATTCAGTTAAATCAAAGCAATAGCTCATACAACACCTGGTATGAGACAAAAAGCTCAGGAAAACCCGTCTCAAGTATGTGTAATAAATTTTATTTCTGTCTTAAATGGGGGAAGGTAGGGGGGAGTAGGGGGGGCACTAGGGAAGGGGAAAGGGATGGGAAGGGAGAAAGGAACTTAAGCTGTGAGGAAATAGAGGAAAATTGAAAAGAGAATGACTTCCTATAAACAATGAACCTCTACAACACAGTAAGAACATACAACAGCAAATAAAGTCGAGAATGCAAAATGTTCACTTCTTACCACTGAAGCACTTAGAAAAATGGAGAAAGCTAAGGCAGGCTTCAAAAATCTGTATTGCAAATAATTGTGTACGAAACACTTCTGAGAAGGAAACTGCCTTTTAATAACATTTGAGAGGAGAAAATTCATAAAATGTATCAATCTCTCAAAGAAATTGGAGGATTTCAATGAGAGTTTTTTATTGTTACATTTTACCCAGCTAGAAGAGTTCTGCCATCATGTTTTCAACCCATTTTACATAAATGCCACATCAGCCACTGGAAAAGGGAATGCTTTCCAAAGTAAGAATCTAGAAACACACCTGAGTTAATTTTCATCTCCATACGTACCTAGCTCCCATTAATGCCACATAAATCCCAGAGCAAGTAGGTAAAAATAAACACACACATTTTACCTGGAATTAACTAAAATCGAGAAAGCAATGTTTGCAAGGAGCACTGAATTTGCACAGTGACATATAATTTTGTGTTAAAGTTATTCCACATGGTTGATTTTTTTAGAGACAGTGGCCATATAGTATTGAAGGACCTACACCAACAGGTCTGGTGAGAACATTTTGGCGATGTAGAAATGGGGTGACTTTATTGAAATCTGTATCTAGCCAGGTGGGACACTTGCTTTAGACAGAAAACAGGACAAGGCAGCTCCCAGTTCCTACTGGACCAGATGTGTGTAAATAGCAGAGAATGCCCACAGGCTGAGATGGACTCAAAATGTTGTGGAGCCTCTAGGGTTGCATTAAACCCACCTATCTATGACTGGTGAAGTCATAGCAACTTGTCATTTGTAGCTAGGCAGTTTCTGGTTTGCAGTTAGCCTTGCAAAGCTTGACAAAACTTTCTTTGGTGGACCTGTGAAATACCCCCTTGGGACATACATGAAGAATTCACAAGCTAAAAAATTGTGCTCTAACTGCAACCCTCTTCCACAAGAGATGTTGAGAAGAGAAGGGACGTTCTCATGTGACTATGGTTTTGCCAAAACATTTAATATATTTTTTTTAATTTGCCTTGGAACTAAACAGTAGAAGTTGCTGCAAAATGGAACTGTCATCCTCAAGCCATCTGTAAAGATATGTAACTCAAGTTGAAAGATTACTTGAAAAAATGTAAGCTTTGTGATCCAGGACGAAGGCTTTGAGTCAAAGGTTCTGATGCCCTTGCAAGAATGTAGCAAGGAGTGGCATCTCCATGAGCCAGCACCTTCGTAAGATGTCCCCACAGCAGCCTGACATCAGCATCTGCTGTGAAAATGGCACTGATCATGGGGTAACTCATCTGTCTTACACCTGCTGCCTTCTCACTCAGCTCTCCACTGCCTCAGGGCCCTGCCTGAGGAAGGGGCTCTCCTCAGCGTTTTGGAAGGGGGTTGTACCCTGTTCTCTCATCCCACTCAGGTTTTCAACAACAAAGGGTCCTGGCTGAGCACAGGCAGGGAACAGGACATTCAGGTTACACTTATGGACTCTCCCTGGAAGTAACTGTTTGCCAATATAATTTTTGAGGATGAAGATGAGTAGGTAGCTTCAGGCATCTTTGTATATGCAAGAGGAAATTAACAGCCTGGTTTCCAGACAGGTGGGTGTTTGCAAGTTCATAACAAAAGACAGAGAGTAGCCAAGAGAAGCTGAAAGACTGTTGAGAGGTTTAGCACAAACAGACTGAACACATTGAAAAGAGTTGTTTCAAAGATACACCACAGCAAGATGTGTAGGCACAGGGAACACAGGAATAGAAAGCTATCCAGAATTTACAACACACCCCATTTACAAGTAAGGCACAGGGAATAGAAGAAACAATCAAGTAACGCTTGTGTAAATGGAGAAGCTGACAACATTGTAATCAAAAACAAAAATGTGCTGCTCAAAGAGGGCTGACATTTCTTGAAAGTTATTTCAAATGGCAGTGCAGAAGAAAATAATATTTAACACATAAATAAAGCAATCATTGTGAGAACCTGCTATGCTTTCACCCGCTATATTTTACTCATTCTCAAACTTCTGCCTTGCTCTTAGACACGCAGGCATGCGCCATTAATGGCACTTGCACAGTTGAACTCCCACGCATCATCCTCAGAATGGGAGTTGTGGTTAACCTCTGCTGTGTCACACGTAGAAGAATACTCTCCACTGTATTTCTGTTTCTCACTTCTATATTCTTACTTCCCTGTAGGTGTAGAACATGTGGTTTATTGGCAGTGTGTATGACCACCTTGAATTAATCTCCTAAATCCAGGCTTAAAGTTGGATAGTCGTACCAATCAGCCAAGTTTTCTGTGTGTGAATCTTTCTTCCTTTGTGACAGTATCTTCCTGCTTCTGAACATTTTAAAAGGGTCTAAGAATGAAAAATATAGATGGAATTTATGTTTCAAAATTAGCTTTCAGTGCAATCCATGTGTTTCTTTAAGGAAGATGCACAGAAGCATGTGCATATGTGTACATGTACAACTGACATACATCTACGACATTTATTAAACCTGTCTAGTGGGTAATATAAAGACTACTGGCTTAGCAATATGCTAATGCTTGCTCAAGCTTTTCAATGCGGCACTGAAACCATCCTTGACACAGCACTGAAGCAGAAGCTGCAGCATCCCCAACTGCTGGATAAATGGAGTAAGAGAGATGAAATTTATCAGGGCTGCCAAGAAGTACTCATCAAGACACATTTTTTGACTAACATAAGTGTGCACTGTTCTCACAACTACAAAAAAAAAAAAAAAAAAAAAAAAAAGGAGGGGGAGGAAGAAATTAGAACAAGCATTTATCAAGACAACCTGTCCATCTCATTTCATACATTTTTTGCAAACACGACTTCTTTTATTCAATTACCAACTGTTTAGGGGTAAATTGAAGGAGAAAACCTTCGCTTCTAATATAATTCTTCAAAAAAGTAAAAGCTTTACAGTGATTGAATGTATTTACTTGAAAGACACCACATTTCCAAAAGTACAATATGTGCTAGGCATCTAGTAGTACTCTAGCTGACACTTAAGCCTTTGAAAATTTCTTCCAAGAACCTCTGATGTGAGCTATAATTATACTGTTTGTCTTATAAGTAGCCAACCTGGAAAATAGAAAACTGGATAAAACACTCCAACACATGAAGGATTGAGATGTTCTCAGAGACTCCAAAGACATTTCAGAAAAAGAGGAACATGAGTTTTGTTACTAATTTCCTCAGGAAAGACAAAGTATCATTCAGTATAGGAAAGGCTGATACAACTGAGCACCACAGAACTGCCAAAGAAAACATGGGAGAAAGAAATATGACCTATTCCAGCAGAAACAATGCAGGCTGGGGAGTGGAGTGACCTGGGTTCTCTATTGCTGACTTTGAAGTAAACCATTCTACCTTCCTTTCACTTGACTTCCCTTTGGATAAAGAACATAAATAATGATGTTCAAATGGTTTTGAGAACCATCAGTATGCCTAAATGCTGGCTAACGTGCAAAAATATTGTTACTGAAGATGGAGGACTGCTGCATTGTCACAGAACATATTCAAGGGAAATTTAAAAAAGTCAAAATGACAGAATAACATATGTTGTATTCAGACCAGACTACCTGCAGGGGACTGCGTCATGTAAAAATGAAAGCACAGCCAGCCTGGGGAAGGAAGGAAAAGATGGAATGCCTTTTTCAGAGCATCAAGGATGGAAAGGTTTCTGACTGCTCAATACGGTCAGGGAATCAGATGAAGATGACAACTCTTCAACATGATTGCTACTGGCAGGAAGGAGAGGGATTGGGAAGGAAATCAAGGTGCCTGCTTCATTGTTTGTCTTTACACATGGACTAAACACAGCTGACTTAAACATACCTAGCAAAGGGCAGGAAGGCCAAGACAAACAGGAAAAAAGACTAAGGAATAACTAGGAGAAGAAGAAACCTGAAAAGAGATGCTGATCATCCTGACAAAACTCTCCAATCTGTCAACTTTCTGGACATTTCCCTGTCTTTCCCAAAAAAATATGAGACAGTTCTCATTGGACAATGATGTTGGCTTTTATGTTGGATTAAAATCCAAACCTAGTGCAATCCCTAAGCATTATGGCCCATACATATTTTTGGCATTATTGTGAAGTTCACTGAATTCTCTCCATGGTTCACCCACATGATGTGGTGAACTAGGGAGGTTAAGCAATTTTACAATTCACATCTTATTGAAAAACAAAGTATTGATATGAAAACAGTATCTGCTGCAGCTGCAGCTTCACATGGATGGAACATGCCATGTAAGAGTTCAGTAATGCTTCCAACATTTTACCTTTTGTGCTTCAGAGAAAAAGGAATTTTAGATTGAAGTAAGGAATCGCTGTATATCTAGAAACCTATAAGACCCAATTTCTCTTCTAGTCATCACTTCCAATCAGACAGATGGATAAATTGCTATAGAAAAAAAACACAAAAGAACCTCACCTAAAACAATGACTGCATCATTTTTATTTATTTCTTGCATTCTCTGTTCACATAGCAAGAAATTTAATTCCAGTTAGATCATTCTCTTGTGATACTTTTTTCTTTCATTTAATATATTTTTAAATGCTTAGAAGCATTATGACAGAAAAGCATGTATTTTTTTTTGCCCTGGTTTATACCCATCATCCTTACCATTACAACAAGACAAAAGCATTAAAGTAAAATTAATCATGTCAAAAGATTTTAGCAAAAAACAAGGGAGACCATGCATAAAGCATCGCTTTGTCTAGTGTGAAGTCACGCTCTGATTAAAAACATATAATGAAAGTGAAAGTAATACATCATTGCCTTAGCAGTAGGGTTTTTGGGAAAGCTATGCAATTCTGAACACAAAAAATCTTTATAGGCTCTGGATTTTGCAATTACTATAGAATAATTCTAACAAACAAAACATTGTTTCACTTCCTTAAAGTTTAATTAATCTTAAACGTTGCAGTTAAAACAAACAGCCAAAGGAGCTCTAGAATTAAACACAATTAGACTCCTGGCAGAACCATAACTGGTAATGAAAACCCAAGCAGCAGTGGCTGGTTCTGAGCAGTGAGGTATGAGGTGGTGACCCAGAGACCTCCTCCAAAGCCCCACATCCAGTAAGTAGTTATGAAAACTACAAAATATCATGGAATAATGAAAATCCACTAACAGAGCAGAGCTTTTGCAGTTACTGAGGACTGTCACACCCCCATCAGCTGTTCCATTTCTGTCACTGGGGAATGGTAGCCTGTTGCTGCTACGTGACCTATGTAGTACCAGCTAAAAAGTGAACTGTGTTTGTGCACAGCTAGGGAAGCCTGAAAAGAAACCGTGCAGTGAAGATATTTGCTGTACTTTGCCATAAAGTCTATAAAAGCCTGGACTTTTCTCAGGCACAACTGTGCAATAAGTGCTTCAAATTAAACACCAACATGCACTTTATGATGTGCATAATATTATTTATAATATCAGATTAGGATTGTGCCCATATCAAGCAAAATTAGATGGTAAAAAATGCTCGTAGAATCCCACTAACTTACTCCTTTTTTTTTCCTCTTTATTCTGCCTCTATGTTGTCAACATATAAACAATAACTCTCTGAGAAATACCGATAGGAAAAATACACAGTAATACTAGACTGTGAAAAATCTACCGATCCCCTGAGCCATAGCATTCTTACCTATAGATGATGACATTAAAAAATTGGAAATGGGTGCATGCTTCCCCTCCTCTCCTGGGTCTATGAACAAGGCAAGTTGTTTTCCTGATACCTTTCGAATTACTCCCATTAGTACTGATGCATTTGGTGCTTTGGCTATCCAGGCAGAGAGAGGTGGGCAGGATCCCCTGCCAATAGATCTAGTCTTGTCTAGGGAACAAAATGAGATTGCTCCTCTGCTGAGCTGTCATACTCGATAGCTCATGCTGTTCCACCTGCACCCATCCTCACAGCTCCAGCTGCAGTGCCATGGAGTCAGTAGTTCCTGGTGGCTGATCTTCTCCTGTTCCTTACGCATCACAGAAGGCAGGACACAGAGCCCTGAGCAACTGAGTGCTGAGAAGTGAGCCACTCTCCGTGCTGAGAAGGCAAAAGGAAACAGGCAAGCAGCTCCCTCTCAAATGGGTCTGCAAGCCCTGAGAGTAACTGCAGGGGCTCCTCTCAGTGGAGAGAGGAGATTCAGGCTCCTCTCATCCACCTCCTTCTCAACGACCCTGCCACTGCACCCAGGATTGAGTGTTTGCTCCTTTCCTACCATCCCTACCCCTAAATGCCACTGGCACTGAGAGCAGAAAATGAGGAATGTAAATGGGTTTGGAGGAAGGGAGGGGGACTTTCTGTGCACACTTACACTGGATCAGTAAGCCTCTAAGTGCAAAATGTGCCATTTTGTTGGTGTGTGGGGGAGCGTATTGGCAGACAGAAGGTTAAAGAAAAACTTTGTAACAGGAGAAAATCAAATACACCTAAGGCGATAATAAAATGGAACATCTTGAAATACCAGACTACAGGAACTGAAATTCTTCCCATCACAGAGCCTCATGAGCAGGACATAGCTTTTGCTCTGTCCCTATTCACTAAGGAGCAAACCCATCATTTGCACTGACAAGTTGAGAATGAACTGCAACGTTGGGACTGAAAGTACTACCTAAATAAGAAAAAAACAAACAGAAAAAAAATCTTCTGCCTTTGCTGCTCATTGTATATCTCTGATAAAACAACAGTGGATTGAGAGAGAGGTAAAAAGGTAAAGAAATAAAACTCCTTCCAAAATTGCAAAAAAAATCCCATGACAAATAAAGACAGAGCTATGTCCTTAAATTTACACTCCCCCTAAATGTCACAGTATGTTGATACCACACTGAACTACCACTATGTTTTAAGGTTGTACAGTTTTTTGTCTTCCCTAAGACTTTTCAGACACAGTTCTTCAAGTCTCTGCACTCCTATGCTGTAGTTCTTCAATGTTTCACAGAAAGGACAGAAGATGTACTTGGAATTATCTCCCATTCTCTGTTAAGTTAGAAAAAAA
The DNA here is from genome assembly GCF_017590055.1 of Onychostruthus taczanowskii. Taxonomy (NCBI): domain Eukaryota; kingdom Metazoa; phylum Chordata; class Aves; order Passeriformes; family Passeridae; genus Onychostruthus; species Onychostruthus taczanowskii. The sequence goes on from NW_024498795.1 coordinate 14,275,419, forward strand.
AGGGGATACTTGAAACTCTTATTTCAACCAGGTTTGGGTTTTTTCTTAATAGTTATTGTTACTATTTTGTAAGTAGTAAAACATTTTCTAAGAAATAATGCTTAACATTTTGTCTTTTTCAGTGTGAAAAGACAAGCGCTCTCCTCTCTGTTCTTCAAACTTTAGCCCAGGCCAAGAGGGCATCCTTTTCTGGCAGGATTTGCAAGAACAGGATTACTCATGTCAAGAGAGGGCTGTATATTTGGCAGCTGTTGTCTCAGCCAGCACTGGGACAGATCCTGGGACCTTCAGGACTTCCAGTGCTGAGCAGCAAGCACTTGAACGCGAGCTGGCCAGGACTGTAACAGATGCCTTGTTTTTAACAACAGCATAGAATGTTACCTGCACTGACATAATGGAAAGAGAACTTTTCTTCCCTATTTCTAAAGGCAATACAGAAAAGTCTAAATTCTCTACATAAAATTATCCTAAACGTCTCTCAACACCACCACAGACAGTTGGTCCAACACTAGAGGTGGACATTTAACCAGAGCATTTAGGTATCCTGCCTCTGCCTAGTTTCCCACATTCTTGGAGACTGCAACACAATGTAAATAACCAAGAGCTGAGTAAATTCCATTCTTTCAAAATCTGACAATCTACAGCTAGTTAAGACTCAGAAAAAAAGCTTTCTACTTTAATTCAGTAGAGAGTTCAGATCTTGAAGCAAGCGATCCATTCCTCCTGCCTCTCCTGTTGAGCCACTGGATTAGACACAGCAAATGAAAAAAACACCTGGACAATTCTCCTTAGGCAGCATCATTGATTTTTCACTGACTTACCATCTTCAGGATTTTCTTAGAAGTAGTTTATAGAGGTTGGTATTGTAACTCATTATTCTGAGAAATGTGAAGCATAATATATTCCCTAGCAGAGATGCTATAAACTTTTATAATGTACACTTCATATAACCTTTTTTAATTGTCATTCTTTCACAACACCCTCAACTATTAGTCCAGGTCATCTATATGTAAACTGTCTTTATGTGGCACCACTTTGTAAAAGGCTCCTATATCTACCATGGGAAAAAAAATCAGTCTGTAAGGGCATTATTTCAAGTACTGAATCACAGCAATTTAAAATTTTTTTTCATCCTAACCTGTGCATGTAACATTAATGTGGATGTATGCCACTATAGTGCTGTGGATAAGGGAGAAGAAACAAATTCTGTAAAATGTATTTTACTGGGGGAAAAAAAAAAAAAAGCAGGTCTAATAGGAAATCCAGGTTTTACCAGTTGTCCAGTTTTAGAAGTGTGGTTTTGATTTATGGATCAAAATTGCTCATTTATTATTTTATCTATACTGCTTTGGGCAATTTTGACAGTTAAAATTTAGTTTTATTGACCAATGCAGCCAGTTTAGCCACAAGGGGACTAATGCACACACAGCCTGCTGCACTCAAGAAGCTATGATTTGATTCCATGACCAAGTCAGACTGGGAATCACAACCAACATAACAATAAGTTCCAAATCTCGATGCTCGAGGCAAAATACTTACTCTAAAACCAATCCACTATTAAAAGAAGGTGGGAAAGAATTTTTGTGATAGCAGCCTCCATGCACTGTTTATTGTAGCTGATATATTCCACCAATGCTTCTGTCAGCAATGGACGCAGGGTAGTACAGAGGAAACCTTTCTTTAATGATTGTGGACAACAGATAAAGCTGGAAGAAGGAAATGAAAATGCAAAACAGAATCAAAGGTGTGCTCTAGTACTACAGCTTACCAGGGATCTGACTCTTGAGAAAAATGTATTGAAAAAACTGCCTTTTTTTTTCCTAAACCAGATATTATTCATATATACATAAATATGCATGGTTCATGTTGCAGCTTGAAAGACTTACAAGTTTACTTAAAAAAAAACTTACTGGAATGATTTTAAGCCAATGTTAATTTAGGCCTATCCTATTATAAAATTAGCATCTTCTGCAATCTCAATTTATTGCTCCATTGTGAAGCCCCTTGTGATACATAAACAAATCTCTGAAGAGAAACAAATCAATAAAGTGTCTAATTTGATTAACCATGTTTTTAAATTCATCAAGACAACTGTACAAAAATAAACTACTTACTTGTCAGTATTTTCCACGTCTTCTTTTCATCATCATAATACTGAACCAAATTGCTGGGTAGCCGGTCAGGTCCGGGAGGCAATCCTCCAACCAATAACAGCATTTTCTTATTGGAACGAATTCTTCACCCAAAACAAGAGGAAAGATGAACAACCACATTACTGAGGAGTATTTTTAGTGGCAACAAAATCATAACCATCAAAAGAATGTTCACTGCTTGCAGTTTTCTATTTCATTTTTTGTGTTTCTTTTCCCAATCATGTCTCAACAATTTCTTGAACCAAGCAGAAAAATGATCAGAAAAGCTGCGTATCTCTCTACTCATGGAATAATAAGCTTCCTTTATGCAATTTGTTAGAGGTTCATTCTAGAACGACCTTTTTCTTATATTATCCCTTTAAATCATCACTCTTTACAGCTGAATACACATGAAATGCTCTGGAGTTGTACTAAGGTTAAGCATTAAAGTTGCATGTCAAAAATCGTATTAGTCAAAATCATTATTATAAGCCATTCTACACTCAAAGAACCTTGAAAAAATTAAGGTTATGCAGAGAGTTTGTGAGCCAACTCTTTAATCACACACTGAACTTCAGATATATAGTTTAGTACAATTAGCAGCACTGGGCTAATGGTTATGGGTTAAACGCTGCTTACAAGCACTTTTGTTTGTTTAATTTAGTCCAGACTCTTGCTTTCATTCTCCCCCCTGGCTCCCCCCCTCGTCTTTGCTCTCCCCCTGTGCACTACTGGCTATAGCAACACCAATTGGTAAAAATGAGACTGTGATGTTGTTGTGAGCCTCCCCAGAGTGGAGCCCTGCCAATGCTTGCCACTGATCCAGCGGCATGAACCTGCTCAACTGTGCAAAGTCACTCTAATTCCCTCCCTCTGTTTTTCTACCTTCTCCCCCAGGGGGCAACCACTGAAAGGAGTGACTACCCACCCATCAAGAGCTGGCAATTCGCTGCTATTAACCGTGACCGTGATTCCCAATCTGCCTGGCAGTTCTTAAGAACAGGACTGCAATGTCTCATCTGCAGTAAAAGTGGTTATCTGCACCCTGGCCTCCAATGCCCCACCTGATGAACGTACAATTTCTCTGCAGCATGAAGGGATTTAGCACAATTGTAAGTGAAAACTGGAGGGGAGGCGCAGACCCCCAGATGAGCCCTGATGCTTTAATAGTTACTTTGCATATAATTGAACTTTCACCAGTTATACTCAGCTTGGGTGAGATAACACTGAAATAAAGGCCTAGGCTCAAAATATTCCTGTTAGGTAGGAAGGTGATGTAGCCTGGAAAACAGCCATCCATATGAACGACTGTGCAGTGGGACCGTGCATTTGATGGAAAGCACCCTTGTCAAACACCATTTTTCCAGGCACAACAACACCTGTGTAGCACTCTGTGTGTCAGTCTGCAGCAAACACCCTGGCCAACAAAGACACAGAACACCAGGAACCAAAGCCTACCACCAGAGATGCTCATGGCGGGGTCAAAGAACCCCCCAGGAGCTCCAAGCTCAGTAGTGCACTCCAGCACTTTACAACTGACTCATGGCTTCACTCCAGCTGCCACCTAGAATGTGTGCTGGTGACCCAATGATTTACATTTGTGGCAGAACTGTATCTTCTTTTCAGAAGAATGGGCAAAACCAAACTAGATTGTGCTGTAGACATGCACCAACCACAAGGAACATCCTTCCGGGTGTCCACACAGCTGAGGGCTTCATCCACACAATGCTCCAGAATAAAATCTGTCCCAAAGACAACTATCGACTACAGATACATCTTTGACAAGGATGGCCAGGGAGCTACCTGGCATATGGCCTTATCTGTTTTTTAAACAGATCTAGGGCTCAGAGAAGGTAATGAATTGATCGTGGATGAACCAAAGCCCCCAGTGCAGCAGCAGGAGTTAAACCATAGGGGCAGTGATGCTGTCCTACACTGTCCTACCCCTTGATTCTCTTCTGACTTAGAGAGGGCCCTGCAGTCCCTCAGTCTTTCTGGCAAGCCAGCCTTTGATGCCTGCACTGCACCTGCAATGTGCTGTCAATGAGGACTGTTTCCTGCCCAGCAGACTGTGGCTGTGCAGGATATCAGGAACCATCTCATGATCACTGTCAGCACAGATTCCATAGTGAGACCAAGCTCTGGGGCAAGCTTACTAAAGCACTGCCAGCATCTTTTAACATTCAGTCTCCCTGGAAAAGTTTTTAATGAGAGAACATTTGATATGTTCTATGCAACATGGGAGTATGATAAACTGTTTTTGGTATGAGTTAGGGATGACTGCACTCGTAACAAGTGGCAGAGCAAACCAGAGCCATAAGTCAGTTATGCATGGCCATCCCTAACAATAGAGAAAAAATTGTTTATTCCAACCCTCCTGTGTTGTATGTTATATCACAATCAACTCCCTGTGCATTGTAAAATTCAGAATGCCCTTGCAAAGTTTACTTGATAAAGGAGTTTATTTTGATTTTCATCTTTCATCTGTAAAACTCCCTTCTAACTCCAAAGCACTGTGAAAATCCAATGAATGGCCAAGGCTCAATAGTTAAGGTGAAGAATGAAATGTCAGATATAACTCTGAGTTTCCAGACTTTGGCAGTTCCAACTATCCTTAACATTACTTTTTCAGCCAAACAGCCTGAGAAGCTACTGTTTCCTGAGAAGGAGCACTGCTGAAATATTGGTATGCTTAAAAAATATTAATTTTTAAAATATGTTTAAAATAGGAAGTAGCAAGAACAGAGACTTTTAATAAAAGTTTAGTAAGAACTTAATAGTCAGCAAAGTCTCTACCAAAAGCACAGGGAAATTTCACATGGCAAAGAAGAGATGTGTACTTAAAATATCTAATTCATCTACGTTGAGAGCTCTTCCAATGAACCAAGTAAAGATAATACAGTGGCTAAAGAGATGCAGGTTTTAAAGTGGTAGTTTCCTTGGAGCCAAATCTGGTTTTTAAGTTTTAATGTGAGATGCTGCAATTTAGGTTTGGAAAAAAGATTTTTCTTTATTATGTAATATTTATGTTTCATACTGCACTAAGCAGTACTGTGAGAATCTTAAAAGGCATTCTAAAATATGAAAAACATGTAAATGGCCACTGCTTATATGCAGAAGACTTTTCCAAATATTAATAAAAATGTTATTCAGTGAAACACTGTAATGAAGACAGGATTTAAAAATATGTGTAATACATTGTGCAAGATAAAGCTTCCCCCTTTCATGTATTATTACATACTTGCTATTTGGATAACTAAAGATTACAATGTGAAATGTTCTTCATCATATATGACACACTCTTTTTTTTTTTTTTTTCCCCATTGTCCTTATTTTACAGTCTAATATTCTATTCAGTTAATGCTGTGGTTCACAGTGTCCAAAGCAAGGATTTTATGATCACCTTGTATTCTCTTAACAGTAGTGGGTCTTGGTGAGGGAAGGCTAAACCGTGGACAGGCAGGCTGATGTCATGGCAAAAAAGTTGAGATAAATTTATCCATGTTATCTTAAAAGCATTACTTAGATTTAGACTCCAAAACTTTAGTTCTCACTGATGAACATGCATGTATTGTTATTATTCTGCACACACTTTGCAGTTTCTGTTCGGCTAAGATTTTAGAACACTTAATTCACCTTAATTAAGTTCCTGGGTACCTCATGTGGTGTGAAATTTATTTTGTCTACTTACAAGACTGGAAACCAAAGTATATTTCAAAGTCAACATTTTCAAACTTGTGTAGTTTCCCTTGGGCACACAAACCCAGGAATCTGTGGCTTCATTTTCAGAGATACCCATCAACATAACTAAATCCTACTCACTTCAAAGGTAGCAACAGATGCCCATCAGTTCTAAAACTCAGATCACCAGTCCACAGTCTAAACTAACCATGAGTATTCATGGCAAGAGGCTGAGCCCAAGAGAGTTTATAGATTCACGAGAAATCAGTAGAAAAGGCTGTAGGAGACCTCAACACTCCTGACAACCACTCCTACTCTTTTGCAACCTTGATGGCCTCATGTTAATAGAAAACGCATGAATGGGAAATACTCTTCTTGTGCATTGTTTTTCTTTATTAACATATCCATCAATCTTGCACTGGTGGGTTTTCCTTATGTGGGCAATTAGTAGAAGTTCATTCTACAAAAGCTGGCAAGAAAACAAGCTCCAACAACAGGTTTGGTCCAGACTCTTCCAGTTTTTAAACAATGCACTAAGGCTCTGCCCGCTGCATTCGGGAATGCAAATGAAAGGAAAGAATACAACCATGAAGTGGCAATCTGGTGGTTCTTAATTCATCCAGTGTAGTGTTACACATCAGAAAGAGAAATGCATCCCAAGACATACAAGTGATCATGGTCATCAATGAAAAAAAAAAAAAGAAAAAGAGTATTCAACTATACTTTTCTCTTAACTCAGGGCTATAGTAAACCCAGAAGTCTGGATCATTAATTATCTTTTTATATAGGCTATCACCATGGCTTTGAGTATGGGGAGCTCTTCAGAGCAGGGATTTGACATGGCATTCTTGCTCCTGCTTCAGTGCTGACCTTAAACACAGCAGAGCCAAACTAAACTCCAGGTGTTTGCCCACTAAACTCAAGCATAACAAAATCAGCCATAAGACCAGCACAGACACAGCAAGGGTGGGTGAATACATGGTGAGTGTTTACATCCTCATTATTTCTTTACATCAAAGGATTTGAGAAACCCGGGTCTGACAGTGATACTGTCAAAATAAGTAGCAAGAACCTCAGAAAAGGGGGCTGTGTTAACCTACAGCAGAAACAAATTATTTCATAGAGGTTTAGATACCAACCTAAGATAACAGAAAAAGAGATACATAGTATCCCACTCAACATTTCAGTTTAATCCTAGTTAGTCTCACTTTTGTTTGTAAGCACCAAAAACTTAATTTCATATTCAGAAACCAGGATGGTCTTTAGCAACCCTTTTCTTCTCAAAAGGCATCTGAAGAGATGATGTGTTCAACAAAAAATGTAGTTGACAATCTAGTTTCAGTCTGCAAAACTGAACAAATGTTGCAAGCATCCATTTGCCCACGACTGAAAAAAATGTTTTGCTACGGAGAACATGGGATGTGATCTTCAACAATTACCTTCCCAGCTCCTGGATGGGCATTTCAGTGCAACAAAAGTGTCATATGAAAACTGCTTATTTCAATGGATTTTGGCTTCCATAGCTGACTGCAAAGATAGCCATGATTAGTAACACATGTTTAATAGAGAGGAAATCTAATTATCTGGGAGTTTAACTATGAACTCAATGAAAGCCATAAGGTACAATGTAAAATTTATTTTGGACAAAGGAATTTTATGAGGTTTTGTTATTGCACAAAATGAATTAACAAACATCATAACCTATAGGTGAATAGGCATCCAGAATCTCTTCCTAACCCTATAGCAGTGCTAGGGGAGGGACCTGAGTTCTCACAGTCAACAGACCAAATCCTGCATAATGCCTTTCTCCTTATGGATAAAGTACAGACATTAAAAACATCCTGATTTTGTCAAAATGTGAAGCACGATAAAATCTCTTGCTAATGATGACCAATAATTTTTTTTAGTTCTTCAGTCCAAAGAATGTTCAAAAATTTGCTGAATATATGGAAGTTGCTTTACGAATGGATTTTTTTGCCTCTTCTAATTTGCACCTATTGCTCCAAGCACACTAGAATGTGAAAAAGCTTTCTAGAAATACTAAAAACATGGAAACCAGTCTAATAATGAAGATTTTGGTTTTCATCTTGTCATTCTCCATGTACGCAGGTTTAGCAGAAGACCCCACTTTTCATTGCAGCAGAGCTCACAACAATGTTCACTGAAGAGGATGCTCATTTAATACATGTTGCTGTCCACCGACAGAATGAAGTTTAGGAAGACAAATACTAAGTTGAGAATGATTTGCTGCAGACATTGATTGTTGTTTTTCTCCTCTGAATGTACTAGATTTAATTGTGTCCACTACTTAAAAAAAAAAAAAAAAAAACAACATAGAAAATATTTAGTTAATGGGTTTTTTTTTAATAATAATAATTCCTTTTTTTTCTAAAAGCAGAAGTCTAAGGGTAAGTGAATATTTTACCGGGCAGGCCACACTTAACTGTTACAGAGTTACCTTACAAGTTAAATGTTCCTTTATTTCTAAAGTTGTCAGGCAATTAAAATAACTCCTGTATTAAAATAACTTAGAATCTGTTTGAAGCTGTGAAAACCCCATTTTTCTCTACTAAACCAATCCCACTGCTGTTGATCTCTAAGTTAATATTTAAGAGTTAGTTTGAACTTTTAGCTGGAAGATTTTTTAAAGTCAATGTCCCTTCCTTTTTGGGGTAAAAGCCTCTGATGTAACAGGTAGCTTAGCAGTGACAACAATCCTGGAAGAGTGACACCTATCCAGTTCTCCTTTGGGAATAACACAGAGGAGAGTGTCCTTCTCATCTTTGCCTCCTTGCACTACCAGATCTGAATGCTAAAGATATCCTTACTAGCCACACACTGAGTATCTGGAGCATTGCAAGGGAGGTGAATTCAAAGGAATGTTACTAGCAAAGCAAATTGGTGAATGGGACTCAAAATCTCCTGTTTCATGAATCTTCTTGGTAAAACTACTCAAAGATTTTCCTCATTGATGGAAGTTCCAAAAAACCTTTAAGTAATTATTTTTATCCTGAATTTAAAAAAAGAAAAAAAAAAGGAAAATGTCAAAGCTAAGTGCTTTTGCAAATTTCTTCCCTTCCTCACATCATTTTGTTTGGCCTTTTTTTTGGATTTTGTTTGTTCGCTTGTTCCCTTTTTGTCATTTTGGGTTTGGGTTTTTTTTTGTTTGTTTGGGGTTTTTTTTTGTTTGTTTGGGTTTTTGTTGTTGTTGTTGTTGTTGCTGTTTTGGTTTTTTTGGTTTTTTTTTTTTTTGGTTTGGTTTGGGTTTTTTTTTTTTAATTTTTCTGACAGAGGCTATACAATGGAAATACTTTATAGAATGCTTCAAAGTCATCAAATAATCTTTTTAATTTTTGTCCCCTAGGAAATTTCAACTAACTGTTATTTTTTGATGATCTGACTGTGTAAAGTCAGGAAAGTCCTTTTTTATTTGATTCTGTGTCTGAAGTCCATGTCAATAGAAGGTTGACACAGCACCAGAGGCTGTGTTCTCTCCAGCTGAGGCCCCTTTTCCTTAGGAAGCCAAAGGAAAGAAACACACCTTGCTGCCAGCTCACTCAAGGTATGACTTGTTACCTTTTCCACTGGTTTGTTTTTTTATTTTTACTGACAGAAGGGGGAATACAGGAAGAACCAACTGTGGCACCAACTTCTATTTACTTCCAGCTTCACTGCAAACCGTCTGCTTCCATTGAACTTGGCAGCTGACAATATTTGCTCAGTTTATTGTCTGCTTTCCAAGAATACAGCAAGTGTTGACTACTAAGTACTAGGCATGACAGTCTTTAAAGAAAATTTCAGGGAGGCAGCAAATATGAAAAATGATGCCAGGAAGTATCTACCAATAGTTTTCTACTTTCCATAGTCTTCAATTTCTTTAGATGAGCCTTTGGTAAACGTGAAATACCAGACAGAATCTGTTTCAACAAAACCAACATGAGAGATGTCTGCAGAGCAGGAAAGACCAGCTCAAACCCTTCTTTTAGGATTCCTATTCCCTGCTCAATCTCTCCAGGCCACACTAAGCAAAGGGTAATTACAAACTTTGCTCTGGTTTAGAAAGCGTCTTGGATTTTTACAACATAGGAGTTGTTTGAAAAGATGAAACTGTTTTTACAGACTATATGATTTTTTTCATAACATGTGTTTATCAGAACCAAAGCTTTTTCCTGGCAAACTATTTTCTGTTGATTTTGTGTTCTACATTACCTCTCCTCCCTCCCCTTGCCCCCAAGTCTCCCTGTGCTTTCTCTTCAAGTACAAATCCAAACAATTACACCATTACAGTTCTGTTCCATTTACTGCTCAGCAGTTACAGACTCGGAACCTCCATATTCTTCTGCTATAAAGAAAAAACTATAGTGACCCCAGGCCACAACATGCCCTCTAAGATCCTCTCTATCCCTTCTCTCCACATGAAGGGGATGCACATCAGGAAAAGAGTGAACAGAAAAGTCCCAGACCAGTAGCCAAGACATACATGTCTGATGCTCACCATGATCCTACAGCACTCAATTTGTAAAAGGTACACTTAAAGCAGAAATCATTCCAGCAGGACTTTGTCTGAAATGGGACTTCTTGTCTAGAAGGCTCTGCACCACTCGTAACCTGCATACTTCCCAATAGGACAGAGATGGATTGTGTGGCCACATGATGGGCAGGAACAGCACAGGAACTCATGGTGGACAGCTCTACTTTTAGGGACCTGCATGACTTGTATAGCTGCTATATAGACTATCATAGGTGGTGGAAAGGGGCATTTTTGCTCCAGCATTGACAAAGAAGTTTCCATTTTCAAAGGCACTTTGTATCAGTTTGAGTGGCTTACTAAGATTACTTGTTTTTAAACTTAGTTTAATTTTTCCTATAGAACAAGCTGTTCTGAAATACAGTGAAAGATTTCCCCTCAGAAAAAGAGTTTGGAGATGCAGATGCAGGTATTTGAAGCTGCTTCAAGTGCTAAAAAGGCAGGGTGACAAAGCCAAGGAGAAGCACAGTTCAGCGACCTGCAACGGCCTGTAAAGATCCCAGCACAGAGGTCTGGAGCAGTGGGGATTGCTGTGTGTGAGGTCGGGAGCATGGTGGGTGGGACACTCAGGAGTCACAGAGGATTCCAGAGAGGGGACAGATAAAGTTCAGTAGATGGGATCTGGGGAAGAGCCCTATCATCTAAGGACATGAATCAGGAGGGACTGCCAGTTCACAGAGGACACTATTCCAAGGTAGTGCCTCTGACTGGGAAACTGCCTGGCAGGACAAGTACCTGCACAACGTGCCTGGCAACCTTTGTTCACCTGCAGCTGTTGGAAAGATGGCTGTCCATAAAAAAGGCTGTTAAATGATCTTCATAAATTATGTTTCTCCTAACAAATACTATAACTGAGCCAAACAAAAAATGGCTATTACCTATGCCCCTGCAGCTCTCAAGGATTTTACCAGCCAGGACAAATGTGTCTTAAAAAAGGCTCCCAAGGACTTTCCCAACCCACAACAGCCCTTTTAGCACCGTGGCGCTGCCTCTGCCTATAATGTGAGCCTTCCACCTTTTTGGAAACTCCACATCTCTCCACTTACACTTCAGCACAAGCTTGTCTCCAATGGCAAATGAATGCACATGAGGCAAGTAAGGAAAGTAGGTGAGACTAACTAGGATTAAACTGACTACAGGTCTGTGGTTCACTACCCCACAGCCTCTAATGTGTCAGTCTCCCTTCTGCAGCTCAGCTGAGAGAGTCCTGGCACATGTACAATTTCCTGATATTAATTCAGGCACATAAAAAACTGATCCAAAGCTCACTAAAATAAACCAGAGCCTCACATCCATTTCATCCATACTGCAAAGCAAACTTAATAATTCATATACATTTTAAGATGTGTTTTTCTTACCAGGATGTAAATGTAAATTCAGGATCTGTAGTATTTCTCGCTTGCAATTAATCAGGAACAAGAATATTAGTTAAAAATCCAAATATTGCTGCTATGATCCCAAAGGGACAGATAGGTGGTTGTAACCAGAAGACAGAGTGCATTTCAATGAAAGAACACACACTTTCTTACAACCACCAAACATGTCCTGCCGAGATTCTACAAAAATCTCAGTAGAAAAAGAAGTCAAATTGAACTACAGTCTGTGAGATTTGGAGACAAATAGTGTATGCAAGAAGGAAATTATTCAATTGCCAAGGGATGTAACTGGTTTCTTCAAATTTTTAATCTCCTCTTTAGAAAGTAAAACAGACCAGGCATATATGTCTTCCACATAAATGCCACTGTCTCACTCTATTCAGCACCTTACATTTTCCTTCTTCATCAACACTTATCATCTTCCTACTGAATGAAAACTGTTCATATCATCTTCATCTCCTGTCACTGTTTAATTCGCTATCATTTTCACTAATATCACCTACCATCAAACAGTCTGGATGACACCCTCTCTCCACTGAAATGAAATTAAAAAAAAAAAAACCCAAACAAACAGCAAACCAAACCACCTCTACAACTAGCTTTAGCAGGACCAGAATTTGCACTTCTAATCTCCCCAAGGTGTAGTAGTCCAGGGAACAAAAGTATTAAAAAACAGCTGGGTCTGTACATGCTGGGACTTTGTTGAAACCATAAAACAGCACGGGCAGGCTTAGCCTTCTTATCTCTTTGTCTCCTTATTTCCCCTCTTTTCTCTTGTGCTCTTTAATTCTGTATTTTCTGCCTGGGACTATTCCTATCTTATGTCAGTTGGTTGATTCCCATCCATTTTTCCTCCCCCAAATCTGAAAAAGCTTTTCCAGAAACTGCAATACTCAGCTGCCATTGACAACAGATGCTGTTTCTGCCAAGAATTAGTGTTCCCCCTTTTGTTTCATTCCCCATCTTCTTCTTATCTGCCAGGGTCTTTTTTCTTTTGCTAGTTTCCTTTCCTGTCTAGTATCCTATTCTTACATTTTTCTCCCTTCAAAACTATCCTTCTCTCATGTCTTCCCTCATTTGCACTGTCCTGTTTCCACTACTTATATCCCATTTCTCCCCTGGAGTATCTCAACTCCCTTCTTTTTTCTGCATTTCCCCCTCTCTCCCAGTTTTACTTCCCTCAGTCCCCTCTGCCCTCAGGTATGCAGCTGTATTTGCAGTTGCTCTGCCAGCAGATCCTGGGAGGGGCAGACCAGCCCAAACACCCTTTGCTGGTGAGAGGAGCAGCAGGTGATGATGTTCTATCCCCAAACTTTTAAAAAATGGAAAATACATACCATATATCATATAAAATACATTATATTACACAATAAAGCACAGAGACATTTTAGTCAACTCAATATTCTGGTGAAGATCTGAGAGTCAAATAAATGTCTGGAATATGAACTTTATCTAAATGCATTTTCTTCCCAGAACTACAGAAGATGATTCAGCACAGAGCTATGTGTCTCTTTCAGGAACAGACAAACATAATTTAAGCCTAATGTTCATGGCCATTCACCCCACTCCAAGTTGAAATCAACTATGATTTTTCCTAGTGGCATCAAAACTGACTGTGATTCCAGAGGTTTAACAGCAGCTTGTATGCACTGGTGAGGTGAGGATCACTGAGGCAACACTATTACTAACTTTGCTTAGAGTTGAGCACCTGATGAAATGCCAAATCAAACCCAAAACACCCATCCTCTGTGGTGAAGTCCTAAACCTCAGAGTGCACAGCAAGGCTCACAAGTCAGGAACATAATTCCTCAACTTTTTAAATTCTGATCATTTAATTGTTGTACCTTCAAAGCTAATTTTACAAAAATACATCAGGACATTGAAGCATTACCTTCTGTTAGGAAATGTCATGAAAAAAAGCCCTAGTCTCTTTATAGATAAACAGTGTTTTTCACTGCAACACAAAAGACAACTCAGGTACTTCTAGCCCCAGCATCACTTGCAATGCAGGATCTGCATTTGTGGCACAAACATTATAAATACCTTTGCTCACAGAGGTGACTGGCTCTTGTGAGCCCAAATCTCTTTCTCCTCCAGGTCTGACCACAGGATTAACTTTATAGTTACATTTCAGAGGAGAATCAGCATATTTTGAGCTTCCTGTTACATTTATTTCCATTAAGAAATAGAAGTAGCCCTGATGCCAATGTACTCCAAAGTGTGCATATGGATATGTAACATAGGTGGGGTTTTTTTAAGTAGTTTGTTAAAAAAAGAAAAAAAAGGTTCTTTCTAAAAAGGCAGAAAAGTTATTGGCAAAATTCTAACACTGAGTGCAATTCTCATGTCTTGAACATGCAGGAAACAGGTGTCTATGGCACTGGGCTGCTTGCATTTCTCACCAACCCTTACTGTACTGTGCAGGAGCTATTACACTGCACAAGAGGAACAGTTCATCTCTTTCTAAAGACATGTGCATCTTTGTTGAATGACCTTTCATTAAATTCCAAATTACCTAAGTCACCATTACTCACAGAAAAATGATCAGAGTTTTGAAGTCTTTTCCTGTGTAATAATTTTTATGTATTTGCACATGTACTTCACTGTTAGTTACTTTTAAGATTTCCTTCTGCAAATTAGTAACTTAAGGAACTCTTCACAGATTTCTTCCTTAAAATTTCACTGAATGAATGTCAACCTGTTAAAATTGCTACTTTAGAAAAACTATGAGTAACAGAGAGGACAAATATGGAAATCTCTGTAGTCATGAATGTTTCTTTTTTTTACTCCATGTTTTAAGAAGGCAATTGTACACTTAGGCAGCCTGGCAAAATCTTACAGTGATTAAGATTCAAAGATGGGCCTTTGTGACCTTTATGAATTTCCAGGAATATTGTCCAAGACCAAAAATGAAAATATAACAATTTCATTCTGCATTACTAAGCATTTCAACATCTCCAACACTTTAACACTTGTAGTAAGTTCTAGTGTCTGCTTATAAATAAATCTAAACGGTTTTGCTCCCATTTCACTGCCACTAAATAACCCAATCAAGAGAAGCCAGTTACAAGGCTGTTGTTAGTCACACAGTAAAGTTGGGAAGGTGACAGCATGCTTTCACCCACTGTGGTTAAGGGTCTCTGAAATACCACTGTCTGCACAGACATGCAGACATATTACAAATAAAAAGAGTAGCATTTGTGGTATTTGGAGTCTCCTGTAAGTCATTAAGTGCAACTTAACTCCATCTAGGACTACCTAAAGTAAAATCCCTTTGTGTATGCTCCCGCTTACAGGGAAAACCAGCTCCCAGTACAGCAGTATCAGATTCTTGCAGCATCCATGACATTTGTAAGCATTCAGTGGTCAGAACACCACTACATATCCTTCAAATGACATGGACCACTGAAGCTGGAAAGGTATCTTCACTGAACCAAGCCGGCTGGTATCTCAGCAATCCACCAGGACACAAGCATCAGCTTGCCCCCCGTGGCATGCAGAATCTTGCCTGAGGACTTCATGGGGTTTGCATTTTTGAAAGTCATCACTTCTGAGTGTTGAATTGCAAAGGGTAGGCACCAACTTACAACAGTGGCATCTCAGAAATACTTTACACTGCAAAATAGTTGTATTTGATGTTTTTGATTTCAGAGTGAGAATCAGTTAGACAACAAGGTGATAAGCATGACAGAACACTAACATAGTGAGCTACGAGAAGTAATAAGAGGGCACACCATCTCCAAAGTTAAACCATCTGAGTAGTGCCCATTACTTAAGAGTATAAAGAATCCCGTGCATTAATGCTAATAGAGTGTATTATTTAAAATATTTATTAATGTACTAGTTTCTTTCTTGCTGCTGTCAAATCATTAGTAATATGCACTCATTAGTTAAAAAGCTTATAATAAGCTGAGTAATACAAAGTGTGGTTTGATTTCTGTGCTATCACACCACTGTACTATGCCAGCACTAGAAGATGGTATTAGCTTTCCATCTCTGAATGAAGTACAAACATATTTCAAAGGAAGATAAATAAATTTTGCATATGTTTAGTCCTTGTTAAACTACGTGCTGTGCGTTCACTTCCTAACACCAACCTCATATTGTCAATCTTTGACATCATGATTCATTACCTTATCAAATGAAAATAACTGACATGTCGTAGATGTAAGGACTATGAAGTCACAAGTTTCCACGCACAAAGAGGGACATCACCCCACCATCAGCAACATCAGGGTGTGCATAGATGATGCAGTTATTTATGAAAATAACAGATGTAGGACTTGGCTATTACAGTTTAAAGACGTAACTCCTTGTTAAGGAATAACATTGTGGGAGAAAAAAATTATTAATTACGGGCAAACCCCCCCCCCCCCCCAAAACCCAGATTCCCAACGCGCGGGCGGCCAGAGGGCCGAGGGGAGGGGACGAAAAGTTTGGCGGTGCAGGGGGCGGGCGGCTCGGCCCCGCCGCCGCCCCCTCCAGCCGCTGCGGCCGCCGCCGCCGCGCCGGCCCGGCCCGCGGGGTCTGTGCCCGCCGGGACCCCCCGCTCCCGCAGCAGCCGCCGAGGGGGCGTCCGTGAGGGCAGCCCCCCTCCCCGCCGCCGCTCACCTGCTGGCCAGGCTCTGCCGGCAGTGCTGCCTGAAGGGCATCAGGTGGTAGTTCATGGCGTCCAGCAGCAGCTTCTGGCAGACGGGGTCGGTGCGCATGAAATCCACCGACTGGACCCGCTCCACCAGCTCCGGCGCCGGGATGAGGGCGAAGCGGAGGCGCTTCATCAGGTCCGGGGCGTACTGCATGCGGGTCTCCCGGTCGTGCTCCAGCCAGAGCACGGACATCTGGAAGAGCGCCAGCTCCGACTCGACGGGGGGGGGCAGCGAGTCGAGGAGGGCGCGCATCTCCTCGAAGTTGAGCAGCAGCACGTCCTCCACCAGGTACTTGTTGGCCAGTTTCTTGGTCTCCTCCAGGCCGTGCAGGGCGGCAATCTTGCACACCTGCTTGTAGTTCTGCACCGAGATCTGGTCGTTGAGGAACTGCACGCACAGCTTGGTGACCTGCGGGATGTGCAGGATCTTGCTGACCGACAGCACCTCCTCCACCGTGTCCAGCGAGAGGGTCACGTTGGCCGTGTACAGGTACTCCAGCACCAGCCGCAGCCCGATGGACGAGCAGCCCTGCAGCACCAGGTTGTTGATGGCCCGCGGGCTGGCCAGCAGCTTGTCCTCCGGGGAGGAGGATGGGGTGCCGGGCTCCTCCTGCGTCTGCGGCGGCGGCGGCTCCTTCGGCGGACCTCCCAGCCCGTCCTGGGCGCCGGGCCCCAGCCCCAGGGCGTGGGGGTGCCCGCCGCTCCCGCCGCCGCTGGAGAACAGGGATCGGAAGTATTGGGAGCAGGAGGCCAGCACGGCCTTGTGGCAGTGGAACTGCTGGCCCTGGGCCGTCAGGGTCACGTCGCAGAAGAGCTGCTTCCTCCACAGCAGGTTGAGGCCGTGCAGCAGGTTGTCGCTGTGGCTGGGGTCGAAGGTGGAGGTCCTGTCCCCGGATCTGGACATGGCGAGCGGCCTCCGGCACACCTGCCTTTTAAACCCTCCTCCAACCTGGGCAGAGGGGTGGGGAGGAGAGCGGGGTGGGGGGACACACGGGACGACACAACAATAAACACAGAGCTTTAGAGGCCCGGAGGGCGCATCCCGGCTGTGTGCGCAAGGGTGGCGAGGGGCGCAGCCGGGGGACGGGCTCCCCTGTGCCCGCCGAGCCGAGCCGCCCCCCCGCCCGGGACACGGACGGGCTCACTCGGAGGGGCTACAACTTGGGAGGGCCAAAGGAGATCTGGGGTTTTTGCCTCTCCCCTCTTCACCCCCTCCCCCGTTTTCCTCCCTCCTCGGTGCAAACCGGGCAGTTCTCCAGGGGAGGAGCAAGGAAGCCGGGGACATTTTCAAAGCTGAGCCACCCAGGTTCCCCCCTCCCAAACACCCAAGCAATCAAACACACCCCAAATAATACCACCACCCCCTGCCCCCCAACTCCGCGGCGCCCAGAGAAACTACCAAGTGACTGAAACTCTGCCGGGCAGGCGAGCAGCCCTGCCCGCCCCGCTCCCCTCCGGCCGCTTTGGCAACTCGGCGGCGCCAGGACCCGCTTCCTCCCCGGGGGCGGCGTGCCCGGAGCGAGGGCTCCGGCACTGGCCGGCACCGAAGTTGAGCCCCACTGCTCGGCCCAGCGCGGGGATTGCAACACTTCGCACCCCGGAGCGGGGACGGGGGGATGGAAGCGGCAGCCCCGGGCACGGCGAGGGGCCGCCCGGCGCTGTCCTGCCCGGCCGGCTTCTCCTCGCAGCAGACGGCGCCGCGGCCGTAACTCCGGTAACTACGCGAAGTTCAAGTTGGGGGAAGGACGGGGGAGGCGGGAGCGGGCGGCGGGGAGCGGGGCCGTGCCCGGAGGCCCCCCGGTCCGGCCGGACCCGCCGCCCCCCCAGCCCTGGCCCGGGGAGGCTGTCGGCGAGGCTGCCCCGAGCCGCGGCCGCACCTGCGGAGGTTGAGCAGCCACCGACCCGCGCTGACCGCATCCCGCCCCGCGGAGCGCCGCCGCCGCTCTTCCTCCTCCTCCTCCTCCTCAGCGGGATCCCGCCGAGACCTGCTCCTGCCATTGCAGCGCGCTCAGTCGCTTCTCGCCAATACTGGGCTTCCTCTGCCTCCCTTCACCCCCGCCTCGCCCCATTTATCGGCACAGCGAGGGGCTCCCTCCAGCCGCTTCCCCTGCCCCGGCGCCGCTCAGCCCCGCTCCGCGCCCCGCCGGCGGCGACAGAAACCTCCAGGAGCCTCTCCCTTTAAGTGGACCCGGTCAATCCCCCCCTCCCCACCGCACACACACACACGCATACATACATACATGCACACACATACACAGACACACACATACTCCTCCTCTTCTCCCTCCCCTTCTTTCTTTCTCGTTTTGCCCATTTCTTGCAATCGGAGTTTATTCCGCAAACGCGTTCGTTACACAACTGCCCCCCCACCCCGCACACACAAACACCCCTTTCCTCTCCCCCAGCAACAAACAAATCAGGAGGCACTAGCAAATGCACGGAGACGGTTAGACACAAGGCCAGAAACTTACCTGCTCCACAACCAGCTGCCAAAGTAAAGGTTCACTTAAGCTCCCCCCCAAAAAAATCAATTGTCCTTCCTTTTTAAAGGTTTGCTTGCTCCTTCAAAAAAAAAAAAAAAAAAAAAAAAAAAAAAAAAAAAAAAAAAACCTTCTGGTTCCCAACTCGGAGCAGTCACTCTTTACAATTTATTTTGTCGTACATCATTTGATCACCATGAATTAGCAACAGCAAGAAAATGTACGAGAGAGAGAGAAGGAGAGAGAGAGAAAGAGAGAGAGAGAGCGCAGAGCTTTCTGCAAGAGAAGAAGAAGAAAAAATGTACGTGTGACAAATTATGCTACCAAGAAACAACACATCATTATCCTTGGGCCTGGGGCTCAGTGAGTCGTAACGAGAGTAATAGGAAATCCACGGTTGGGGAGAGAAACGGTCGTGCATGGCCAGTGGAGAGAGACCATACAGGGGGATGGATGCTGGAGAGACTCGCAAAATTATGGCTCAAGGCTATTGTAAAAATTGTCGAGCGTAAATGACTGCGATTTCAAACATCTTTGGAAGAAAGAAGGGGAAAAAGCCCGTCAAGTTTTAGTGCGCATTGCTAATTAGTCAATTTCTCT